>NC_042358.1:1511286-1813543 GCF_002563875.1 Besnoitia besnoiti
TCGCTTGCTGTACGGCCGTCTGCTTTCTGCTTGCGTAATTATGTCAAGACCTCACGCGTTGGGCAAAATGCACTAACTGAATGTACCGCACAACTACCTTCCCGACAAGATCTTGGTGGGCCAGGTCCTCAGGTCTACGAAAATACATCAGGCAGTGTTAGTGCCTTTGCGTATGGGCTCTCCTCGCAGAACCCTAGGCCTAAACTGGCCGTCATGGAGAGATCTGAAAAGCGACTGCGTCTGACAGTGAGCGCCAGCACTGCTGCGCCGATACGCTGTTTTTGCGGGCTGACAACCATGTTCACTATGATATTGTTTTATAAGCAGTTACACGTTGAACAAACCCATATTGCTGATTTAGGCCCACTTAAACACGAATATAGATGTACTAAATGGTACTTCAGAGACTGGTACAGGTGCTCTCAGCCAGACGATAGAGCAGAAGATGAGCGCGGGAAGTAGTCGCCTTGCTTGCATCTTTACTCTTACTCATCCGCCAGTCAAAGGGGTTCGCATTTCAGTGTCAGGTGTACGGCTTGAGCAGGTTCGACAACACATGAACACAATTTGTTCCATATCGCCAATCCCGTAGCTAGTTTAATTGTCTTAAAAAGGGCTATATGTGTGAGTCGAGTACCGCATCGCCTGAAAAGATATGGTAAAAACTGTGTACATCGTTCACATAAAGAAAGAAAGATGTATGGAGGCTCTATCTATAAGCTCATGGGCAGCATGAGTACCCAGAGGACTCTATTTAACAAAGCGCTCTGCTATGGGGTGTCCGGCAAGCAAAGTTTTTTTTGTGGAGGGTCGACCAAAGCAAACGCTCCACTCCGGGGCCCCGCTCATCGCTGCTAGTCACTTCCGTATGTTCTACAACGATGTCGTCAGGCAGGAAGCATCAGTAGCACTTTGAATGACGGATGCTTTCCTGCCTGGTGGCACAGTGGGCAGGTGTATGGACGCCCAGAGCGCAAGGAAAGTTCCATCTTATTGGCAAGTACCATCTTTCATTCTCAAAGTAACGTGTGAACTGAATCTGAAGCAGAGTGCCAGTCACTTACAAACAAAGCAAAATGGAGAGGCTGGCTATCTGTTTTGTGATCTGTCTGAATCTCGCTGCAAACGTCAAAAAAGTCAATGCTCAGAGGGGCTTCCTAGGTACGCGGGAAGCTCAGTAGTAGCAGCAGATCCAATGTATAGGGCGTTTATTCTCTCAGGTAACCTGCTAACTAATGTGGCGCAAGGAGCGCTACAAGAACTGCAACAAAAACAGCAGATGCTCGCCCAGACGGCGGCCCAGCCAAGCATGCCATCCGTCGCCGAGCAAGAACGCATTGAGGCAAGCGGGTGCCCAACCTATACATGGTGCAACAATACATCACAGACTCATCCAGGCAATACAACGGGCGAAGATGAATCAGATTTCTGCGACAGGTCAGTGTGGGCCTTGCAAAACGTAAACCAACCGAACAGAGAAACAAACTGCCGTTGTGTAGAGGCCCACGCGGCGGTGAAGGATGTGCAGGAGTGAGCCGCACCCGTCTCTATGTTCGGTGGAACGTTCTTCAAGTTTACTGCCTCTCAGCACGTACAAACAGCTAGAGCAGGACCTAGCAATGCCTCTGGCGGAAAAAACATCCCACTTGAAGGCTGAAAGGCTCAAACTCATGCGCCGCATCTCTACGCTAACGAGAGAGGTGCGGTCTTCCTATGATTCCATCCACCCAGGTAAGCCTTTACCACCGAGCGGGGCTTTGCTGCGGGGCGTGCAACTGCACACCTCGGGTGAGCGCAGACATGGTGAACAGCCCGCTCATCATTGTCGCGAAGACTCCTGAGGACGATATGCGTGCTGTCGCCAACCGAATAGATGCTCAAGGTAACCGTGCCGCATCGCCGTGTCTCTGTACCCGGCTCAACTCTGCTTAGGCTCGCTGGATGACCTTCAAGGAATCATGTCTCCATGCGCGCAGTTTCACAACGAGCGGGAAGCTCAGAAGAAAGAGCTCCAGTGAGAAACTGCTCGGATGATTGAGTGTTGTTGCCCAATCGGTGCGCGCTCTAACACGCATTGCAGGGTTGTTCAGAGTATGAACAATTTAGATGAAGAAGCGCGGGCTCTCAGCCGCATGTCTCCTGAGGAACGTCTGACCTATGGTATCTATCGTTTGCGACCTGAACAGCTGACACATCAGTGTATGTTGGTTTTTGGCAGACCGTAACATGGCGGAAGAATACGGGCTCAAAAAGGAACAGCTTGCCGCGGATATCAAGTACGCTGGTAAGTCTTCATCAGTGTTACGTACCCCACGGCACAGGTGGAGCTTTCCCGCACAGAGAAGCAGGCAGGTACTTACCGGCCGACTGTGTTGGAGTCAGCCATGTCGGGACTTATCGGCGGTGCCTTGGGGAGTCTCGCGGGTGGTGGAGTTAGTCCGTTTGCAGCAGGCCGAGTGTAGTCTTTGTGATGCGTTCCAAAGCGCTTCTATTTGATCGATTGTCACGTGAACTGAAAGACTTAGGCTAGCACAGGGCTGGCCGCGTCAATGTGTGCGCGCACGATTTTGTCGTCGCAAGCCCCCCTACTAGACCGACTTAATCTCTTGAACTGCATATGCCCGCTGTGTTATAATTGTTCTTTCACTTTCGGACAGAAAAGGATCCCTTAAATCGTCAGTCCCGAAAAAACTGGCAGTGACTATCGCGTCAGTATCCTCCCGATTGACTGAGCAGAGATCTTCTCCTTCCCGACACAACAGTAGTCTCATGAGGCCTGATGCCTGAGTCTCTTTGAATACGGAAGCCAGCAACACCCCCATCACGCAAACATACTACCCATAACAATCGGCTGAGCGAAATTATGCCAGGGGAAACCTAGAACAAGAGGACATGTCATTCAACGCGCAGACGTGACAAAAATGTGCCACGATCCAAGATACATACAGCGAGCGGTATGCACGAATAGAAGAGCAAGTTGTCTGCGCAAGTCACTTGATGCAGATTCTTTACGCATTTGTTATTAGAGGTTGAATGCAAGATACCGGATGCAGATGAAGCAGGGAAGTGTCACTCCCTGTTTGCAATACGTCCCCTGTTGAAATGCTGGCTGCTCCTCCAAGGCGTTGCCTCTCCATCCAACACTTAACCTCGCTGAAAACCACCTGTCACGATCAAACACAGTACACGTATCTCTTGGTGTTCAGGAGGTTTTCAGTGACACAGCTCCCCAGCAATTCTTGCATGCTTCTGTATAATGATGTTAAAGCGCTGCCGCCGTACTGGGTGCCACGACTGAATGTGTTCTCGTATTCACATTTGGGAGCTGTGTTCACTTACCGAGTGAGTCTCCTTAACGCCTACCACGCTCTCCAGATCTGCAGCTAACAACGGTAGAAGATCGTCGGAGTACGCCTGACACAGAGATGCAAACTCATCCCTTTTCTGCAGGTCTGTTAGGTGGTCCACCACGGCCCGCTGGACCTCCGCCAGCAGGTACGCACCATTCAGCAGGATGCGCTTGAATAATGCCGGTAAAGCAATTACAACACTGAACAAAGGAAAGTCCAGCGCGGTATTGAGAATCTTTAAGAGTTCGTTCAAGAAGACACACAGTGGCGGATGCCGAAGCAGTGCAAAGCGCTCATGGGCACCAGCTGTTTCACCCGGAACCGGGAACCCGACGGGATGCCCTGCAGAACCCGGGTACTCGTTGCGTTTCTCGACAAAGCTACGGAATAAGGCTGACGATTCCCAGCCGTAGCAACTGAGTTCCTGAACACATAACATGAAGATACGATCAAAGTGGAGCGCACTACAACTTGGAGTGCTTTTTTGCAAAGTATGAACTATTGCAACTAACGCGGTTGCAGCCAAAGACGAGCTTGGAGCACAACGAGGGGCATTTGAGACCCTCGATGAAGATCGAGAATATTACCTGACTAAAACGTTTAACAGCATATCCTGCCTTACGCCACAAAAGAGCGCGCAGATGCTGTTCGAAGATCGGTACCGCTGCCGGCAAGAAGAAGCCGCGCACCCGCCGGAGACCACACGCCGCATGGTGCGTGTGTCGGTACAGCAAGGAGAGACTGGCAGCTTCTAGGGAAGAAGTCTCGTCCCCAGCTTGCTCGTGACATAGAGATACGACTCTATGCTGCACCATCCTGCCGTCCACACTGTGTACATAAGATTGTCTCCCTTGTATGTATCGACGGTCGCCGGAAAACAGCTCGTTCCTGCATTCGTGCGAGCTTGGTCCGAGCTTATTGCGCAGCAGCACAAGGAACCATTTCACTTGTGCACGCAGCCAGAAGCTGATAGAGGGGTCGAGGTCACCGAAAATAGCCCTGGGAACAAGGCCACACAGCATCCCATGGAGCCCGCACACATCACTGGAAGAGGGAGAGGTGATCCTCCACCTCTGTTTGTTATCTTTGCCATTGCAAATGCGAAGTACACACGGCTACAGCTCGAGAGAATGTGTGAAGCTAACGCTACGACTCACTTGTACTGCGTGACGACCTCCATAATGGCACCGTTGAGTAAACTTGCGGCGGCGCAGAGACCCCTGCAGCGAGGTACAGCACAAGAACACGGAAGACAGGAGTCCAGCTTTGCTTTATACGCAGAAGAGGAATCGCACTGGAGCAACATATTATGCCGCCGATAAGACCAGATTCTAGAGATGACAAGTTTCAGTGGTTGAAACATTAGGTATTCGGGAGGGGCACATCCACCGGCTCGCTGAAGCCAACAACAACGACCCCTTGAAGGTCTCACCTGACAGGATCGGTAATGCACTGTGTCTCGACAGCAGTTTTCAGAGAAGAAACAGGTGCTCCTCGGCGATCAATGAACTGTAGCCGCAGGTAGCCCTCAGAAAAGAGGCCAACTCTTCGCAGATGCCTGGAGACCGCAGTAAATCGGGGGAGCGAAGCAGGTTCATGTTGAGTGGCATGACGCGGCTTTATAACGAAACTTACCTCCGTCCGAATAGACCGGCTTGCTGAGCACTTACCCTAGAAGCCTAACGGTCGAAGCGAAATTTTCGGCCGTACCTAATTCTTGAAGCAAAGCGCTGTGGCAAGCCAGACGCTCTTGCTCAACCTGTGCGACGCTCATCACACAGGAAAAAGCAAAGCTCTCGCCTATCAACTGACAAAGGGAAGCAGAAGCAGCAGGTTCTTCCTCGTGTGTGGGCCCAAACAGCTGGAGTGCATGCTCACCCACGTAACACCGTGCCGCGCGACCTTTACTAGATTGCTCCACTACAGGTCTCCAGTAGAAACCTCACCTGCTGGCCGACGATGCTCAACAGCGGCACTTCCCTAGGGCACCGGGTACCCAGCGAAACTAGTTGCTACACACAACACACATTGAGACGACCGAAGCTAATAACCGATGCTGAGTTCTTTCCTGACTCGTCCATCCATTGTCTGACATGGCGCAGATGTGCAAAGGAGACAACGTCTAAACCTTTTTAGACTCTTCAGCTTACCTCGCGCGCAAACACAGCGAGGTCAAGAGCTTCGTTGTACAAGCCAGCCTTGAAGCAGCTCCTTATAAGAACTGGTAGAGACAGCAGCTGCGACAGACGCACCACAATCGCACTACCGTGAGACGTCACAACTACGGCATATGGCCACCTTCCATATCGTGTGAGTACCTGGAGCGGCTACGCCAACGTGAAGAGACTTACCTCCGTGACAGTCTCCTGCATGACACACAGAAGCTGCAGAGCCGCATGCCTGCTGGAGGCGCTACCGCTCGCATCCATAAAGTCCTGCAGAAAGCGTTGCCACAAATGTAAGATCAAAAAATAACGGTGCATTCGGCTGTAAACGCCAGTGTCACTGAAGTGGGGTCCTGAACTATAGATCAGCATATTGACGGAGTGACTGTGGAGAAAATTTGAAAAGGCAGGCAAACACAGGCACAGGAGTATGAATGACATACAGGTGACCCACCGCATTCCTTCAGCTGGAGAAGCGGTTCTTACCTGGAGCCGCTCTTTCAGTTCGGGCAGCGACAGCTGCAGAGCCGAGAGGCCTCTTGATAGAGAAGAAGCCTGCAGCCAAGTCAGTTCATGACAAAACCACAGTACGCCTTGCTGTCTACCTCTAAGTTTGGGTTACAGATTTCCCATCACATCGTTATATGCGCTGGTGTCGCTGAACATATTCCAACGAGAGGGCTGTTTCACCTCGGTGAGGACCCGTGACGTACATCATCTTCCACATAGGTCAAGCAGCTCGAGGAAGACAGCAGCATGCTGCAGTTGTTGATCACCGCCTGCTCCAGAGCTCCACTGAGCTCTTCCAGCCTCAACTGTAGGACCGCCTGACAAAAGGGTTTTAACAACAGTACAAAGAAGCAGAGGATATACCTGCGCATTGACCATCCTCGGCACGTAGCCTTGCGGAAACCTGCCGCCGGCGGAATTCCCAAGCGAACTTTGGACCAGAGGCAGTGCGACCTTACCGGCTCCTTGGCCAAGCGATCCGGTGATAGCTGGGACAGATTCTTTAGCATGGTAGCAGACGGGCAGGCTCAGGTCCGCTGAGAACGAAAACTCTTGGCTCCCTAGAGCTCCGGTGCCCTCAGGCCCGAGTGTCATCTCTCGTGGAAGCAGCAGGCCGAATAAGATCCTGCTGCACTTTCACATTTTTGATAGCTGAACTGTTTCGCTCATAAAAGAGGATGGTATGCAAATAGGAACACTGTTTGCTTGTTGGTGACAAATTAGGATGGATCACATTACGGAAAAGCTACGCTCAAGCTCGCTCACCGATTCACCGATAGGAGCATTGCCAGCCGTACCTCAACACTACTTGCAACCTAATGCTGAATGCTGCATATACTAGAGGAAGTAATGAATACACAAGGCAAGGCATGCTGCTACGTCGGCAGCAGCCTTAGCTGTCCAAAGTCTCAAGACAACGACGAGTTCAAACGTGTCAAATGCTATGATCAACAGAATCCCCCCCGAGCATGCGACAGCATGCGGCACGCTGAATAGGTGGCGAGCTTCCGGAAAAACTGATTCTTTCCACGGTCTACGTGTCTACGTGAAAAATTTGGTAGTTGCACAGTGGTGACCAGTCTTCGGGTCCAGGAGAGGCTAAATCGTGACTCGACTTTGACCACCCTTTTCTAAAAGGTACTATTCTGTAGGCAACGCGAACGCCTATGCAATCCGGCCACCACACCGGGAGATCTCCGCCTGAAATAGTCGCGGGAGAGCGATGCCAGTACCTTCCAACACAGTTTGAACTGTCCTCCCTTGAAGGTCTTCACTCTCACAAGACGCGTGTTATTTCGTTTGCAGCATGGGGACACTGGCCTCTACGCCTGCCCTTCCGCCTTCAACCACACAAACAGCCGGTGGCGCCACATCGTCGTGCGGTGGAAAGGTTAATTCGGCGGGGAAGAAGATTTGCTGCGTTTGCAAAGAAACCAAAGCGGCACGGGATGAATGCATCGTTTTAAATGGGGAGGAGAACTGTAAGACTTTTATCGAGGCGCACAACCAATGTCTGCGGAGCGAAGGGTTCGATGTCCAGTGATCAGCTCTCTGCCATGCGACAAGAAACATGCTGGTGTCTGAATGCTGGCATTCCCATGGATTGCCTATGTTGTATTCCGAAACGTTTCTCTGTGCCGATTGCGCAACTCAGCACTGCGAAAGTCTATTCCTCGGCTGCTGTCTCCAACCCGGGGATGACATTCAGCGGCAACTACCAGCTGCTCACTCCATTCCCTTCGTGGCTATACTCCAGCGTGCGGTGGTATCATGTTTGGTGAGCGCATGATGTATTCAAGTTCTTTTTCATGCATCTGTAGCCTATTCGGTTGGCTTCCTGTGCTAGGCTACCATGAAATGAGTCTCAGGTCAGTAGTGAACGCATGGGAATAAGGTGGCGCATGCTTTAGAATTTGGTGCTCTCCAGCGATTGTCGTGAACGAGAGACGTAGCCGTCGACTGTTTTTGGCATGGTACAAGAACTGGAGTGCTGCCTGTCGAAGTAAATACTGTGGAGGTCCCTCACGGGAGGAGTACCGACTTATATGTCGTTGTGCACGGCTGCCATGCAGCGTACCGTCCTGCGTCATTCATGTATTCAGCCGCTTCGTAGTTCCTTATTGCCCACAGTTCACTGCATATATTCACGAAGCATATACGTTACATTCATAGGAAATGTATTGTGTACAGCATCCAGTGAGCGACACGCCCGATGGCTCTCAGGCTTGAGCCACAGGTACGATCCAGCCGGCTCCTGGAGAAACTGGATTGGCCGCCGGTTTCCCTACTACGGTGCCCTAGTTAGTTAGGAAGTAGCATGTCAACGTCACCAGTGGACTCAGAAGGCGATGGCGAAGGAAACACACTTAGAACCGTGCCGTTTGACGCGGTAGCCCCCCCAGTTGCCAAGTTCAGAGCAAAAGCCAGTGTCGATACTGAAAAGACAGACACAGCGGAGACATCAAAAGAATATGGTTCCGTGCAGACAGGGTGCTAAAACGACTAGTTCACCTCTAACTGGGAGTTTCTGGTATACAACTTACAAGCGCATATTGCGAGGCCGATGATACCGAAGGATCCCCACATCCGTTTCTCTGGGTGGCCTGACAGAAGCAACACCGCAACACAAAGAGAATACACTCTGAGGAACTTAGTGCAAAACAGCATATTCAATCGTAGTACATAGAGGACCCCTGTGCACCAGCTTACCTGTATAGTATCCGAAGGCGTAGAATAGGCGTCCAAGTAAAAAGATGAAACCTCCGATGGCGCACGCAGACGGATATTGGAGACCGCCAAGGCATAGAAGTGCAAGGAAAATGGGATACGACTCCAGGGTATTCTGCAGGGCATCGAGCACAGCACAACGAAAATGAGCAAATTTGAGAGTCACAATGCGCGAATGGTTTCCGTGCGGTGTGCAGTTTGACTTACCAGATGGGCGCGCTGGTAGCAATTGAATACTTCGCACTCCTGGTCAGACAACCGCAGTAGCATGACGTCGGCATCCCCCGAAAACCTTGTACGGCCTGTTACTCCTGAGTGCACAAGTTCGTTCACATAATGAAACTTGATACATGCATGCTGCGTCGCGGAGCCTGCTGGCGAGGAGCGCGAGCGTTGAATATTCATTCTTACCTTTTATAGCGTACACATCGGGGCATTCAATGCCGAAACGGCGTCGCGCTCGCGTAACATTAACCGTAAGGTAGACTTGTAAAGCCAGAGCCAAAAGCACGTCGGCAATAACCCAGCCGTACACTGCAAATTTCCGCACATGAGACACGGGCCTCAAGATGTTAGACCCGCCCGACCTCGCCAGCTTCGATCAACTGGTTTTTTGGTGCACACATGTTTCGACATCTTACTGGCTCCGGGGCCCTGGTTCTCGGTCGCCAAACACTCGAAGACGCGTCGTGGACCTGGGGAAGTCGCACAAGGACAACGACAGGTTAGGGTCCTTGAGCTGCAATGTTTGCAAACTGGCGAGGCAAACGACGGCAGCTCTGGACCCTTATTTCCACCCATAGACGTGCCTGCCTCACATATGTTCTTCATTGGTGAAAACAAGTTGAGGAATAGACACCGCCCCAAGCACCCCCCCCCCCCCCCCTACACCCCGCACCACACAAACGTCGGAACTGCCGGGGTGACTCACGAGATAATATCTCAACCATTGGAGGAACACTTCTTACCCATTCCGTCACGTGAGCAGAAAGGAAAGTTGAGACTTCGGCCGCGTTGCAGAGGAGATGCAGGGCAAGGGGGGCGGGCACTTCCAATGGACGTACGACGGAAGGATCAGCTCGTTCCACATCCGTAAAATGTCAGATTCCAGTACACGAGGGCTTCTTCCGAAAACAGAGTATTTCCCTCAGGCGGGCAGACCTGTAAGGGAGCAATGACACCTTAGATCACCAGCGTTCCTCGGCGAGCTGGTTGTCACTGCTAGACACTGGTGAAGAGATGAAAGATACTTGCGCTGTATAAACCGCGAGTATGACTCCAGTGCCTTCCGAGTCGTGGAGTATTCACTTCAGGGTGCGAGATTGGTGATGGGAATAATCTGTGTCTCACACCACCGAGCACATGCTTAAGTGGAGAAACTATCGCAATATGTTCGATTTTGGAGCAGCGCGCTTCGATGTGCAGTGGTTCACCGGGCACGCCGCTCTACCTTGGCTTAGAGCAGGCGCCATTCAACAAGCGCCCGGATCCTTTTTCTACAGCAACAGGAACATTTGGTCACGCACCGGCGGCACATGCATACTCGCATGGGGCGAGAACCAGAAGTGGGTCTCAAGTGTGGAAAAAATGGCCCGCGTGCCCCCGTCAGGAAATGTAGCAAGTTCGATATGCTTCCACAAGACGGAGAAAAACCTGTTCGGGTCGGAGCAGCCCCCGGCGCGATTTCGGTAGGGCTGAGACAAAGAAAGACGCTTGTGGCGGGAAAATTACTAGGTCGCTTTCAGCGCAGTGTATCAACGCACGTACTCCCCAATGAGACAGCGTTTCGTCTTCATGCATTCGCTGTCTGCGCAGTTGCCAACCAGCCCGATGCTATCGATGCTCACCGCGAGAACGTCGGACAGCTGGCTGGCTCTGCGAGAGCGAGTTGTGAAGTCAACGGCACCACCCGAGGGAGGAAGGGATTTCCTTGAAAAGAGCAACTGTTCTCAATCAGTTGCACATTATCTGTGGTTTTGCCTCTTAGAGTCAGCAGAAACGAGTTCTTGTGCTGGCAAGAGTCCAAGTAGCCGAACGGCGATGAGCTCTGGCCAGAGACCGCTACGCACGGTAATACTTCTTCATCTAGCACATGTCTTGTCATTTGCTAATTTCTGCTGGACCGAAGAACTAATGATGGGGTCAGCAGAAACACATTGAAGCGGCTGTTTTCAGTTTTCTGTGGCGAGTGGAAATGCAGTACGTCACATCAAAGTGTGTGTATCGTCTGTCGACAGCGCTGGGACAGTACCTGGCTGCACGCACATCTGACATTTTGTTGCCCGTGCATGGGTTTGTTTTCCTAACATACTGTCGGAATTCTAGACATTCTGACTCTTCTAGAGCTGCTTTGAATCTCATTCGGCTTTCTAGCTCGCTGGGGATGACGTGTTATAGCGCCTGGATCCACGTATCTGTATAAGAGGATTCGTTCGCTTTGTCAATCGGTTGCGGCACTCTGCTCATATGAGAGCCTCTGTCCAATCTATTCTATTAGGTCGAGCCGAAGGTGCATTTTAGTTTGGTGGCAGTCGAACGAGAAGGACGCGAACACTGTCGGCGACCGTCAAACCACTTCCCCCGATGGACACAGCCCGACTGCGCGACACGCGCAGCATCGAGTCCGCATTAGTAGCTTCTTGTTCTGTTCTGCCGCAGTGTATTCGCCTGATTCTTCTTTAACCGTCCCAAAATCTTTCAGAAAAGTTTCCCTGGTCAAGGACTGCTGCGTGTTCCAAGCCAGGTGTACACCGCAGCCGATACCTGAAGTTGAACCGGCACCGGAATTCAGCTCTCAGAGTCCAATGGCGGCCGCGTGCTGCTCCGCCACCGGAGCGCAGCCAGGGTACTGGTGCTGCAGCGCACCAGTAGAAACTGAAGAAGAGATATGGCATCGACGGAAAAGGGAGCATGTCCTGGAGTCCCTGAGTCGTGTCAAGGGGCTTTCCCCTTACTCGAAAGTAGTCCTCCAGCCGGATGTCGACTACGTCATTGACGAACTGGAGCAGAGGGACATAGAGGACTCCAACAAACTTGTCTGCGGAACACAAACTGTGGCATTCGCCAACAGTTTCTGTCTGCTTATTTGGTTGGGCTTGTACGCCCTTCTTATGCTCGGCTTACAGTTTCGCCTTTACAGAATGATCGGGAATCTGGTAAGGAACTGGGAGATTTACCAGCGGCCTTGATATTATAGAATCGGGTACAGCTGTGAGAGGGGAATCATGTTGTGTCCCGCCTCATATGTTTGCCGCGCAGCCCCTACCAGCACATTGGCCAGATCCTCTTCCCTGGGTGGAAGCCATCGAACAGGACTACAACGTCAAATTCGACGCCTACTACAGCTGCGGTATTGGTGCCATGATGCTGGTTATGACGCTCTCTTTCGCATCAGCGAGGTCCAATATCGGCGGCTTCATTGACAGGGTCAGTCTACCTGGATCTCGGTGAACAGTGAGATGATGAAGGCCTGGGGCGCAGGTGCTAGTTAGTCTCCGTGACAATGCACTAGAACAAACTACTCATTGTTGTCCTGCTCCCGGATTACTCGGGTCAGTGGAGGTCGTGGATTAGAAACAGATAAGGCAGTCCGCCGTTTTGCCGTGGACTAAATGCTAATGTAGCGTGAGTTGGTCCTTCAGCAGTCACTGGAGTACAAGGTTTAGGTCGTAGTTGTGTGTTTGGCGGCTGTTTATGATTGCATGCGTGAGCCCTGTGCATCGGTTTGCAGATGACCAAGCATTTGATACGGGTGGCACAGGAAGAACTCCGTACGGATGTCCGAGATTCAGTTGACCACGATTTCTACTCGTTTATTAACAGGCTTCCGCACTACTTCTGTGTTTCGGAAGACCTAACGAAAGCGTCGATAAGGAAAATCCATCGACGACTACATACTGATTTGGACATCCGCACTTCTGTCGTCGACTTTGAACTGAAAGGCCCTTTGGCAATTCGCCACGAGGTCCAGAAAAGAGTTGCAAATAGAATGTGTTGCTGGTCGCTATGGTTTTTCTTTCTCCCATGGCTCCTCACGATGATGGCAAATGCATCATTGGCCCTTCGAGTCTACACGATGGCGTACAAGAAGGATCACGAGATCGAAGTGCGCAGCCCGGACGTGATCAGGGAAGGAGGATATGAATCAGCGCTCCGTGATGAAGGAATGCAGCATATCGGTTATGCTTTGCTTGTAAACCTGCTTGTATGGATCTACTTGGTGGTGGTTCAGCTCAAGTGTTTCACTTTTTATGTCATCAGACTTCTATATCCCAGGATAAAAGTCGCCATCACGACGTACTGTGACCGGCTGGTAAGCACTATAGCCACAGACCATTTGCACAGGGCCGCTCACGCCGAACAAGCTGTGGAAGCAACGCAGTTTCTGGCAAATATGCGTAGGGCTCACAATTGATTGAACATCTGCAGATTGGCGCTCAGCCCTGCGCACGTCTGAATGTCTGTTTTCTTTTGCTCTCTTCATTTCATCCATTGAAGTCATCGTCGTGTTGTGATTGTGCAGCTGGCGAAAACGTGGCACGGAACAGTCCTCGATGGGATAGCGGAGTATATCGATGATGTGAAGACAAATGTGGGCTTCGCAGAGGAGGAGATTAGACTTTCTCTTGCACAGAGGAGCTCAAACCACAAGGCTTCTTTCCACGGCACCCCGCTGCTAGAATTCCGGCGAGGACACGCAGGTGATTCCGGGGTTGCCAACGCCATTTCCGAACTCGAATCGCCAGACCGAGTAAGGCTACATTCTGAGGTTTTCGATTAGGTGCCGATCCCCTGACCGCGACAGAGGCTTTAGAATGTCTGGCTTTGGTGCTACTACTAATACTACTCGTCTTCCCGATTTGCCTGTCAGGCTCTTCTTCCACTTCGGCAACAGGACGGCATTACAATGAATGCAAGCCGGCCACCTTCTTTGTCTGTTTCCCCACGTTTCTCGGAGCCAGAGTTTTCTAGAAATCTAGGACAATCCAGACTCAACGAGCCACTGTGCAAGCACGCCTCATGAGACGGGGGGTCCCAGTGGATCCGGTCTTGGTTGTCTGGGCATTCTGGACCAGTCAACCGACATTCTAGGGCAACCACGCTCTCAATACTGTCTGCTGGCCAGTTGGCATGCCGTCGAGACTCGTAGTAGATCTATTGGTTTTGCCAGGTGACCTCCGGAAGTGCAAGGGGGTTGGGGGGAGGGAAGCGAGCCTGGGGTTTCCTATGTGGCTTTTCCATTTGTTGCTGCATGATATAGGGTGACCTCCTGCGCAGGTGTTTCCGCATCGGTTTGTTTGTGTTCATCTGTTGCACTCATATCTCGGTACGAAACTGCGCGGGTAGTCTGCAACACACGGGGCATCGGGATAACGTCATCAGGGATTGCTACAGCCGTTTTCTTTGGCTCAGCCTTCACCATCATGACCGTGGTGATGCTGAGAAACCAGAACGGGTGACGAAACGGGGAAAAAGCATAACGTGAGGGGCTCACGTTTTTTTCTTAGCTAACCACGTTTTCTTGGCACGCTCAGCAAGGCGTGTTTCCCAAAGCTTTTTGAGCATCTGGTCGCTTCGGCGGATGCACCCTGACGTTACGGATTTCGTTCGTACGTCCCAGGCACTGCTTTATTAGGTATCGCATGCATTTGTATCGTGGTCCGTGCCGATTTTGTCAGACGTCTGACCCTAATAAAGTAACCACCGAGCCTCTGCTTTGAGAGGCGCGGGCAAAGTGCAGCGTGGGTGTAGCCATAGTGCGGTGCTCAAGTTTTCCTTGTCCGTGAGGCATCACGTGAAGCATCGAGCCAGGTGGTGCATGATCCATCGATTGAGAAGACTTCAAAGCTAAAATAAATACGTGCGGAAGTTTTGGCACCATCTGGCAACCGTTTATAGCGATGAGACAGCATCCGTTATCAGCGAGGTAACAACAACTGGCAAATCGCTGAATGCATCTAGCCTGCAAGCAGTACAGCACTAGCTGCAGCAGGGTTTCGAATAAACGGTTGCAGCATACTCACTCGTACTTAGCTCCATGGCAGCACATGCTTTCCACACTCTTCCTTGTGGGAGATGCAGAGCCGCGGACGCAAAGATGTCAAGGCTGCTTACCTCCAACTCTCGTGTATGTGGCCAGGGTGCTGCCTTTCGAGCGTTTTCAGGCGACCCCGCAACCTGTATGGTGTCTATTGTAACCGCTGGGTGGCCCGTCAGATAAAGCTCGTACGTATTTAGCAGGTTCAGGTCTACGGTTGTCATGGGCCAAACGTCCTCCTGTCGAATCATTCCTCGTGACACAGCGTATCTCGGCTCGGGCAGTCTGAGAGGCTCTATTTGTGGTATAGTGAAGTCCTCGGTATCTGCAATTACAACTGCCCCCTACATTAAAGCGAAGGGTCAGAAAACGCCGTACAGTATTTGCTCTTGCTTTGTTTGCCTCCGAAGGCAAGCGTCATTGCTATTGCCAAGCCTGTTTCGGATGGAAGCAGAGTGCTGTTTTCAATGGCGCTGATCCGAGATGGCCACAGTTGGGTCGCACCATGAGGGTCGCAGTCGCACAGACAGAAAAGCCTCGTCTGGCTAGTGAGCTGAGACGCGATAAGGGACAACAGCTTCCGGCTGGTAATGTCTGAGAGTGGCATTCCACCACTCCCTCTCATTCGTTTTTGAGTAGCGACCAACCAGGGTACCCACGTGGGGTCAACACCGCACACTGCTGCTGACTAAAGAGAGATGATGTGAGTTACCGCAAGCACCAGTAAGCTCTTTACCGGTGCGTAAAGTTCGCTGCAAGAAGGCGCTGAAACACTGTCTCCTTTTCGACCGTCTGCACGATGCGGATCGTCGTCTTCTGGTGTTTCTAAATGCATACAAGATCAGAACAGCATACCAAAACAAAATTCAGCCTCGCGTAGCATGCGACTCGGATTACTCCAAACGGAGGCAGTTGATGACCTCGGCTCTGTCGCGCGTTGAGTTTTGTTATAAAGGTCAGATGCGATGCAGGTGCCAGTCACCTCCAGTTCATTGTAACAGTCGACCTCAACCTCGGTGCAGTCTACGTGTTTGAATGCAGGAGTGCCGTATCACAGGAAAGGAGAATTCTTACAGGATTTCTCGGTCAAGATCAAAGGTCCTCTGACAAGCATCTTGGAGGGCGCGAAGACATGCAGCGCCTCACGCGGCACACCAAAGAAGTGAGTCATCTTTGCTAGCGTCCTATTAGTTACCACCTGCGTGGAGTATATCTTGACGTCGGTGTAGAAAAGCTCCCTCGTCGTCACATGCCTCTTCGTCCGAAGAAGTATGATTATCTGTCTCATCATCGCTGCCCACCGCGAAGCTATCCGCGCTTTGCGACTGGTGAACGGTCCCCGGAGCCACGAGAAACCGACTGACTGAAATTGGTCCGACTCGGCCATCCACTGTAACAGCAAAAAACTGGCTTCTTCCAGCCGAATGACCAACGCGCTTTCGTTGTCTAGCATTTTAATCATGCAGTCTGAAGTAGGCCATCAATCATGCCTCGGGACCGCTGGAATACTCTGAAGTGAATAGGTTGGCGGTTTCTGAGGGTTCCACTGCGATGACCAGTTGCAGCACTTGGCAGCTTTGCCAGCGCGAAGCGACGCCAGTTGTGGCTGTGTCGCGACAGGCGGCGGTACGCTGAGGTAGCGCCCAGAATAGTGAAAAGACTTGTCCGAATGTGCCACGCTAACATGTCTGTTGCGTTTCCTTCGTCTTGTGCTCTCGGTGGATGTTTGCAGCTGCTATGTGAATGTGCACGAATAATTCCCTCGTTCTCACTTACTGAAGACCCAGTGGGGGGGAAGCTGTTGACGTCACCCTCTCACTTTTTGACGCTGCCTGCGGCCCACAGATGCTGGCTCGAGAGACAAGAACCATACGAAACCATGGTAAGTGCAGCGGATTTGAAGTGGGGCATACTGTGAAGCTTTCCAGCAAGTGCCGTGGGTAAGTGCTTTTTATCGAGAGCCTGCTCGCGGTGCCGAGTGACGGTTCGCACTAGGGACCCGAAGCTGCCATGGCATCAGACACTCGGCAGCATCATTGAGCTGCCATGACCGGATGCTCTTCTCCTGTGTTTCGGCTTTCCCTGCTTGGCGCCGCTGAGAAGTTATCAGAACTGCGGCACTTGGCTTGTCGTAGTATTCAGCCACTTGGGCGGGCGTTCATGGCCAGGGATTTGTAGGTCTAACGTCGGGGGGACCTATTTCGAAATCACTGTTAGGTGCCTGAACAGTGGGTATTGCTCCCAGACCGGCTGCTCTGCGGAGTCGCGGGGCACTGCCGTAACTGTAAGCCCCTGCGGATTTAGACGAGCAGGGGCGTTCCGTTCGAAGAGGGGTCATGTCTTCCTTAGCCCCTCTGCTACACGGATGATCAACAGGAAGGGCCATGTTGGAACGACGGCGCAGTAGTGTCGCTCGCTGAATATTGCCGATGCGAGGTAAAAGAAGGCTCGGTTGGCATCAAACTTTCCGCATTCTGCCAGTGACAAACTTAGTCGTCCACCGATGGGGGAATACTGCCTGACGGGCGTGAAACAGTGGCTCCGGCCGCTAAGCTGTCGCCTAGGAGCAATGAATCTGCACTAGGCACCGGCCACCGCGAGATACTGTCACGTATGACGGCGGGAGCGGAGAAATGTGCTCGTCTGTCTGTTGTCAAGCTAGGTGTCACTGAGGATGTACTACGGCTGGTTCACAAGACCGGGATTTGCTCCTCAAAAACCGACTCACGCATATCCACACCTATTGTGGCGCATCAGTGGACCTTTCGCAGTGGGAACGGTCTTTGAAAGCGCGCCCCGTTGAGCAATCGTTATGCCCTGTCAGCTCTGGGGAGTACAGGAGGTGCTGTGCAGTAGCCTCAAGTCCGCTATTGCGGACAGGAGCCAGCGTAAGATAGGAAGCGCTCAACACTAACATCACGAGACTCTCCCTCACCACGGCTCAATGTTTGCAGGCATCCACATGAACGACGGAAAGGAATTTCAGTAAGTATTCGGATCGAGGTTGGGGAAAAACTGGCTTACTCGCGAATCAGCCTCACACGCAGCGCATAAAAACGCAGAAATAAGAAACGCCAAAACACTCTTACTCAACTCACGCCAGCAAGGGGGTCATATGGTCTAAGAAGTGAGTACCTGAGAAATTCTTGAGGCAGCGGAGCCTCTTGTATTTCGTTATTGTAGGCGTTTCTGAATGATTTGAAGCGAGACCACCGCAGCCACGGTCTAGCGGAAGTGGAAATACGCAAGCTTAAGCTTGCGTATTTCGTGGAACGGCATCCTCGCCTCTTCGATTCATCCTTCCCAGTTGGCGAACGAGTGAGATCAATGCAAGCGCTTTCAGCAGCCAAGCAACGACCACCAGAAATAGAAGGCCCGCAAATGCGATCCTTTGAAAAACAGCTGCGAGAAGCACATTTCGGATAATGACTGCATCGCAAGCTCAGCAGACCGCGTCCGCTGTAAGGCACGACCGCAGCGCAACCCGAGTTGACGCAGCCAGGGTAGTACGAAGCTTCACATGTTCAGACATGCGATGCTTTGGCAGTTGCTTACCTTCAGAAATCGAAGCGTGTAGATGGGTCCATGCTCCTGTAATCAAGGAAGTCGATGTTATAGTTGGGACCGAGGCAGGTTGCTTCAGCAAAGCCATAACTACGGGGGAAATGCTGTTGAACGCGGCCTGAAAATACCTTAAGAGCGACGGAATCCACGTCAGATGCTCAAAGACTACCCACAAGAATACTGTTCTCGATCTTCGAGAGGTAACTGCTGCTAGAGATGAGATGACAGCCATAGACACAGCATATCGGTACGCGTGACTTCCCGCGTAACGGAAAACAACAGTCTTCGGAAGATAAGGAGTACCACGAGAAAGAGCTGGCACCATTCCGCCTTGTTGAAGCTCTTGAAACCGTGTCCAAATTGTTTTGAAAGCAAGAGATATGCCTGGGTAGACAGCACAACAAGCCAGCACCTGTATGTCATTGGTTCGTGCGAAACGGTGCTTGTCGTAGGTAACTGAGGGCCAGCGAGCGATCACCTGTGGCGGTAGGCTCCGGCATTGGCGAGGCGCCGTTCAGTGGAGCGAAATTTGCAAAATACAGGAGTAGGCTGAGCTCCAGAAGAATCAGGTGGTAACTGGGAGTGACAGGCAACTGAGCCACAATGGCCTTTGGTAAACTTGTCCGGGGAAGTCTTGTCCTGATGTAGGGCGCGATCAGGATACCCAATGCGTTGGCCAGAGGAACGGTGGTAGCATGCGCACGTCCAAGCTCAATCATGAGTAGAACCGCGACTGCATCACAAGCAGAAGCGGCAGCAGAAAGCCTGTCCTGGGCCTTTGTTGTTGCGCGGCAGATACCCAGCTACTACGCGCAAAGAGCACCCTACGGGTGTACAACGGGCGGCTGCCCGTTGTACACACAGCCGCCACGCGGGGGAGCTTACTAGCATTGGCACACATTACGGCGCTGTGAATTGCCAGGCGCGCGTTCCAGCACCTCTTCCTGTTCCCATTGTGAACGGAGAAACAACGTGCTGGGGCTCGGCTGTCTGCAGGTACAACTTTGTCACTCAGCGCTCTGGGATGCGACGCATTAATGTGCACGTATTCACGGATGCTTCTTTCTTTTTCGGCGTCGACACGCATTTGATATGGCTCGGATAAGCCAGCGGCATCCACTTGGCAAGCAACTCGCATTATGTTGACACGGGTGTGTGTACACGCCGGACCGAGCCCTATCGTGGAACAGCGACCAACTTTTCTACCCTGTGCCTGAACCCTTGATGATCGGTCCCCGACGATGAGGTTTTTGAGAGGAGTAGACGTCCGCCAGCCGAAGTGAGTCCAAGACACAGACATCGTGAGTCTACTCAGGCAAAGAAATAGCCATCATGGGCACCGCCTCCCGAGGCAACCTGGCACGTAGCTGCGCATTCAGAGGTCAGCTTTTCGATCGTATCTGTGCGGAAGTCACGTTTATACTGCAAGAAAACCTGGGGAAATCAAGACGAATGTGAAAATAGACAATATCGCGCCATGAAAACCCAATGACCCTCCTTAACAAAGCCAAAAATTTGGTATGCGAAGGAGCAGTATTTCTAGTTGCAAAAAGCCTCATGCGGTGGCTCGAGCGGGCACCTCTGTTCAGGAGCACAGTATCCCCTCGTCGGCATGCACTACTCCTCTCTTCCTTCGGCGCGTGGCAACAACAGTGAACACTTACTGCGACAAGCAGTATCCACGTCTTGTATTGAAGGGAGGGCTTTTGTGCATCACTCGGCTTGCCCAATGCGAGCGTGCCCAACAGAAGCGTGTGAACCACCGTAGTGCCCTCTCTGAGTCTACATCTACAGCTCGCATGCGGCTCGTCATTTCTGGCTCTGTGTTGCCATCACTCTGGAAACACACTACGTCACAGGGAAACTTTAGCTAGTTTTCGAGACTGTTGGCTTCTACCTGCCTCCATCAGGGTGCCCAAATCCTGCCAGCCTTCATCGAAGTGCCCAAATGCCCGAGACTTGGAGCCAGTTCCTGATTCACTGGAAGATTCCATCGACAATCTGGCACCATCCGTAGTCAGGGTGGCCCCAGATCACACTACTGTGTTGGCCAAAACTGTCTTCGGTGAGAACATATAACGATCTTAAACAGACGCTCACTGCGCCCTCACGTGCCACGGTTACGTGCTGCATCCTGGGCGGCTCATCCCACGCGTAAATGCCTGCTTGGCCACAATGAATACATGCACATGGGGACCTCTATAATCTGGCCGGCAACTTCTCTTGTCGCGGCCCCAGTCGTAGTCTTATGGTACGGTATTCCGCAAGCGGGCCTTTCGCTCGTTCTGTCATAGGATTTATTACGTCCGCACCATCAAGCCGACAGCAGGCAGTCGGATGCCACGAAACCTGCCGCGGGCAACGAGTTCATGGCACATTATTCATAAGGGTATGCAACATTTCTGAAGACAAAACAACGGAGCGTCTTTGAGAGAGCACCTTACACGACAAGACGGTAGGTTACATACCTCCCCGCCGTCTCGCTAGGCCGGATGATTTTGACCACCTGCGAGCAAAACACACATGGCGCATGCAGGCGATATGCCAGCAAGCTTTTCCGTCACCAGTCCAATGCACTGGGGTGCTTCGCCATGGCAGGCCCCAGTAAGTCATTTAACACAGCAGCGGTCACTCCATAATGATAGGATGCGGGATGCGTATCTCTGATGGAAGTAAGCCTATACGGACGGAGTATCTAATCGTGTTGCCGCGACTAGTTCACGCGGCACACATGCGCACCGGAACACGAAACACTGAAGGGAGGCGTTTCCGCTGCTTTGCAGACTGTTTCCACCCTACCTGTCCGCGAGACAACCCAAAATACCGCGCGACTGGGTCCGCCGACTGAATGCGTGGAAGCTGAATCTCTTTTACCTGCATGCCGAAACCGGTAGCCCACAATTCCTTTGGCTGATCACTGCATACCCTCTTCGCGTATACGTTAGTCTACATAGCAATTTCACGATCCACACGCTTAGTTTGGCGCGTGTCTATGGGAGGTCTCTGAAACCATGTCAATTTAACTCAGCGGGCGTTCACCACCCATATCGCATCACTGCTCGCGCGAATTCAAATACACACCGCTGCGGCAACACATGCGTACGTAACTGTTTCACTTACTCGGTATCTATTGAGGAGGTTTTGCTTTTCCTCGTTTGTCAACGGCACGTGCTTCGGCACCAGCTCGTGTTTTGTGATGTTGACCTGAGCAAGCAAATCCGCTTCTGTTCCTATTTCGGTACAGCCAGATGCACTGACGAATCACTTTGCCATACACCGACACAGTTCATGCGTCCAACCGCCGGGCGACTGTCTTCGTTCACCGTATTACGAAGTCGGTCAACTAGCGTGATTGTAGTCAGCAACACATGAACTAACACTTACCAACAACTCTGATTCCATAAAATTCTCTATTATATGCCGCGGGGCTGCCTCACTGATAGCCTGCACACCAACGCAATGACAAAACCACAACGACCATGATGTTTGATGAGTCACCTGTGTCCTCACGCTGAAACAAGATTATGTTTGGCAAAGTCTCGAATCTGAGGTGTAAGCAAAAAATGTAGAAAATTCTCCCCTCCTCGGAACTGAAGCGTCGCTACGGACTAGGCCCACAGCTTCTGCACAGGGACGCCTGTAACAACATACATCTCGGGCAAAGGCCGTGAGAACGTTTTGCGTAACCAGAATCGCCCTTTGAATATTTCTCTCCTCCATCCGCTCTGTCAGCCTGCACGAGCACACAGTCGGCCACAGTTACATAGTACCTTCCATGTATGGAACTAACGGTTCAAGATTGTTTGCCGCATTGCCCAACCCCATTCGAACATACTACTTTACAAGGGAATCTTAAGTTATAGCGGCCCTTCGGCTAAATCATTGCATCTATCGACTGCCACTCTCCACCGGGAACCAAATCCCCTGCTTGAACTTACTCGCGGATCGGCTTCACGCCGGTCTTCTTTGTCTCATCCGCAAAGTAGACTATAACCCGGTTGTCAGGATCTACTTTGTGCGAGGCTATCAAGAGCATTCGCGAACGGCTGCAGACGCCAGATAGGAATGACACGCTCAAAGTGGTGGTTGGTTTCCCAGGTGGGTTGTCCCAGGTATGTGCAGCTTCATAACCTGCAGACAGAGGCTCGCTGCACAATCAAAGAACGCGGAAGTTTCCGGCGCACCAATGCATCACACCTGCTTCATTTCCCTGATTCCGCCTTACTTGCATTCATTTTCTTGAAACCTATGAAGGAAATCATTCCACGACTCATTTTTTTCCTGCGCTGAAACAATGTAACCGCGGTCCTGGAGCATGTCACAGCAAGTTTTCCGCGCGCGAAACAGTCTCCGTGTGCTGTCCTCCATCTTCGGTCTTCAAAATGGGCAATCGAACATCAAAGGGTTCGACCGAAGTACTGCAAGTCATGGAACAGTCTTGATTTGCCCGTACCGCCTCGTCATCCGGCGTCCCCACAAATCAAGCCATGCCCCCTGACTCCCCTTCAGACCTGCTACGGTCGATCGTGAGGCCTCTCAGTGATTGACCTGAGGAAGATATATTAGAGTTAGAGTTGGAAAAACAGCAGTCGTCATTCACTATAACGCGATGCAGCAAAAAAACGTTATCTGTGGATCTCGCCTCCTCGCATCAACTGCCGACAGCAAAGAGAACTCCCTGACTCGTCTCCAGCGGACAGATACAGGTGTTGAACAGACACAAAAGTATCGAGAAAGTACTTAATATATAGCAGTTGCCATAGGAGAACTCAGGTAGTTTTGAGAGCATTTTATTCGGTCAAATCACTTGAGAGGACTTCTACGCTGTCACGAGCGCCGCGCGGCTCGCGCATGCTTTCTGCATGCTGCTGCTAGCCCCAATGGAAAAGTCGTGTCTCGAGTGCACGTCTGGAAGTGTCGGACGTGGGAAGAGACACACGCAACCGTGTCCGCACATCGCTGATTCCAGAGTAGTTTTAACAAAGACACCAAGAATATTCGAGGGACTAGCTCTTCTTGGACACAGAGGCGGCACTATGGCGGGGTTTGCGTCCTTTGTGTCGTATCTTTCCATCGTGGTAGGATTCGGCATCAGCAATGTGGCATCATGCTTTCAGCTTCCAGCCCCAAATGCCTTTCTTGGGCATAACCTGTTACGTTCCCCGTCACCGGATGGCATCCATCATATTCCAGCTACCACTTTGCGCGGGAGGCATGCCCCTCTAAGTATTAATGAAATTCAGAGAACCACTTCTGCGCGCCACGGATCCCCGTCGACCCTGATGGTGAGCGTGTAGCACCGGCGCCGCCCCGGTCCACGAGCCTCTCAGCAGAATTCGCCTTTCCGGCTTCATGTTCACAGTTTGAGTCTCTGTTTGCAGCAGAAGGGTTTGAATACTCGCACGCAAGGCTTCAATCCCGTGTTGCTTCCTGGCGAGACAAGGTTTAGTCGCGGTCGTGACCATTATTTGTGTGCAGGCACGCAAGGCGAAGAGGCTGATTTTAGCCGATGAGTGCCGTAATCAACTTTTAGAGGGCATAGAAGCTGTGGCTGGAGCTGTACGGGTAAGCATATTATCATTTCAGGACTCGCATTTGATGCCGCACCGGCAAGCGTCACCTCGCCAAATCACGCGGGCCTCGGCTGCTGGACAGTAGCACAATAGCGGTTTATACAGGTGTATGGGCAGGGACCGTCGCTGGTCCCCTTTCTTGCCGTGGTTATTGTCCTTCGCCAGAAATCACACGATAACTCCACTGTGTCCATGGACGCGTCTTACGACAGGCGTTTCTTTGACCGCACACGTGACTGTGCTGTGTTCACCGACGGCATTAGTGTTGTGGTTTTTTCACATGACTGAGGACCTTGCAGGTCACCCTTGGACCTCGTGGCCGCAATGTTTTGTTGGAGAAAGAGTACGGGCCTCCTATGATAGTGAATGACGGCGTGACCATTGCAAGAAATATAGAACTGAAGAGCCGAGCTCACAACGCGGGCGCTAAGTTGGTGCAGGAAGTTGCTTCCACGTCGGATGAGTGGGCAGGAGATGGCACGTCTTCAACTACTATCCTCACGGCCGAGATCGCGCGACAGGTGAGATGCGTCGCTATGAGGGAGCCTTGTCAAGGAACGACTAGTGACTACAGGCTGTAGAGCATGCTGCGCGGGGTTGAGTTGCTGTGTCTGCTTTCAGGGTGTGGATCACGTCAACCAGGGCCACAACCCTATTCCACTACAGCGTGGCATTCAACGAGCTGCGAAAGTCATGATGGAAGAGGTCAAACGCCTGGCTAAGCCTGTGGAGGGGATGAACGACCTGCTAAATATTGCCACCGTGGCAACGAGCGGCAATGTGGCTATGGGTGAAGTGATAGCAAAATCATTCGATAAACTCGGTCGGCATGCGGCTATCGTGCTGGAGGACAATCCGGCTCTTGAGGATACGGTAAACAGCCAAGGACAGTGGACCGGAAATGCTGAAATATTGGCATGAAGTTTGCATGTTGTTGCGCAGCATCCCATAAACACTAACTAACGAAGTCGCTTGGACGTGCTGCTGTTGGAAAATGGAAGTGCGCTGTGAGGAGCTGCCTTCGGCGTCTTGCTGTGTGTTTTCGTTTATTCTGATATGCAGCTCGAATTTACGGAAGGTTACACTTTTGAAAGAGGGTTCTCATCTCCGTACTTCCTCGTCGGAGAGGACCGAGATATCATCGAGTGGCAAAATCCCTCCATTCTTGTTTGCGACTACAAGATAGAAACAGCCCAAAGTATACTCCCCATTCTGGAACACTTTGTGCGCACGAAAGCACCACTCGTGCTCATTGCGGAGGACTTCGGCCCCGAAGTTTTACAGACATGCATTATCAACCGGATGCGACAGCTGCTTAAAGTGGTGAGAATCTTTCACTGTCAGTGAAAGGAGCTAGTGGCGAATTGGAGTCAGGTGATGTCGTTGGGTCACGTCCGACGAGCTACAGAATATGCTGAGGTGATCTGAGCGCTCGCTCGAAAGAGTGGCCTCATTCCTGTTGGATTTTAGGATATGACGAGGAACGTCTGCAGAGGGCATGTTACGTCATCGGAGAAGGCATGTGTCCTGTCACTGGCACGCAGGTAACAATACGTGCGCCATCATTTGGCGAAAGGCGCAAAGAGTATTTACGAGATATTGCTGTCGCCACAAACGCCCAGCTGATTTCCAGGGATTTGGGATTACCTCTGGAAGATGCGACAGCCGCCCACGTCGGGAATGCGGCGAGCATTGTCGTGCGTAAAGATCGTACATCAATCCTGACACGACCTGAATATCAACCAAGTATAAAGGACAGGTACGATCGATTAAACCACTTTTTGAACTGGTAGGTACCGTCCATTCTGCTCTCGTGAAAGACAGTTGGGGCTGTGATCTGTTATTCTCAGGGTCGCGCAGCTACAGAAAGAGCTGGAAGTATCCACATCCAAGTTCGACCGGGAGAAGCTCGGTGAAAGAATTGCGGCCCTCTCTGGGGGTATTGCACGTATTATGGTGAGACGCACGATACTAAGACCACTTATCGGGAGCACTCAACGATATCCGGTAGGAAGGTGGTGCTGCGGTCTGTAAGACGCTTTTTTCTCAACCGGTATGCGGCCTTTCAGATTGGCGCGTCAACAGAAACCGAACAAAAGGAGAAGCGGCTTCGCTACGAGGACTCCATAAACGCCGTCCGTGCGGCCCTTGAGACTGGCTACGTTCCAGGCGGGGGTGTTACCTATCTTGCGCTTTCCACGGACGAATTTTACCGCAAAATTGTTGCGGATATCGAAGCCGCTGCTAAGGCGGAGATGATATGCGACGGAGAGGAGCCCGTTGGAGCAGCAGCGGAAGTCGTTGGTAAGGGTCTCGGTAGTGACGACGCGAAAGCGTATTCTCCTTGTGTGCTCGAAGTCACTTTTTCGTTGCATCGCGCGTCCTTGCCTGGTACAGATGAGATGGAAGGAGAACTGGAACTCCAGAAGGCTGGAGCCAAAATTGTCGTCGACTCAATGAAATCTATTACGAAGCAAATAGCGGACAACGCCGGTAAGTATACTCAAAAGAGCAGTGCAACGTGGTCCCCTGGAAACGGGCTGAGCTTGCATCCTGGCGATTGATTTCAGAACCATGCATCTAGCGTTCCGGATCGTTCTGCCGTGCCTCTCAGGTGTAAATGGGCATAAGGTTGTCCAGGCGATCCTGACGTCTGGGAAACCTTTTGGCTACGGCTGGAATGCGAAGACCAATAAATTTGGAGATATGATCAGCCAAGGTGTCATTGATCCTGCAAAAGTCATTATTTCTGCTATAGAGCACTCCACTTCGGTTGCAGGTCTTGTTTTGACAACAGAAGGTATGATGGTTGAGGAGGAAGAGCCCGAAAAGAGTTCACATGATGGACCGGGCTTGCCGATGGAATGACGTTTGGATTCCTCAACGGATGCACACATGCGCTGACATACATTTCGTTTGGAGCATCCGCCTGAGTGTAGCGACAATATTGCCTAGTAGGCTTTGAGGGTGTGCAGTCTCAAAGGGGTTGAATAGAGGTTCATCTATCGAACATATATCTCAATCCCGGAGACCTGAGAATTGTGCATCCTGTCGGCGTGGCAAGGTGGGAACAACTAGTGTAGCTCACTCCCCAAGATTGATCGAAGGGATCGTCTTCTTGCATCTAACGTTTTTTTGCATACAGCGTTTGTATCGTCGTGCTCGGCCAAGTTGGCCACGTACCGTAGTCCCGAAACCAACTGTGACGTTGTCGCTGCTGTGTGAGACACTAACATCAATTGGTACCGCAAACTTCCCTTCTCCGACAGCGCCTGTGAGGAGAGATTGCTGCATTCTGAGTGGGGTGCCTGCGTCATGCTTTTCCTAACCTCCACAAACATTCACCGCCTCCTGCTCCATATCCTGTGAGTGACTGGTGGGTCCACGGCGTACTGAACGACAACGCGTATGCGAAGGTAGGTGCCCTCACCGTTCTGCCCACACGTGGGTGAGCTTCCCATGCTCTCCTAATGTGGAATTGGTTTGTGAACCGGTGACAGCGAATCGTAAGATAGAGTCTAGATAATCGTACCGATGCTCAGCCGCATGAAAGCGGTTTCTCCCGCCTGGCAGATATTTGAATCAGGCGTCCTAAGGAAGGATAACCGGTTTTCTTGCTTACCCATGCGTCAATGAAGTGGAAAGTGGCTTTAACCCGCAGCTCTGTATGAGGTGGCAGCTTTCCAAAGTTTTTCGTAACTTCACCCTGCATGGGCGGTGCGTGAAGCTTCGGCTGTGGCGGAAGAAGCAGTGCTCGTACCCGGGCAAATTTTCCGAAGCCGCCCAGCATAGTAATGCCAGCACATTTTGATACTATATCTTCCGAGGCTGGTGAAGAGACTGCGTATAAAAAGGCCGCGCAGGTTGCCCAACACTAACCCACCAGGGTTATCCCATCCTGTGGCCTCCCCCGATGAGAGATCTTCGCGGGCGGCAATGCGAAACTGCTTGACCCCGTTGACCTGTAAGTCGCCTCTCAAGTCAAGTGATCTTGAAAGGATTATTCATGCGGGCTGGTTAGCTCTACTTTTGCACGGTTCTTACGAGGCAGAAAAATTTCTGGCCGTCACCGTCATGTCGTCATCTGGGCTGACCACGAGTAGAGGAGAAGTATTACTTGCTATAATGAAGTTCCCCGAGGAATCCACACCGACAGAGTACTGTGTCCGGTCAGACCCCACGAGGATTTGAGAAGGCTGACCGGCAGCAGAGGCTACTCGTAAGACGGACACTGTCATTCCACTTTGTACTGTGGGGGCCATGACAGAAGCAGCAGCAGCCACCGACAGCGAAGAAACAAGGCATAGAGCCACAGCAGTGCTTCCTTTCATTTTGCCTGTGGACAGGGAGTCTCGATAAGGAAAGAGTTCCAGCAAAAACTGCTCCCAGTATAGGGAACGCGAACTAGTTTACCTCTCTAGCTTCAATGTGACATGAGACGCTTTTAAAGACGTGTACCTACAAGCGGGGTGTGCGATGCAAGTCCGTCTAGCTTTAATCGCGTTGTCGTTGTAGCATATCTCCAGCTTACCTGAGGCATTTTAGATTCTGCACCGATCAGTCAGAATGCATTCGGGAACATCACTTGCGGGCTTCATATGCCTCGCCATCGCTGTCGTCGGCGTCTCTGCCGATGACACACCAAAGTTTATGGAGGTGAACTTCCTCTCTTTCTTGCTCATAACGCGAACAGGGTCATCTGTAGTGAGACCTTGCAGATATTTCCAGCCTTCAACATTAAGAACCCTCCTCCGTACACGGTAGTCAACATTGCCGCGGAGGCCCGGCTGCCCTCGGTAGTATATACTCGGAAATGCATCATCCATTACCATATCCCATCGGCGTGCGGCAGGACACTTTATCAGGTACGCATTCGGAGTGGTTAGATAAGCAAACGCCTTCGTTAACGTGAATTGCACGACACATAGAAATCAACCTAGCAGAAGAAGTAAGGGCGAACCGGCTTCGGCGGCAGTAAACTGCATTCATACTCCCGTTTAGAGAAAGGCTCAAATTCGCTTCGTTGCAGATGTTAATCAGTAAGTTGCTTGAGATTCAGCGCTACCATCCGCAGGATCTCCGCGCACACTGTGCAGGAAGTCTAAAGAAGCCTCGAATTTCTTTCGCGCTTTGGCAGAAAAACAGCGGCGGATCTCTAGTGAGGCCAATGCCAGTTCACCGCTATGCTAAGCAGTGAAGTCGTGCATTCCAGACGCTGTTCAAGCCCTTAGGTCCCAGGGAATAGACTAGAACATGCTTGACAACTCCATCCATCAGTGGATCCGTGGCGTGCCACGCAAACCGATGGATAGGCAGAGGCAGGGCGTCCCCCCACACGTTCACATGCAAATGACATCGGATGCATCATAGAGTAATCCAGAAGCATGCAGACTGAGATATGGAAACCCCGTCTCTCGCGCCTCTTCCCTGGCTCGTACACGCCCCGGACGACTTTCGTTCTGTGATTGTCGCACACCGTGCCGAGCAAATTGCAATGGCGATGACCGTTTACGCGAGATGTGATGTGCACGGAGCCGTCATGGTGTGATGAGATTGAATTACTGCAACCGGTGCTCACTCTGCGTTTTCTCAGCGCTGTCCCCAACAGTCATATGGCTTCAAGAAAAATGTCGGTCCTGAGACGCTTACTTCGACTGCCACACCAAAAGAGGGGTCACGTCGGCCTGCTGACACTGAACAACTCGTACAGTACACTTCAATGCGGAGAGCGGAGGAACCTTTGGAGCATTCAGAATCCAAGAATCACCAAGATTCGTTCGGCGGCGGCTGACCAACTTTCTGTCACTCCCTACGAGTTGCCGTGACTTGTGGAAACCTGACCACCCACACATCGCAGCTATGTCGAATTATCGCACCCAGATAACTCCATACCAGTGAACCGGTTTGTAACTCCGCTTCATATTGTACCTGTGCTCTTGTTTCCACTATGCTCCTGATTCTGTGCGACCTCTCAAGAAACGCTTCTCTCTTCGAAGACTTTGCGGCCTTGCCCTGCATACTGTACCACCACAGGCCTGTCTTTAGGTTGTCCCGCATTGTCTCGCTAGTCGTGTGACAGAAGCAGAACTATCCTTATACTCGCTGTCACAAGCATGGCAACCCTAAGTGCAAAGAAAGCAATGACCCCACCAGTTGAACTACGAGGGTGCCCTCTCTTCTCAGACTGCCCGATACTGGAGGCGCGACGACTCACGCAGGCTACACCAGAGGGCCACTTTCACAAAGTCAAAATTTGTGCTGTCCTGTCAAGCAGTTTCTCCGGTGTCCGATCACCTTCGTTGCTGGAAAACAGGTCCATCCTTCTTGGTTTGACTCCCTTCCTTGCCTTCTCCCCCTTCTTGGTTTGATTCCCTTCCTTGCCTTCTCCCTGAGCAAAAAAGTGGGCTTCCCTACGGTTGGGATGTCCCGGGCATTAAGCGGGGGGGGGGGGGGGGGCGGGGGGGTACCCTCTGTGGTTCTCGTGTCTTCAGGCCACTCTGCCTCCCGTTCAATCTCGGCTAGCCCGCCCTAGGCGGGTGACTCATACTCGGCAACTATGTTTCGTCAAATGTGTTGCGAAAATATGTCGGCGTCTTTGTTAAAACTGTATGGCGCAGTTTTCCCTGGTTCACTGAGACAGTGCACGAAAATCCCTTGGGAGGAGTTGCCGTTTCACGGTCACCTCCTGCGAAAGCCATCCCTTATTAACTACCCGGTGTCTTGCGACTACTCTCTTCCTCTCCGCTGGCATGCGGTCGGTCACACATGTGGTCGACTGGTCGAGGTAGCACTTCATCCTAATTGTCAGCTCGGGACTGCACACAAACTCCGCTGCGTGTATAGGGTGTCATGCGAACGAATTTCTGTGCACTCTGCTCCGGCGTGCTGCAATCGACCAACGGAAACAGCCTGCCGCCACAGAGGACAGGTCAGCAGACTGCGCCTCTCGTAATTCTCAAGCGACGCCGAAATCATGGGAAATCAGCAGGCAGGTAAGTACCGTGGCCCCTTGTGGTGACATGCTGACGAAGCTGGCCTGTCGCCGAGAAGAGATGCCAGCTCACGGCATTGCCAGTTCATCGCAATCGAGAGTCGATGTCTGCATCTCGTAGGCTGCTCCGGAATCCGAGCCAGAAAATGGGAAACCGACCGAAGCGGACCGAGAGGTTTCGATGGAAAGTATCGGCCTGTCCGCATCCTCGGGAGGTAAGCCGCAGACTACGAAAGTTTCTACTGCCACTGTTATGTTCCATATCTTTATTTTTCTCCTTCGCTGTGCTGCGATCTCTATGCTTCTACAGCGGGCAATTCTCCACGGTGTACGAATGTGTGAGGACTGACAACCCGACAGAGCGATATGCCATGAAAGTCATGTCTTGTTGGACATGGGACTCTCGAACCCTGAGGCGGATTGAGGAGGAAATATCTATAATGCAAGACCTCGGCCGGTCGCATCCTTGTGTGGTCCGTTTGGTTGAGTCGTACAAGGAGAGAGCCTGTCTACCCTCTTCTCAAGACACGAAATACCCCGAAACATTCCCGTTCGATGCTCTTCATGTGTCTCCCGTGTCCGGAACGCATGGAGTTTCGGTAGCGGGTCCCGACCCTTCAGTGCGTCCGTCCCAGCCGTCTATCAGGAGTTTTGAACAAAATCCCCACGGTGAAGACAGTCGGAGAGGACGTTGCATGTGGCGCATCGGCCTTGTTCTCGATTTCTGCGGAGGCGGAGACCTGGCAGACTATCTTAACAGGCACGGCGCTCTCGAAGAAAATAAAGCTCGACACGTTATTTACAAGCTCGTAAGGACGCTTCGTGGTTTCTTCTTTCTTGGTTGCTGTAGGGCCCGTCCAAACACAGACGCCTAGCACCAGCTCTTCGGACGTGCGCCTTCAGTTAAGCTATTGGGACCTAATGCGGACTGACGGACTGCGATGATTTCATTGCTTTTTGCAGTGCCACGGATTAGCATTTCTACACAGTCACGGAATCATTCATCGCGATATCAAAGTAAGCTTCTTCTGTCAAGAGATGCCTCAGGCCATTTCGGGTCTTCCACATTTATGTAGTTCACGCCGCTCTTGGGACAGCCAAAGTACACACTTATTTAGAGCGAATCAAGGCTGGTAGACGGTTATTTCTGCACGTGTCTCCACGATTTTGTAGCCCGAGAACATCCTGATCGAAAAGGATGACGGAAATTCCCTCAGCATTAAAATTTCGGACTTCGGCCTGGCTAAGAAGATGTAAGTGTTTGCTCGGCTGCTATGCCCACGAGGTGCCGATACGCACCTCTGCTCTCCAACTGCATCTCCTGCTCTCGCAAATATATGTTCAATTACGCGGGGATTCTTCAGGACCGAAAGACTCCACCGAAGCTCGTCGTTATGTGGCAGTGACTTCTATTTGCCTCCGGAAATGTTACAGCGGCGCCCGTACGATACTCAGGTGGGTCTCGCAGATTTTCATGCAAGAGAGACTTCAAAAAGAGCACAGCCACTAGCAGTGAGTTCACTTTTTTTTCTGCAACGGATGCAATGTAGAGGCGGTGCGTTCTGAGCTCCACTCTTCGACCCTTCTATCAGGAGCCGTTCTGTGCGGTGGGAAAAAAGGTTCTTCCAAAAGGGTGCTTCCTTTGATTGTTTGGATTTTTTCAGGTTGACATGTGGAGCGTGGGGGTCTTGAGTTTTGCGGTGCTCTTTGGCTTCTCCGCTTTCTCATCTATGGAAATGACCACCTTGTACCAGCAGATCGTCGAAAGGAAACTAAGTGTTCTCCCTTCATCACAGAAGTATGTGAACCCACTGAGGAAGGAAAATGTGCGCTTTCAGTAAGGTTCGCGTTCACGCACCACCGCAGGTGACGGCTGACCTTCACTCCCAGTGCTATCAAATGCAGTACGCTGAGGTCTAGGGCTCGACAGATTTACCTGCCTTCAACGCTTAGACACAATATTCAGCGGCACACGTGACGCCAGAGACTGTCAGCCCGTAACCCTCTCACCGAATTACACAGGTGGGATAGGGGGGCGTCTGTTCCGTCTTCGTCTGTTTTCTCAGGTCACAAGTGTCTGCAGGCGCTTGGAAATTTCTTCTTGACATGCTTCAAGTGCAGCCAGAGCTGCGACTAACGGTGAGTGCTCTTAGCGTTTTTGAATGCTGATGCGACATTGTTCATAGTACGCAGTGATATATAGTACACTGAAGTATCACATCCGGGTGGCTCATTCTCCCTATTCTACTTACTCTTCCAGGCGTTTCAAGCCCTGAGGCACAGATGGCTGCGGGGGTCATTATCAGAAGACGAACTTCGTGGCCTCCCCGCTCTCACAATAGACAAATCATGCCACCGCGAACTGCAGAATTCAGAAGACCGAACGGACTCGCACGCGGTGAGCTGCAGAACCCTTGTCCCCCGTCTCTGGAGCTGCCGAACTCAGCGTGTGGACCGTGCGCACATAGCTGCACTGTAGCCGTGTACATCAAATATCCCACGTTGTTCTATTTCAGCCGACCTCATGGACAAGTTATGCCAGAGCGCCAGATGAAATTTGATTCTCTAGCAGCAGTAGCACTCCTCCTACGTCGACTTGCTATTCGTGTGGACCGGATTTGCCTCCGCGTTTTGCTGCGCGGCTGATGCTTGGTTTTAAGTCATCACTGTGTCTCACGATGTCTCCGTTTCCGTGCAGAAATCAGCTTTTTCTCCGTTCCAGCCGCTGCGTGTTCTTTTCAGGATCCACCTTCACCGTATCGGAGCACTAACCTCACACATCGTCGTTTGCCAAACTTCGCTGCAGTGGAGGTTTGCCCGTTCCGAGCACCTTCAACATCCCACTACGATACGAGGGGCCAGCACTCGATTAGTGGACACACGCCCACGATGACGAGCAGTCACTCTGTTCTGTCCGGGCGAGGCTGCACGGACCAAACACCGGCAGCTCCATTTCGTCTTCCTGGCACCGCTGTTGCTTCCACGAAAACTGCGTTGGTCGACCTGGGGATCCCTACTGGATGTACTTCTGATACTAAACGGCCACTGATACTCGGCTGCTAAAAGGCATTCGGGGTCGAGCTGGCAGGTTTTGACAAGCACTCGTAATTTGGTGCCTTCAGGCTCCTCCTACCGTTGTTTTTGCATTCGAGTGGACGCTGGATGCGAACAGTAAACGGGAGTAATACGACGATGTCCAAGTTGGTAATATCTGAAGGTGCTTGTGAAGACTTGTGTTCGCTTCGATTCCCGTGAACAAACTGAAGGAAGCAAGCTTACGAACTGTTACTGGCTAAATAGATTCTTATCTATATGACAGTGGGTGTGTTCCCGGAATAAAACATCTTCCTACTGCTAGAGTAAATGCAGGACTGAGCTTCGGTCGTGGATTTTAAAAGCACCCGTGCTCGAGGCTGACTCGGCATGTGGATACTTGAAAGCGGCTCGTTTGTAGCACCACGCTACTGCGGGAGCGGGAATGTGCGCCACATACAGATACCGTAATGGTACAACAAAAGTGTCTAAGTTTCATGTGAGCCCTGCAGGCTCTGCCTTTTCCTCGAGCCAAACGCGTTCACAAACGGCCGAAGCACCACACTGATACTCCACCCGTCATCCATTGGACGTGCCGCTGCAGTTCTATGCTAGCCATCTCAAACAACAGCGCCGGAGCAGGAAGACTGGTCACTACCGGTCGTGGCGCTGCAGCATTTGGTCACGTAGCGTGGTGCGGGATTATGCCGCAGAAGCACGGCACGCTGCACGGGGGCACTGCCATTGACATACTAGATGCTTGTATTCGCAGCGAGCCACCTTGAACTATTGAACCGTGCGGCCCCCCGGTACAACGCTCAGAGCTCTTGAACAGAGGAGAATGGTAACAAGCTGGCTGCGACTCTGGACTAAAATTCTAAGACGGAAAACCACTTTGCCTCACGGCCCCTGCCGGATAAGGCATGCTGCGGTGACCAACATCGCAAAATTTTTGATCGATTTCTTGGCTCCACTTTTCTTGCAGACAGGCTGCGACTCGAAAGGGGACCAGTAATAGCTGGTGGTGGTGCAGAGTAGCTGCTTCCTCCTTGGCCTTCAGGCCACTCGCATGGCCTACATCTGGCCCCCAAACTAGACAAAAATGTTGAGTGGCAGAAGCTCAACGCGAATTTGCCGCACCGAACTGTAGGCATGGCGTCACGACCCACTCACACTATATCTTGCAACCTTAGTCTCCAGCAACGCCGCTACTACCTGCATTCGGTACCGTCCATTAGCTTCTTGAAGCTAGTTCGCAAAAAACGCAGACGAATGAACCCCAAGTCCGGTGCAGCGAAAATGGGCAAAACGGTAAATGGCTGGCTTTCCCCCGCCGAAACCTGGAAATTTGCTTATGCTTTTGACTCACACTTCCTACCATTACGATCAAACGAAGCGTGATGGCCCCCGATCTTGATCAGCTCATGTGACAAAAACAGCTTTTCGTCGGGGTCCGCTTGAGACATCCGTGTAAGCAATCCACTGCGAAAACAGCAGCACCACACCGCTGATGTAGTTTAAGGCAACTGGCAGACTCTTCCCGAACTATGTGACAACGGACTCTTCGACCCAAGGGTTCCTCTCTTCTGTTATGCTTTTTATATGGCGAATGTAATAAGTTGTAGTGCAAGAGTTGTACAGAGTTCGTTTTCTGTGGAATAGCGTGATGGTGGAGCTGCGCACAGGCAGGCAGCCTCGTATAACACGACGGGGGTTGCCCCGTCAGTGCTGTTGCGGTCCGACTCCTCCAGCTTTTTTTTGTGGTCGCCCATAGCCACGAAAACGATGCTGCGCTTGATAGAGGGGAAGGTTCCCTTTTTTGTGTGATCTGATGATGGCTATGCTTGGGCGGCTTGCAATTATTGAGGAGAACACCAGGTTTTGCTGTGTACGGCAGGAGAGAGATGCCCCAGGAAAACGTCCGTGATTTTGTGCTACACTGGAAGGAGGAGGCAGAGGAGGTGCCTGCTGGGGTTTGTGCTGCAGCTGCTGCAGCCGCGGAATTTGCTGCAGCAACTTCCTTGTATTACGGTCGACATCGGGGGGAAATCAGGCCAGCAGGGGGGACAGTTCTTTGTTTTCCAGTACGAGAATGTCCTTCTTTTTCCTTTACATTTACTGCCCCTCAGCCTATATTCCTCGCGACCGGGACATTTGGCAGGCGCGCCGTCCCCTGCGTTCGGTCCTTCTCATCAGTGCATGACTGAGAATGATTTTTCCCGAACGTCTTTCCGAGAAAAGAGATTGTAAAATTCCTGATCCCTATGTAAAGCGATTTGTTCTTGCCTGCTAGCTTTGGGTGCGCGCGGTGACATCGGGGTCTGCCCTTGTTTTCGTTCCTTTCGTGCCCGAATCGTCTTCTGAGGCCACTGGCGCACGCGATTCGCTTGGGGAGAAATCGACGCTTTTCTGCTTCACTACACACGCATGATTATATGCGTATCACGCTTTCCGTTTTCTCTTCTCTGGTACAGAAGGGCAAGGTGGACTGTCGAAGGGTTTTCTTGTGCCCCTTTCAAGTTCCCACTCGGGCCTCCCTATTACCAAACCATCTTCCGAGTTTTATTCTCGGTATCCTGTGCTCTTGCAAGGAGCTGGATTTTCGCGTGCATTTTTTTGGTTACCTCGTCGTGTGCTTCTTTGCTGGTTTCGACTCCCCTTCTTGCGTGCTCTCTGTGGCATTCAAGAGACCTTCAGCAAGTCTTCTGCGGAGCACCGTTATTGTAGCGCGTCTCCCCACGTCTTTTCCGCGTCTCTCATCTTTGTCGTCTAGTGGAGATTTTCGTCATCCGGGCTAAGGCTACAAGGAACTACGGCGGGGTGTGCCCTGGTTCTTGCGTCCTCTGTTGGCGGGGGGCGTTCACGCATCTCTCTTTGACTGCTCTCGCGGTGTTCGAGTCTCTCTGGGTTTCCCAGTCATTTTGCACGCGCATCTCTGGCGGTCAGCGCAGTTCCTCGCTCGCGCTTCATGAGACACACTGACACACGAAGTCAAATTCAGGCCGAGGAGGAGCACGAGGCTTCTGATTAGGTGGCATGCATCTGCGGGCGACGCAGCTCTAGCGCCGACCGTGGTGGACGTTATTGCCGACCTTGCAAACACTCAAAACGTGACTGACCGGGGTCACAGACGGAAGCGAGAAGGCGCCCTCCTGTCTGGAACTTCGTCGAGGCGGTTCTGCCGGCACCGGGGACTGCGGCTCCCTCTCGGCGCCGCAGCGGGCGGAGCCGCCCTGTCGCACGTCGCTACCTGTACGTCTCCATTGAAGGGTTGTTTCGCTTCCTTCGAAGCAGGTGTTTCTGTGCGCTGAACGGTGTGTGGAGCAAGAGACGGCTGCTGCAAAACGCAGACTCTCCCCCTCCCCTCATCTTCCGCAACGCCCCCCCCTCCTTCACCCTTTTCGCTTGTGCTGACGAATTTCCCATCATTCACCGAATTGATCGCTCGTTGAATTGCCTCTGCGCCCTCGGTGTCGGTGGCGTCGTCGCGTGAGAGGCGGAGGAGCTTCTGCGTCTTTCCCGCAAGTTTCGATCGGCTTCTTTGCGCGGGCGTCGGGCTGTGGCACTGACCACGCCGTCCGCCGTAGGGGACGGTGTGTGTATGAACACGAGATGAGGGGGAGTGTGGCGTTTTTGAATCAGCTAGGTTTGGCTTGTATTTTCTTCCACTGGGGAGCGGGCAGACAAATTCGGCAGTGTATGAGGCGACGTCAAGTTGTTATACTCGTGTAGGCTCGTGTCGGTGTTCAAGCCGTGAGTCTTCGGGCGTGCTAGGTGTGGTGGTGGTGTGCATGATAGGGCTGAGGCGGCAGGCGAGTGGCGGCGTCGTGAACTCTTCCTTCTGATCGAGAGTCGGCCCTACGGAGAGCAAGGATGGAGGTGCGCGTCGGAGGCAAGTACCGACTTGGTCGGAAGATTGGGAGCGGTTCTTTCGGCGACATTTATATTGGTACGTCTACTTTTCGGGAGTCGCTCTTTTCTAGGTGAGGTGGATGCGGCGGGTACTGACTGGTTTTTGGCTGCGGCTGGGAATGGGCAAACCGTCGTGCTCTCAGGTAGCTGAGCGGCGTGAGAACAACTCCGCAACAAAGCCATGGGGCGGAGCGACGGGATCTAGTGGAGCAGATGTTGACGCACGGAGACGGATTTAGCCTCGTCGATGGGCACGAGTAAATTCGTTTTGCATAGTCTTGCTGCACGTGCATTTCGCTGCCTTGAGGGTGCGTGCAACTGTTGTCTTCTCAGGCGTCAACATCTTGACCGGAGATGAGGTGGCTATCAAGTTGGAATCTATAAAGTCGAAGCATCCACAGTTGCTCTATGAGTCAAAGTTGTACAAGCTGCTTGGGGGTGGCATCGGCATCCCGATCGTGAATTGGTATGGAATTGAAGGTGACTACAATGTTATGGTCATGGAGCTCCTCGGTCCGTCCCTGGAGGATTTGTTCAGCATCTGCAACCGCAAGCTGTCTCTGAAGACGGTACTCATGCTCGCAGATCAGATGGTGAGTGACTTGTTCGCGCGGGCTGGTAACTCGATCCTCTGTAGTCTCCGTGTGGTAGACGACTGCGTAACTTCGGACGTGTGGCTTCGCCGAAAGGATGCTGCATGGCTAGCAGTCGCTTACCCAGTACATCGACTCTAATTGCCGTTGCCACCTTTCGGGGTGAGACGTGCTCGCCAGGTTGATGTGGGAGGTACACAAGTCGTTTTTGAATTTTGCTGGCGAGACTTTCAACGGTACGCAGGCGTGCTGTGGAGCTGAGTGTCGCTCTCGATATAGTGCCCTGTATTTCCGGCTGTGCCACCAGGGCAACACCTGCGGTGGATTGGAGTGCTTTCTCCGCAGTGCGACACAGAAAAAGGCACATTTCCTGCCGGCGCTCGTGTGCGATTGTGGTTCGCAGCTTAACCGCATCGAGTTCGTGCATAGCAAGAACTTCATTCACCGTGACATCAAACCGGACAACTTCTTGATTGGTCGGGGCAAGAAGATGTCTGTAGTGTACATCATCGATTTTGGTTTGGCAAAGAAATACCGCGACCCCAAAACCCAGCAGCACATTCCGTACAGGGAGGGGAAGAACCTCACTGGTAAGCACCTGCGCGTATCTGCGGTTTCGGATGAGATCGGATCACATGAAGAAGCAGCGTATTTTGATGTGCCAGGCCGTTTCCGCTGGCATGCATTCTGGCAGGCAGGGTCTGCTGCGGGGAGTTTCCCGGGTGTGTGGAGACAGAACACCTTTGCCTTCTAGTCTCGTTCAGTTCCCCTCCGTATACCGGCTCCCAGGGTGTAACTGAGAGAAGAAACTGCGCTTCCTCCGCTTCGTTTGGCTTCCTACAGGCACTGCACGATACGCGTCCATCAACACGCACCTGGGCATCGAACAGAGTCGACGTGATGACTTGGAGGCGCTCGGATACGTCCTGATGTACTTCAATAGAGGCTCGCTCCCGTGGCAAGGATTGAAGGCGACTACCAAGAAAGACAAATACGACAAAATCATGGAGAAAAAGATGTCTACACCAATCGAAATCCTTTGCAAACACTTCCCGTGTAAGCTGCGCCCGTTTCCGCGCAGGGCCGTGGCCGCACCTGCCCGCGGAGTCAAGCTAAGGAACTCCCACATGCGTGTGCAACAAGTCTTTTCGCTCCGAGACTTGTGGATTGACATGACGTCGAAAACTGTGAGTTGGGAAAACCGAGGCAAAGACGAGCGGAAGGCTTTTTGACGTGCACTGCCCGTCTGACCAGGACGAGGGCAACGCTTTTATGTGGCAGCCTTGAACTCTGCGGGTGTTTGCACTGCATTGAGTTCTGGTTCATGCATGCGGGTACCGTTTTTTCGTTTCTGGATTTTGTCCCGAGACCTGATGCGCGTGCATTCGCCGCAGTCGAATTCATCACCTACTTGAACTACTGCCGATCTCTCCGGTTCGAAGACCGCCCCGACTACGCGTATTTGCGACGACTCTTTAAGGATTTGTTCTTTAGAGAGGGATATCAGTACGATTTCATTTTCGACTGGACCTTCGTAAGTGCCAGCGTCGCGTGCCGCGGGTCGCTGAGCGTGACCTGCCTACATATATGTATTTATATATATATATATATATATATACATACAGGTAGATGGTGACGAGGTAGACTGATGGGTGAATTGTCAGATAGATTTACACACTCCGGGGGGTGGCCGTGGGGCGGTGAGCGCCAGGAGGATTTCTATTAGGTCAAAGGGGTTGTGTCGACGGTCGTAGGACTGGCTAGCAACCATTCCGAATAGTGACTCTGGCTTTGCCTAGAGTGGATGTGCAGATTCGATCAAGAATGAGTTGGAGCATGGAAGCCTCGCAGGTGCCATTGTGTCGGGGCGGCGCTTATCTAAACAGCGTACGTGGAGCGGATTTTGGTGTCGACATCCCCGTCTGTTGGTAGGACCGAGGCCGCGACGAGTGGAGGCCTCGTGCTGCAAGATATCGTTACAGGCTGGAACGACGGTGTGCTTTTCGGTGTGATGTGCGTCTCACGCGTTCAGATCAACACGGAGAAAGACCGCTCCAGCCGACGAAGTCAGCAAGTTTACTTGGAGGACACCCGGCAGGTGGATGAGAACCCGAACGACCTGCCCATGTGACCGTTGGGATGCTCGCGAGTGACGGTAGGATCGTGTCACATGAAGCCGTTGCAAGCCACTCGTGGCAACGCGGAATGTGGGCGCGGGCCGTCCTCCGTTCGACTTGTTTGTTGTCCTGAGTGCGCAGTATCCGGGGAAATGAAAAGAAGCCTGACAGGTTCCCAGAGCACGGCTCGACATGGATGCTTCTCACTGAACCCGTTCGTTTCTCCGCATCCCACGGCAGCAGCAGCACTGCTTCGTTCTTTGAGGAACTCAAACATGGTTTCCATGTAAGGGGACGAGAGAGGAGCGTGCGTACACTAAAGTCTGGGGGCATACGTCTTTGGCCGTCTCGGGAAAAAAGGAACAGTGGTGGTCTCTGTCGTGCCGCGGGTCGATCGCGGCGCGTGTCGTGGGTTTCTTTTTATCACACTTCCTGCTTGTTTCCACCTTCCTCGCTCTGAGCGCAAGGAATTCTTTTTTTTGCTCTCGTCAGCGAGAAGCTCGCGCTCCACACCTGAAAACAATTCATTGCAGAGCAGCGAATGCTCTGCACGTACAATTGCACATACATAGTGGTGGATGAAACTTGGAAAACGAATTTTGTCTCTTCGAGAAATAAAGATCGGTTCTGTCATAGCAGCCTTACTGTCTGGGTGACCTCACTACGCGCTTGAGACGTGTAAGAGGTAAAACCCTGCCAATGCGCCGAAAGTATGGTGAACTACGCGTTTCTTTCCAGTCTGTAAATCCTTCGAGAAACTCTGGCGGTTTATACTGGATAACGACGAAACAGTGGTGTTCGCCACTCGCAGTGAAAAGAGATCGGGTCCTGTTCCCGGTGGAGAGCCTGAACGCGCACCTCTGTCGACTTCGGTCTTCACACTAGACGTCGTTCTGTGAAAAACATATTCTTTCCCGTAGGGTGGTTCTTGACGGCGCTGTCCCAGAGTCAGCGTGAGACGTTCCAGCTGCTCCTTTCGAGTCACACGAAGTGCCTTGCTGGAACGGGCGAGGCTTGAAACACGGAGGCTGAACCTCGCTTCACCGACATCACGTTTTGGGTATACCCCGCAAAATGTTAGCCCTGTTGGGCGGCCGTAGAACTGCCTTGGAGAACAGCGAAACGCCGCAGAGAGTTTGTGAATGACTTTTTCTAGCACGCGAGCTGCAGCACTTGTACCAGTGGCGTAGACTGTTCTCCGGTAATGCCGACGAGCCGCCTCATGTCCAGGTGCCACAATCGTGAGTGTGGCATCCACCAACGGCTGCCACTTTGCTCCAGCCCGAGTCGTTAGTGCTACTTTTACTAAAACTTTTTCCGTAATACCACATACATATGTGTATTGAGTTGCAACCATTGTGGTGAGGTTCAGGCGCGTGTTGTTCTCTCCAGTCACGTAGTCCAGACCTCGAGCATACCCCTTGGACGGCTGTGTCCACGCACGCGTCCACAAGGCTTAATAAATGCAGCCGACACGGCAGCAGTCGAAGTGGCCTGCCGCTGCCGAAGACATGAAACATTTCCCACTACGGTCTACAGAAGTCTAATGCTTGTGCTCTGTGAACTGCGCGGCTGCGAGCGGACCGCTATGCATTCTGCTGCCGATTGACAGACAGATGCACCGGCTAACAATACGACTGCTTCCGTTTATAGCACGAATGAAGTATTGTTTTCCAGTTTATTACGACTACGAACTAGGTTTATCGGATTTTCTGCCAAATACACTGTTATTCGAAACCGCTGGCAATTTTGGATCCCTGAACAGGGGATCGTTGACGTGTAACTTCACCGCATACAATTTTCTGCTAGTGCCTTGTGCGCTAGTAACAACGGCTATTGACGTTCACACTGCTAGTTCTCCCCCGCTGGCACCGATTAAGAACTGTGACCTGCTCTCATTCATGTAGCGCTTCTCAAGCCTGGTTCGACCAACGGCGGGGTTTCGCGCGCGATAGTAAGGAGCCGCCGTCCGGGGGAGAGTTCCGGAAGGTGCCGGCCTCCCAGAGCTCTTCGCTTGATTTCTTCCACCGCCCCAACGCCTTTCGCGTATAAAAATTCAGGACAGACTACCGCAAAGAGCCTGTCGACACCAGAAAAACGCATGTGCCGTTACAATCGGGAGTTGTAAGCCGCGTCCACCACGCCGTGCCTCATAAAACCAGATCATGAATAATCCTCACAGCTCCAACGCCATACTGCATGGATACACGGACATACATAGCGATCTGTTGAGAGTTGCGGCAAGGCGACGCGCGTGACATCAACAGACGTCGAGAGACAGATGCATGTTTTGCATCCGTCCACAGGCCCCAGATCCCACCGATGATCTTTGAAAACCTGTACGGGCGCCTTGGAATGTCGGCAACCGCGCAAACTCGAAGACATCCTGCTATGCCTCTCCCGGGCAAAGGCCGTCGTCTAGGAGTTCCCATCCTTGCACCGACATTCTCCGCGTTCGCTGCATCCCAGCTGTCTACACAGTCTGCCGGAACTGCAGACCTACGACCTGGAGCACAGCACGCACAACACTCGAACGGCAAATTGTGAAGAAAAAAATCAGGGTTTGCCGTCCACCGCTTCACAAAGCTTCGCACACACGCGCCATGAAGAGTCTTCATCTTCGAGAGAGCACGTTTTCTCTCAAAGTGCTGCTCTACCGAACGACCCGACCCCCCGCAAAATGCCGTTTAACCGAGGCGACCTCATCCTCATTCATAAGCCTAAGAGTATACTAGGCGCGGCGCATGCTCCTTTTGCTCTCCAAAAACCAATGCGACACGCTTCACCCTCGTGACCCCGTCGAATGCACTGGCGCGTCGGTTCATCCGCCGGAGGACTTGTGTTCTGCAGCAGCACGACTCACCCGAGCTCCAAGCTCCGATAGCTCGCAAACCGGGCACAGCTGACCCGCGAACTCCGCCTTAGCGACTGCGTTACAGAACGGGCACCGCGTCGTCGCCGTTCCAGGAATGAGGCGCGTGAGAGTCTGAGTACAGAGGAGCAGGTTCTCTGCAAACAGAACGCACGCGAAGGAGTTGCCGTGGAAAGGGTGCCCCGCGCGCACGGCCAAAGGCTCGCCCTGGAGTACACACACCCGATCGAGAACACGAACTTGCCAAAGCTGAGCCTCCAGTTTCCACCGGAAAGTCTTGACCAGCACTGGCACACTCCTCTGCCGAAGCTTCTTTGATCGAGATACGCGTGCACCACCCTCGCCATTCGTCGCGGGCTCCGAAGGCGTTGTGGGCAACCGTTTCCCGCCTCTAGGACGGGGATACTCAGCTACAGAACCCTGCGCTGCCGCCCGCCGGAGTTGACGCCGGTCGTACACCTCAGTCTGTCGTCGTGAAGGAACCCCAAACTCGAAAGTCCACATCGGCTGAAACGCCCTGCCTGGGCCGCTGCACGGAATGAGCGACGCACAACCTCCCCGCGATGGCTCGCCACGCCTGGGAGCCTTCCTTTCTGCGGGACCCGTTGTTTGATATCTCGACTTACCACACTCGCTGGGCTCGAAGTTGATTTGATACGCGTCCGTGCCCTTCTGCTCGCAGAGCATGAGCACTTTCTTCGCCTTTGCGATTTCCTCCTGCGCACCCTTGATGGCCACGAAGTTCCCGTTGACCAGACGCCGCGCAAACTGCACAGACACCGAGGAACATTCCACTGAGTTGAACATATCGTGCGCCATCGTCACACGGAAGAAGAGTCTTGCTGCGAAATGGCAAAGAGCGAACGCGCGCTCGCCAGCACTCACACACGCTGTGCAAGCTGAACAAAACGACTCCAGTCTGGAACGCAGCGCGGCTGCGAGAAGGTGGTCCCTCGCGTCACTGGCGAATCGATGCGTGCCCCCCTCCTGGTGACTCTGGAGGGTGAATCCGGATCGCGCCTTACCGCTGCAGTTGTGACGTAGTTCTGCGCCTTCCACGCGACACTCATGGCGCGGCGGAGGACTAGGAAGAGATGAGAGACTTGCATCTTGCAGCACGCGAAGTACGCTACCAATTCGATGTCTGGGAAGCAAACATGCACACAACAGACCGCACCCGCACTTCACTGAGATAACGGCGCTCAAAAACTGCGCAACAAGCGAGACTCGGACGCCCACACCAGCGACACCACTGGACTGCGAAGAGACCGCGGCCACGAAGACAAGGCGCATGAGAGAAGAAAGCAGGCCATCGACAGCGGGAGAGGTCCTGTCGCATCTTCGACAAAAATAGCGAACAGAAACTGTCACCCCGGAGTTCCGCGACGGACTTCCACGCACACACACCACACACGCTGACGCGTTCGATTCATCGCTGAGAACGCAGAAAACAGAAATGACTGGCGCGGCGTTCGCTGGCGTCCACAGAGACTCCCAAGGGAATCCCTTCAACATCGCACACGACGCATCGGCTCATTTACACACATCACATGCACAACAGAACTTACTTCGGGCTGGGTTCGAGTCGTCCAATCCCAGGCGCGCCATTTCGAGGATCATGCCAGTGACATAGTGCCGCGCAATGTCAATGAACTCGTGGATCTGCAGAGACACGCAAAACCGGAAGACGCGCATCCACACAAAACAAAGATCAAAGAAAGCCAAACCGGCGAACTCGCCGGCGATGCCTCACACACACGCATCTGGACGGATACACACCTCGCAACAAATGAAGAGAACAAAACAACACACACACACACACACACACACGAGAAAAAGCAGCTGCCGAATGCACTGTCAGCGTTCCAATCTGACTACCTCTCTAGGAGCTAAACGCGGTCACACGACCCGACAGAAGAATCCGCGCACCGCGCACTCCCCGCCGCGGAGGAGGAAACGCGGAAACTTTTCTAACGCGCTGCATGAACTTGCCGGCGCTCTCTGGAGGCGCGCGACCCGGAGAAATTCCCCCTCCCTCTCACCTGCTGCTCTTCTTCGGCGTTGCAGGCCACCGCGAGTGGAACGGAATGAAGAACGTAGCGGAAGGCGCTGAGCGCCTCCTGAAATCTCCCAGCTGCAGATCACGCGTCAGACACACAGAAGCTCCACGCGCTAAGTGCCGCAACACGAAGATCTGTGCGACAATGGCCCTGCACCCTACACTGCAGAGAAACCCACGGCCACGGGCTCGATATCTGTTGCAACTGTCAAACACGCTTCTCAGGAAAAGGACGAACCAACGGTACGACGAACGGACACCGCAGGGTCTCGTTTTTTCGCTGCGCCCTACGCCGCTATCTCAGACAGCGATCTCCCGGTGCTGAAAGAGATGCCGACCTTGAGCGCGCTACGTGGGGTCTCGAAGAAGTATTGAACACACTGCGCGCTTCGTGTCACACACAACTACGGCGACATGCATACTGTAAACCATCGCAAAGTCTCGCGACTGCAGGTTTGCCACTCAGTTCGGGATCCCCGCTCGCCGCGACCCTTGAGGAGCTGGATCGCTCGCGCATCTGAACTCGCGTGTGCCTCTACATTTGCTTCTTTCTCAGCGCCTCCCTGACAGCCGAGTGCCCTTTTTCTTCGCCCCATCGTTCGTTTAAGGACTTTATTGTCTCTCTGTCCCCCTCTGACACCCGCTCCATTCACTTCGCGGCCTCCCCAAGCACACGCGAGGACGTCCGCGCCGGTTCGACGCCGCGCCCCTGTCTCGTGTTCAGGACCGCTGGCCTTCCCTTTCGCGGTGCTTCAGCTGCGCCTCTCTGGAGGGCTTTCCACGCACCTGTGACGAGCTTGTGCGCCTCGCGCAGCTCCTCCATGAGGCTGTTGGAGCCGAAGAGCCGGTGAGGCTTCAGGCCGCCGTGGGGCGCGACTGGGTCACTGAGGGCGAGCGAGAGCGCGGGCGCGAATGGTAGTCCGGGAAGCGCAGCCCAGGCGGCTTGGTGCGCTCTCGCAAAGAGAGGCATAAGTGGAGCGCCGTTGCGAAGCGCCATACGCCTCTGCAGCGTCTCGAGAGCGAGTTGGAACTCGCCTGCGGCGACAAAGTCTGCCACCAGCGGCTGTCCACCCTTGAGCCACATCGCCTGCGGCGGATCGCGCTTCGCAACGAACGCGCCTACAGCAGCGGAGCCGTCTCGACCGTCTTCAGACCCATGCCGCTCCCGCGCGTCTCCGCCCAGACCATGCACAGCGGCCCCCGGCGCCGCGTCGTCAGGCGGCAGATCGATGCCGTCGCTCCAATCCTCCGCCGCGACGCCCTCCGCGTCGAAGTCCTCTGCGAGGCCGTCGCCGCCGCCCATGGCGTCTCCCCACGCCCCCGGCGCAGTCGCCGCCGCAGCCGCAGGCGGCGCGCCGTCGACGATCTCTGAATAGACAGCCACGCGCGCCAACGAAACAGGGGAGGACACGGATGGAGGCGCGCGCCACGCAATGACCTCGCAGTCGGCACTGAACCTCGAGGCACCGGAACACGCAAAGGAAATCACATACCGGAAAACCCACGAGAGAGCAGCGCGAGAGCGCCCTCTGTTTCGCCTCCTCTACACTCACCTTTATACAGGCGCGCCCCCGCGACCTCCGGCTTCATGCCCGCCGTCGCCTTCATCGCGTTGTCAAAGACCGAGGCGCCTTCAGAGACAGCTGGCGGCCAGGCAGACGTCTCTGCTTCAGTGCACCTGCGAACGACGCAGGAGACCGCACACAGATGCCCCGCGCGTGCCTGCTTCCGCAAACAACTTCAACAAATATTTTACAAAAATATCCTCAGACTGATCCTGAACCTACGACTCTTCGGTCAACAGCCGAAAGCTGTCTTGGGTCATTTAACACTTCTGGAAGGTGCAGGACGCGAGGCTCTGCGAAGCGAGAAAAAAGCGACCCCTTGCCACCTCTCAGAACGCGCTCTTTCTTCCTCCGCGCGCTGTGGCGGCTCCTTCTCCGTCGCAGCGCCGCGTGGCGGTTTTCCGCGCGAGCGTCGTCCTCACCGGAGAATGGGGATGGGCGGCATAAGGAGCTGTGGCACCGCGGGCATGAAGGCGTCGATGCTCATGTCTTTGACGCTCTCCTTGAGCTGGTCGTAGAGCGCCGAAAGGCCGTAGGTCTTGGCCGTCAGCGCCGCGAGCGCGAGTTGCCCAACCTCAGCCAGCACCTGAACGCGCTCTTCGGCGTCGCCCAGCAGCAGCGCATTGTGGAACTTGCTCATCGGGTCTTTGCGGAGTTCCGCGATCCGCAGCATCTTGCGCAGCTTGCCAGTGTTGCCCGTGATGAAGTACAGAAACGAGAGCTTCTCGAACTCCTTCAGCTTCTGGTACGCACACTCGACCAGCGCCGGGTGCCCCTGCTGCAGCGCCGCGCGCGCGAGCAGCTGCCACGCACTCTGCAGTGGAAAAAAAACGCAGAAAAAAAACTGAAGCTCCGGAAAACCCGAAACAACACACCCCCGGATGCAAAAAATAAAAATCGCCGCACACGACCGCCACGCAAAAAAAAAGCCTGGCGGAAAACAGGTCGACAGCTCTCCGCGCACGACGACGACAGGCGCTGAGAACTTCTGAGAGGGACAGGCGCCGCTGCATCGGGCAAAAGGTGAAAACAACAGACCTGCGACAGAACGAGGCGAGACGCCCGGACTGCGAGATTCGCAGAAAAAAAATATCCTGGCGTGTAGGACACGCGCCGCGCAAAGACATTCGCATGCGCAGAGGGGCGGGAGGTGCCCGCCATCCAGCAAAAAACCAAGAGACTTGCCTTATCGTTGATTTCTTGAGCTGCAGCCAGCGCGTCATCCATGCTTCCGACCTCCAGCGCCAAGTGGAACCTCGCCTTCTTGTCCGTGAGGAACTCGAGAGCAACCTGCGACGACAAGACAGCGGACTCATGAGACACTTCTCTCCACGCCGCTCTCCCGCGCGCGGATGACCGCAATCGAAGCGAAAAAAGATGGTGTTTACAGTTTAGGCTCCGCAGGTCACACTGTGATTCACGTCAAAACGCAGACGGGCTCGCCTCCGCGCTCGGGTTGCCAGTCGTGTGAAGCAGAACCACGCGGAAGTAAAGTCGAATCGACCAAAGGAACGCCGATTGGATACGCAGACGCGAAGCTGAATCGCGACGACCCGACGGAGGAAAGCCCGTGCGAACCTTGAAGTGGAAAGCATCGCAACACCGATTCCAAGAAGATCTGCCGCGCGAGACGAACACTGAGCAGTCTTTTTCACCTACCCCTGGGTAGCCTTTGTTCTTCAGATACGCAATCAGCGAATTTCCGCAGAGCTGCCCATTCCGCACGAAGAGCGCAACCTGCAGAGCGAAGGCGGAAATTCAAGGCAAAATACGCAGATTCAAAGAAGGCAAATCACAAGCTCCGACAACGACAAAAGACGAGGGTCGCTCAAGCGGCGACACGCAGGAGACAAAGGTAGATCTCCTAACCAGCCAAAGCGAGAAAAAAGTCGTTTACACATCCAGCACGACACAGAGACTACACGAGGCGACAAGAAAACGAATGGAAGATTGCAATTACGTATGGAGAGCACGAATGCGATTCCTTGGCCTGTGCATGCATGCGGAGGAACCTTCTGAAGCACGCACACGCTCGTCCACCTCAGATCGATTCACCGGGCGTGTGCACACGAAGCATTATCTAGGCCTTTGTCTCTGTTGCCTCTAGTAAGCGGTCAGTCACCCCTGTCTTTCTCTCTCCACGGGCTGGTCCGACTCTTGTTCAACACAGAACGTCCTCTCTGAGGTGAAGAAAATCGAAAATCCGGCGGAGCTGCAGCGCGTGCGCAAGAGGAAAGTTCTCTGTCGACCCGTCTCGCAGAACCCCCTCGAGCGCTTACTCTGTCGAACTCGCGGCGATGCAGAGCGAGCTTGAAGAGGTACTCCTGGCAGTTCAGAGGCTCCACGTGGATGCCCGCCCGACGATCCAGGAAGTAGTACATTCCCCTCTGCACCCTGAAAAGAAAGGTAGCCGCCACGCAGCCTCCACAGACTCCAGAGACTGCACGTGCGACGCGGAGAGAGCCGAGCGAGACGTTGCGGGAAAACGCCGTTACGAGCGGCACGCTGTTCCCACCGTCGGGCGACACCGAAAGCTTGCCAATCTATACAAGCATATACATATATATTTGTATATACGTTCAGAGACTGCTGCGAGACATCTGCAGCTCACATACTTTGGAATATATGTATATATATATATATATATGCACAACGTGGACTGCGTAGTCGCGATTCGCTGCGTCGTCGAGCGCCTTGACTCACTTGAAGATGTAGACAGGCTCGTTCAAGCAGTGGATGATGCCGCGGTCGCCGTTGGGGAGGAGGTACTTGACATGGCTCAAGGTAGAATAAACGAATGCGCCTGGAGAACGAGAGGGGGGAAAACACAGCATCAGACGCCATCGGCCGCTCTTTTCCCGCGACACACCCATTTTCTGTCTCGAAAGCGCCTCTTGAGCGGCGGTGAGATGCCCGCGCGTCCGACACAGCGAAGGCTGTGCTCAGGGTTACACGCGTAAACGATTACGAGACCCAAACACATGCTTATGAGTACATAATAAGTCTCAAAGCATGCAGAGACACTTAGACAGCAACACAGAAGGCGCAGGCAGACCCGCCTACGCAGGGGTGCATATCTGCGTGCCTACGGGCGTCGATCTGAATCGCATGTCAGCCACACTGGAGACAGCTGCGCTGCGAAAGACGATCGCGGCAGCGCCGCAGAAGTTCAAGCCGCCGATTTTCGAAGGCAGATTTTCCTTCACTCACCGTTGTCCTCATCCCAGGCTCCACCCTTGATGCGGATGTTCTCGTGAATGGCGCAGACGACCTCGAAGCCGCCTGCGCCAGCTTCGGCGCACGCGGCCTCCGCGGGAAGGAGCCGAAGGAGCATCAGCGCGTGCTTGGAGACAACCATCAAGTGCGCCGCAGTGGGCGACAGCAGGACCGAGCGGACGCCACCGCCCACTCCGCACTGGACTTCTGGGTACACGCGCCGCGTCGGCACCTCGAAGAGACGGAGCTGCGAAAAGAGTGAGGAAACGCGACGCATGCAAAGCCCCGACGTGCAGGCCACGCAGCTCGTGCATGCACGTAGACGCATGAGCTACGCGCAGACGGCGGCGAACGACACGGACGGCGAAAAAGCAGACTTCTTACCTTGTCATCGGACTTGAGAATCAGACGGTTGTTCCCAGCGAAGAAGAGACGGTCGACGGCGCAGGGCAGCTCCACCTTCTTGCACAGCTCGTTGCCCAGGTTGTAGACGCCGAGACTGGTGGCGCCTGCCTTCTCAATCAATGCGAAGCGGTTTCGCGCAACAAACGCGACGGAGTGGCAAGAACCCTGCACAGAGACACAAGAAAAGAAGTGACAGAGAGATAAACACTGCGAGGCCAAAAAGGACGCGCACAGGAAGCCGCTACACATATTAAAACAACGATGTGTGTTTTGTGTAGTGCATCCATAGATATATGCATAAGCATGCGGATGAAGAGCACGGGAGATGGACAGTGCAGGCCTTCGCTGCTGGGATGCAAGGCGAAGATTCGAGAAACGATTCAGGCGTGCCTCTGCAGATGCAGGTAAACGCCGAATTCACGTTGCTCTGGGCACGAAGAGAATTTCGCCGTTCCTCTGAACCTTCCCTCGTCTGGAGGAACAACGCACCGTGTGGGTATCAAGGCCCCCAGGGTACGGCAGACCCGTCTGCGGCAGAGGCCCGACGATGAGGTCGTACGAGAAGCCGTTCTCGGAGTCAGCCTGCGACGGCGAGAGAGAAGAGACGGGAAACAAAACGCTCTCTATGAAGTTGGTGAATCTCTCCATGAACGCCACTCCTCCATCTGTGCCAGACGTCTTCTGCGAATCCCCGTAGAGTGTCTTCTCTCGGATCGCCAAAAAACGAAGATTCTCCCCCCACAATTCCCAAACAAAAGCCCCGAAGGGACCACGACCCTCGGCAGCGTCGCTTTTCTCCACATTTCAAACTCTTCAAAGCCCGTCGTGCCCGCAAGGCGTGCCCGCTTTCAGGCAACCTGACAGCTTGTTAGCGCGGAGATTCTGTGTCTCGAGGTTGGTGCGACCTAGAGACCTCAGTGACAGGTGACGGCACCTGCGAACTCGTCCTCCGCAGCCACCCCTGGCGTGACCGCGCGCTTGCAGGCCGTCACCCGCAGCCCGCTGACTCCTCGCACCCCGCCTCTTTACCCCCCTTCCTCCCCCGCAGCCCCGAGTCAGCACGGCAGCGCGGTGAGGGCGCGTGCGGTCTTACGTAGATGACGAGGGCGTTCAGTTCGGTGGTGTTGAGCGGGTTGACTAGCAGGCACTTGGGACCGGCGCTCATGGCGTTGGTGGGTCTGCGGACTTCGCAGATGGAGACTTCGGCGGCGGCCGTCGCGTTCGCGGCGGCCGCTTCGCCCTGAGCGGCCTGCGCACTTTTGTGCGTGAGCTGGCGCGTGAGCAGCAAGTCGCGGAAGCAGACCATGCGGTCGCGGACGAAGTAGAACAGGAAGGGCGAGTGCAGCGCGCTCGGCGGCCGCTCGGTGTGCAGTTTGAAGACAACCATGCCCGAGTCGTGGCCGACGGCCAACGCACTGCAGGTCCGGTGCGCCGCGATGATCCAGAAGCGGTCGCTCTCGCGGCGAAAGGTGTGGACCCCGACTCGCTTGCTCACGTCCCACACGCGAATCGTCCTGTCCTCGGAGTTGCTGATCAGCAACTCGCGCTGCGGATGGAAAACCAGACACGAGACGTTGTTGAAGTGCCCTCGGAGGGTGTCCACTTCCCACGCCTTTGCGTCGTTGTACCTGCGCACACAGAGCCGCTGACACGAACCGACCAGTCGAGAGAGGCGCTCCAGAACGCGCGCAATCGACGATGTGCACACCCCACACAGAGCACCAGACGGAGAGGTCGTAAGGCATCCTGGGGATGACAGATCCCTAAACCCTAAACAGTCCTGTTAGTTCTAGTAGTTCCGACGCAACCTGACCAGGCTCCAACACACGGCCGCGCTCCCGCCAACGGCGCACACGGAAAACGGACGAGGCAGACGCCGCGCCGGCGGCGCGACGAGAGAGAGGCGTAAGCTTCGTCGCTGCAGATATTTTTTTGACATGCTGACAACACAAAAACACCAACAAACCACCGGTTTTTGACCGGGGGCCGCCTTGCGCGCGCGGCGTCGCCGCTCACCTCCAGAGCTTGATGGTGCGGTCGTCGGCCGCCGAGGCGATCAGCGGCATAGAGGGGTGGAAGGCAGCCCAGTTGACGCCTCGCTCGTGTCCCTCGAGGACGAACTTGCAGACGGCGTCGTTCGCGGTAAACATCTCCGAGGGATGGTGTCTCCTCGCACCGGGGACGCCCGCGGCGGTGCTGCCGCTGCGCCCGAAGGCGTGCGCGCCGCCGGCACCCCCTGTCTTCTCGCGCAGACCGGACGTGTCCCAGACGCGAATCGTCTGGTCGAGCGAGGCGGAGACCACCAAGTCCTCGTAGGGGTGGAACAACGCACTCATCACGTAGTGGTTATGCCCCGTCAGCACCGCGATGCACTGGCGAGACTGCCAGTTCCAGATGCGGACTAGAGACAGCACACAATCCGAAAAAAACCAGCGAATGTGCGCGAGAGCGGCCGCGCCTCATGCATGCGGCCGGGACCAAGCCGGAGACCGCACACCTCGAGCTGCGAGGCTTGGAGTTCAAGCCGAGAGCAACTCCGAGCGACGCGTGGGCAGAGGCGCATGATTCCTTCCCCCTCCTCCCCCCCCCCCCCCTTCTTCCCGCAAGAGACATTCCCAAAGGACAGGAAGCCACACAGCACTGAAAAACCAGGAAATCGGACAGATTAGAGGAGTTGATGTTCACGAAAAAGTGCATGTTGAGTCCTACATCGCGTCCCCGCCCAATCCACTGGAGGACCGCCAAACACGGAGGCGCCTGAACGCGAGCGTTCGCTTCACCGACACCGTCCGCGCGCCGCGCACGCGCTGCAGCCTTTCACAAATCGCGAAACCAAGACAACACTCACAAAAAAAAGCTGTTCTGCTCACCTGTCTGGTCATCACTCGCGGAGAGAATCCACGGATAGATGTGGTGGAAGAACACCGTCCGCAGATAGTCCAGGTGCCCCAGAAACGTGAAGATGCACTTCCTCGTGGTCAGCGACCAGAGCTTCACTTTGTAGTCGTCGCCTCCACTGACGAAGAGAGGCTGAGACGAGTGAAAGTCAATGCCGCGAACGGGGCCTGAAAAGGACACACATCCCCCACAGAGCCGTCTGCACTCCCTGCGGCACGTCCGACGCACTAGTGTGTATGCGCATGCATGTATCTATACATCTGCACATATATATATATATATATATATTAGGGTTTAGGGTTATATATATATATATATATATATATATATATATATATATATATAACGGAGGCGAAGCCACGGGCGGGTGTACATGCAGATCTGCGCCGGCCTTTCTGTCTATAAAGGGCACAAGCCGCGGCCGAGTAGCATTCTCAGCTACGCGCCTTGCTTCTTGTCTACCCCGACCTAGTAGGCGAAGCTGGTGGTGTGGCTCGACTCGGAAGAATCCCTAGCGCCTACGCCCGACTCTTCTCTCGCCTCTGAAGCACAGTCAGTGACGAACTGCCTACGACGCCTGCTAGGAATACCACCTAAAATGCTCCATCGAATGGGAGGGATACGAGCAGCTGTGATCTTTCGGGTACGAAAAGCGACGCTTTTGCTCACGCGCAGATGCTGCACTTCCCGGCAGACGCTACAGTGGATATACTCCCAAGCGCTCCACATTACGCTCTGGTGGCACAAACGGTTCTCCGAGCACTTTGGAAGTAAGCGTACCTTCATGCTCCTCGAATTTGTCGATGAGAGATCCAATTCGGTAGTCCCAAAGTTGAATTGTTCCGTTGTGCAGGGCCGCGAGGATCCACTGGAGAGAGGGGTGGAAAGCCAGCCCCTTGACCCGGCTGCTTTTGGTTTCGCACTTCACCAGCATTTTCGACATCTTGCCTACGCTCCTGAGCTCGAGTGGCTGCGTCGCCGCCTGTTCCCTGGTGCCTCAGCCTGCCTGGCGTACCCGCTTTGGCCTTCCTCAGCGCCTCGGGAGCCCGTAGAAAAAACTTCGACGACTAAAAAAGAAGCGGTTGGCGAAGTGGAATCAAACGGCAAGCTGACGCCACCCGTGGCAGAGGAGGCGCCTACGCCCAGCGAGGACAGGAGAATACACAGAGACCGCCAAAGGAACACGAGACGGGGCCTGCTGCAGAAGGACACGCACGCAGACGGGAGGGATGCAGAAAACTGGAGGAAGAAAGGAAACCGACCTGAGACGCGGAGCAGCTCCAACGAAAAGACCGAGCTGGCGGTTTGTGGGTGGCGTCCACAGCGTTCACTCCGAACGAAACAGGGGGGAGGGAGCTGGAGCCCAGTCCGATCACCAAGCGCCGCCGGGATGCGGACAATCGAAGAGCGGAGACGAGCCGAGACGTGGGAGAGTTACTGCGATTGCGGAGATAACAATCTCTGCACGAGGAAGAGCCGAATGCTTGGCAACTCGCCGACTGATGAAGACCGGGAATTCTCCCGAACTGTCTCCTGGCAGTACAGTGATCACTGGGCACACGTGGCCATGTGAACGAGGCACCTGCGGGAAGACGGCGAAGCAGGCACTGCTGCAGACCACGAAGAAGCGCGCAGACTGAGCCTGTAAGGAAGACGTTCAGGTCGGCATGAGAGAAAGTACGGCCGCGAAGGGACGCCTGGTGGCCCATCAACTAATGCGTCCACACCCCTGGCATGAGAAAAACGACGCTTGCTCGCGCATCCGCCGCCGAAATTCGAAATGCAGTGAAACAACGAGATACCACACTCTTGCGGGTGCGGCGGGGTGGACAGACAACTAGACAAAAGCCAGGGAAACAGTGGAAACTGTGGAGAAAACAGGGACCAGCGGTAGACAGAAAACGAAACGTTCAAAAAGGAAAGGGCGTCGAGGCGTCCCCGTGTTACGCGCCCGCCGACGGGATTTTTGACTGCTGCAGAAGAGATTTCCAGAAGGAATTCATTTTCAGAAGAAACAAGAAAACTTAGGGAGAAGACGACTCGCGCCAGGCGAAAGGTAGCGGAAGAGTTGCTCTTGCAACGTTGTTCTGCGTGCAAGGTAAAAGCAAAAAGGGGGAGGAAAGGGCAGCTTTCACGTACTCAGAGAAGGGAGATTTGAGTTCGCATCGCTTGGGAACAACTGTCGGCTCTCTACTCTTTACGATGAAAAGTGGAAGCTGAAGCCTTCATGTCTGCAGACGTATACTAACATTCTCTCGGCAGACAAGCCACACGTGCTGTACTCATTGTCCCCTGCAGAAAGGATAGCACGCATAGCCTACTTTACCCCAAGCAGACATACACATACAGACATCTTCACAGTATCTGCTCACATCCGTACAGATATCGGGACTTGTGCGACGGGGGAAGAAGGGAGTCTTCGCATGCACGCAACAAGCCTGCAAGGCTCGAAAACGAGAGAAAACTCTCGCAAGGACGCACGCACTCCCCTACCTCACGCAGCAGGAGACAGCACCGTCAACTCCAGTGACTGCGCGGCGAACGATTTTCGTCTGCCAGTTCCAGTTCGCTACGCGTAAGTAGGCCCACACCCTCGTTTCCAAACGAGTGTTTTCCACTTGGCCGACCCTTTTTGTGCGATTCGGCATCGCGGGAACAGACCAAGTGATTCGTGTTGATTAAGGAACGCCTCCAAAGAGCATCCGTCGGAGGGCACCGCTTCCGTTGTGCGGAAGACATTATTTTGTGCGCTTGCTGTTCGGCACGCAGAAAACCCTGAGATCTCGTTAGAGGAACGAGTCATATGGAGTGAAAGAGGCTCACTCCGGAATGACTTTCGCATAAAGGGTGGAATAATGGGCACGCATGAAGCAAGCACCACAGAGCGCGTGCCGCCTCTCGGCAACTGCCGTTGTAGGACCCCCCTTGATCAATGCGCCCGTGCTTCGGGAAAAAGCTCTCACAAGAGTGCTTGAAATGGCGCCGAGTTAGACAACAATGATTGAGTAAGGGTTGCGGCTAGGGCATGGGTCGCAGTCTATTCCAGTGCCGGCACGGGGAACTCCGTCAGCCATCTGCGCCATCTTACTCTGGTACACAAATTCGGCTGAAGAGGTGCCTGACACCAGGCATCGTAGGTTCGCAGATGTATGCCGTGCGTGCCCGCTACAACTTACAGAGAAGTAGCTAGTAACAGTCTTCAACAAAAGAAGCAGGGGGCGTCACACAGACAGCCGGTTGACAGGACATGCTGTCCGAGGTCGCTAGAAACTCTGGATAATACCGACAGACCCTTGGCGCCTGCACTTCGTGCCTCAGATTTTGAGCATGTTCACAAGACATGAACTTCGGTTCCTGTGTGGGTCACTTCAAGGGAGAGACATTTAGAAGCGCGTTTTTTTTCGGGGGGTATACAACGCTTGACAACCAACTGCAATCCTGGCGACAGCAGTGGAGTCTCATCTTCGGGGAACTCAAAAGCAAAACTCTACATAGCACCGCTGCTCAGTTTCTACATGCATGTTATTGCTCGAATCAGTTGGCAGAGGAAACCCGCCGCGGCTCACCCGGCTCCTGATCAGCCTTCACCTTTCACTAGCAATGTCGTAAACAGGCCATTCATACTAAATATATACAGAACTATACATATCTATTTATGTATATGTGTGTGGTCGAGTACTGGGACTTAAGAAACTAGTTGAACTTGCACAGAGGAACGACAGAGAGCGGCAGCAGGCGAAATGCGTTGTTGGATGTGTCTTTTGGGAGAAGCCGGCCTGCTCTTGCTGCCCACACCGGCGCCAGGGGTTCTGTCTGTCGTTGGCTGAATGCGCCTACAGCAAAGCTTTCGTGTCTCGAAAAGCTCGCGTTTGTCTCTCTTTCACGCGGCCATTTTGTCTGGGCGCAGGCGCCCCGAACGACTGCAAAGTCGTCCGTGTGAACTCCTGCGCGACTCCGTGCCATGAAACTCGATGACTTCACGCGGATCCGAGAGTTTTCGCCGCAGCAGTTACTCGGAATCCGACTCAAACACAGTGTGCTTCCCGGTCGCGCCTGCGTATTTTTTCGACAGGCCAATGTGTCCAGCCTGTTTTCCGGCGTCTTCTCCCCTGGCCCCGCCTTCCTTTTGGAAGCGCGGTCTCTCCCTGTCTCTGTGGTTCGGTCCTTCTCTGTTTCGTCTGTCGGCGCTTCCCTCTCCACTTTCCTTTGCTTCTGCCGACCGTTCTCGTGCGGACCCCAAGCCCGAGCCCCCTTTGCCTCTCCCGCGCGCAGCGAAACGCGGATTTCGCCTGCCTTCTTCCTCTCCTCCGCGGGTTTGATCTCGCGACTGCCCTCGCTGAGGAAACGACCCGCCTCTCCCGCCTTTCCCGCCTCGGCGTATCGCGTCGTGTGCGTCGTGCCGACTTCTCTTTTGAGCGTCGGCCTCGTGGAAGCTGTGCTCGTGCGAACTCCGTTCGCGCTTGCGATCTGCAGGCCCTCCTCTAGAAGTTCCGCGCCTACCTTGCCACCCCCTTTTCCGCCCCTGCTCGTCTTGGTCCGCCCAGTCCGGCGCCTCTGCGAAGGGATCAGCCACGTCATGCTCTACAGCCTCGTCTTCAGCCGCATCCGACCCATCTGACTCAAACGTCGTGGACGTCGGCACTGGCGGCCCCGCAGGCTTCTCAGCCAGAAAGAAAGCGTCTTCTTCACCACCTGCAACGAGCAGACACACGCACGAAGGCGCCGGACTCGAGGTTCATTCAAAGACAGGCAGGAAACAAAACAGATAACGGACTCCGACAGCAGCGACCCCTCCGCGGGCGCGCCGGCTCGCAGGGAGAGGCGCACTCTCGCAGAGGGAGCACCTCTCCGAAAACTTGCAACCCGACTCGGGTTCTGTAAAAGTTCAAACCGACAGGAAACCGCGTCTGCCTGCTGTTGAAGACACTGAACACGATGAGGCGGCGCCTTCGTCACCACAGCTACCAGATGCGCCGTCAAGGCGATTCATGCGCCTCTAGCATCTCCTCACCTTCTGCGTCGTCGTCGCCGTCGTCTTCGATCCGCTCTTGCAGCATCTACGGACCCAACAGAAAACGCGAAAAGACGTCGCAGTGAAGTCGAGTGACAGGATTCCTTCCTGTTTCGTAGACGAGCCGTCTGCCGGCGGGCGTTGCTACCGGTTCTCCACGCCAGCCGGTTCTCAGGCATGTGCACGCACAGAACAGACTGAACGTTTGCGCGAGAAGAACTCCATTCAGTTAAAACGACTCTACCAAAATCCTAAAAGCGGATATTTGACTCTGCACGAGCCACGTCGTACGCCTCACGCCGCCGGCATGGGGCCACAAGTGTGCGCGTCTGTCCAGTCACCCGCTCACCTGCTGCCTAATTTTGGCTCTCATGGCTTCCCGTTTCTTCTCCGTTTCCTCGGAAACCGGCCCTGTTTAGCGCACACATCCACACAAAAAGGCACGCAGACGGAGCTCCTGCGCGCGCCTAGTCCGCCTCGTCGCTTAGACAACTCGCCTGCCACAGGCAAGCACTGAATCGGTGGCGAGACTCGATCGCCGCCCCTCCCACAAAGTGGCTCGCCACCGCTCTCAGCAGCCTCACGCTGCTGATGAGAAGATGCAAACAGGAACGCACTGAGGCTAGAAAATATGCTGCCTCCCTCAAAGAAAACGTAACGAGCCATTGCCGCATCATCGACACTCCTCGTTACGCCGCGAAGCCACGCCAACAGGCGACCAAACCTCACCTCCAGAAGGGAACAGGGCGATGTAGGGCTCGTCTGCCGGGTATCGCTGCAAAAGACGTTTCCACACGTCTGCCAAAACACGACAGCATGCAAATGCGCACAGACGCAACCGGAGGAAGGGGGCGGGGGGGCAGAAGGAGCATAGGCTGCTTGAGCTGCTTTCTGCATCCTACTTGAGGCTCCTCTTGCGCGCACATCCTGACACAGCTTCATGACGCAGTGTTCGCGAAAGGAGAAGCCTCATGGCGGAGTCCAGAACAGGTAAGCCAGCTACTTTTCAGAGTCAAAAGCCTAGGGCGATTGACAGGTGACGGGCGACGCTTGTGTTTGGCGACTCGCCGACTGCGCAGGCGCTTGGGTACGCTGCACTAAATATGAAAGTCGCCTACGACCGGGGCACCCCTGACGGCACCCGGCAGCAATTCAAACAACGAGCCATTCACGCAGATGAAAACCCGAGTGGCAACCCACCAGAATGTAGTTCAAGTCGTCGAGGTGTTTCCTGAGTGCGGCTTGATGTTCTTCAATCGAGGCGTCTAGCGAGTGAATCTCTTCTGGGCCATCGTCCACCGCATCGCGCCGCCGCCGGAGTAGGTCTGAAAGAGTCCGGCGCTCCGCCTTGATCTTACGTCGAACCTTTTGTCCTTCTGTTGAAAAAAAGATGGAGGCGAGGAGACAAACTCGACTATTCATCTCAAGGACGACGCCGCCCATCTGGGTTCCACGTGCGATGCTCTTCGGAAACACCTTCTGGAGCTCAACGTGCAAACGCCTCTGCGGTGTGTCTGAGCACCCAGCGACTGCCAGTCGGCACAGGCCCTGCAGCATCAGTATCAAGCCTTGAAACGCACTCTCTCTTACCGTAAAACTTGAGCTTGTCGTAGAGCTGTTTCCTCTTCACCACGAATCTCTTTCGCTTTTCACTCTTCTTGTCTTGAACAGCTTCCCTATCCAGAGCGCTGATCTGCTCTTCCATACGAGCCACAACTTCGGGAGGCAGCACCTGTGAAATCATTTGGCAGATCAGTCATACGGCTCACTCGAACAGACAACCTGTAGCTGCCAAATGGGTGAAGGAGGCTGACTACTGACTTCCCCAATGCCTGCAGAATCCATCCCGATGATTCTCTCGGAGGGGCCTAACTCACGTCTTTCTTTTTCAGTAGAAGCCGCCTCAAGTCACGCGCCTTCGTCTTAGCTTTCTTGTTCTTTCCTTTGTTCTCTGCCACGCGTTTCTTGCGGCCCAGGATGGACTTCCCTCCAGACAGCTTTTGACGGTTGAGCCGCTCGCCCCCGATTGGGGGGGCGGCCTCCGGAGAATCCTCCATCAGTTTTCATATACCAGGAAAAGGGAAATCCGGGTACACGTCGGGAGTTGCGGGCGACCGAAACTCGCTGAATGTGGGACTTGAAAATCTTGAATATCTCACGCCTATCGCTGGCGCACACGCAAAATCAACTTCACGGACGCGATAACGCAGGAAAAAAGGCCGACACGCTCGCGTGGGCCATTTGGCAGAATTCGTCTTACACCACGTTTTGCCAACCTCGACCCTAGACGATACCGCGCCGATAATCATGCAAGTAGATGGTGTTGACCACGAGAACCAGGTAACATCGATTCCCGTCAAGCTCCTGCAATTGAATGAATGGCTGCATGTAGGGGAAACGAAGCTCAGCTGCATGCGCCTCACCGTTCGGCATGCAATGCATTCCATGCTCGTTCGTGACGTGTTTTCTACAAAAGACATGACAACAGCACTCATTCTAGGGATGTGCATCATGCGCCAACCGAACTACTTCAGCAACTGAATTTGCTGCGGCGCTTCTTTTAGAGGAAGGCCACAGCTGCTATGGCTGTTGGATAGCGGACAAGTGTAGACGCTGCTCAGGGACGCGCGCCGGTTGACGCGACTGAATTTTTAGAGGCAAGAGAATGCATTGGTGACCGCTCCATCTCTCTTCGAGTCGGTTGACGGTATCATCCAGAGTTCGTTGAGCGCACTCTAGGGAGCTCTCTTTTGCCTTTGCGGTGCTGACGAGCTCCAATGATACTACGACCGGGCGCCCGGGCGCTCGCAGTGGCGCTATCTAGCGGCAGCAGATGCCTTCGCAGATCGCACCGAGACATTAATGTGCGTAGGCAAGTGCGCCCCTCCGCTTCGAATGCGCTTTCCGTCCCCCACACTTGCTGGCTGGATTTTCGGCGATTGCTCCACGCATTGTCATCAAATCCTTCAACTGTAACAGGAGAATCGGCCCCGGCTCAAACGATGTAAGTCTCAGTGATTCACGAGGGCTACACTCGCAAAGTCAAGATGTAGATGACCGAGGGTGTGGTGGCTTCGGCAAATGGACAAAGCTCAAAGATAACGCGGGTTAGTGTTGGGAGGGAGAGGTGTGGGTCGCAACCCTCCCCACCTAGATCCTTTTGACCCACGCTTTCCGGACTTCCAAGCGTGTTGTCCTTCGCAGAACGCTGACGTTCATACTTCCCGACAACTCTGAAAAGTCAGTCCAGGCCAAGATTGGAGATACTATCTTGGAAGTCGCGCACGCAAATGACATTCCGCTTGAAGGTGAGCTCCCTTGACACGCCTGACCGATGCCAGCGCGTGCTGGCGCAAATATGAGACTAACAGTTCTATGCAACTGAGTTGCCTTCATGTCTTGCAGGGGCTTGCGAAGGATCTTGCTCATGCTCAACCTGTCATGTAATCTTGGACCAGACGCTGTATGATGAGCTGCCCGAGCCATCAGAAGATGAAGAAGATATGCTGGACTTGGCAGCGTGCCTGACCCCAACGTAAGTCACAGGAGTGAGTTTCGCGAGACTGTGTGCCGTATCAACTGCCCTTCTCTATGTGATGTGGTGTTTAGCGTCTGTTGATTCAAGAACTGACGTGCTAGCACGGCGCAATGGAGTACAGGCGATGTGGTACCTGTATGTCATGCGAATGACGTTGCAGCTCGAGACTGGGATGCCAAATCCACATAACGCCTGATCTCGACGGTGCGAAGATACGGCTTCCACAGTTGACGAGGAATTTCTACGTCGACGGTCACGTTCCATCACCCCACTGATAGCCAAGGTCTTGTGGCCGGATCCGAGCCGCGCGCTGTGCAAACGGGGACGCCGCGATCGTGTTACTGCTACCGGTCGATACCGAGGAAGTCAGTAGATTCATAAGCGCTGTTTATTGTTATTCCTCTCCCTCGTGAGCAAACTTGACCATAAATCTCGTCATGGCTATGTAAACAACAACCACAGATATCAGATATAGAGCTGCCAGCGCGATAATGATTGTTGCAACCCAGCCCATGCCTGCGATGATGAAAGCACGCGTGGGAGATCGATTATGCATTGCGTCGTATTACCTGTTTGGACAGCGGGCAGCTGGTAGTTTATCATATCAACTCCGCTAATGACAGCACGCCCTGCTGAACCGGAGGCGAGGTACGCAATATGCATTCGCGCCTTGAGGGTAGTGACAAATGCCTGGGCCGTGCGGTTTGAGATTGGCTATGGGTGGTTCTTGTCGATCATGAAGTCATACCTCTGATATGTTCTCCGCCGCAACCCTTTCTGAAAAATGAGGTGAATTACATGCACATCTACTACTGGGCGCGTAACCAACCTCGAGCGGCAAATGCAACTACATCTCTTTTCTTGACAAAGAGCAGTAGCATTCCATCGTGACAGCCTCGATTTCCGATGCCCCAACGACTAAATACTTGCATGTATGCTTTTAGGTAGCGGTTTGGGATTGTCTAGCTTGCCGGAGGAGAGCGTGAGCCATCTCGTCAGCAGCTTGTTGGGGGGTTTCGTCTTCGGGTACATATATATCGTGTGCTACGGCAACTGCAGCCTGTTTAAGAACGGCACTGCAGATGGTGGGTACCTCCGCTCTGCGAGTACGACGTCGTACCTGAAAGAAGTGTTTTCTGCCGTCAGGACACTGATGCTCGGTCGAATCTCGCAGCTTCAACAGCCTTGATTCGAGTGTGGATTGTTCCGCAGGCGTAAGAAGGCGGTCAGGGTCGCATATCCATGAGTGCGTGGCTCTGATAAATGTGCATGATCCCTCCTTATGTTGACTTGCTTTCCGTAAGCAAATTGTTACGTTGTTGAGTAGGTGCACTTCTGTGGTTCGACGAATGGATTGGGAAATGAAGTTGCTGTGTAAAGGAGACCCCCTCCCCTGAGTGCCAAATAGTTAGTTGTAAGGATGATTGTTACACCGAGGGCTCGCATCACCGCTCACGGTATGCAGGCACTGACCGCTTTGTACACCTTGCCCGCTGGTGCTTTGGGACCAAACGGCTGGAATTTGAAAGGCTCGCCCTCAGCCTGAACTGCTCCGGCTCTACCAAGGCCACCCAACAGCGCGGCGGGCACAAAAAATATGTTCGAAAGCCTCATGATTAGCAGGGGACGAGGCGTAGCCACGCGAGTTGTCAGTGATCGCTGCTCTTGACACCGGAGCCAGCATTTGCGCGAACTGGATTTTAGGCAACCTTTCGTCACACACCGGTTAACATCTCCGCTGTACAGACAGCTTGAGAAAGTTGTTACTGCTACCGCTGCAGCAACCATCCAATGCGGGAGCGTATCAAGTTCACAAAGGCATGCCGTCGGTGCTATGCAGAAAATCAGGCGACAACAGGAATGCGCTTACAGTCCAATCGAGACCCGCGACAGCAGTTGCGTCGAAGCACCGGATAACCGCTCTCTGGCCCCGCGTCACCGAAGGACTGACTACGACTGTAGGGCTGCAAAACCGTCATCCCGCATCTCTGCAGAGCGTTGCATGAACTGCGTTGGTCTGTCTGTAACAGACCAGCCCGTAATCTGGCGACCACTGCTGCGACCTCTGTGTGAGTTTCCGGATACCTCGGGGCGTCAACTGCTCTCCGTGCGTCGAGGGGCGAACCTGCATGTCAGCACATCGGCACAGACGTTAATCCGGCTCAGTCCGCCGGCGCGGTGAGAACCGGGCAGTACCCGCTATCGAGGCCATTGTTGCAATTGTACTTGAATGCATGCGGTCGTGTGTGCTGCCACGTCCTTCGCGACACAAAAGTTGGGAGGGAAGAGCACAGAAGCATGTGGAACCTCTTCGCAATGGGAAACTCCGTCGAGAGTTCAGTGCAATGATACCGTGTGTACTTGATAGCACCACGAGGCTGGATAACCCACACTGGATATGCGCGCTCTTCTTGCGAGGTCCCGCCATATGGCTGTGTGGGCATGCCTTGCAGGCGGAGTGCAGCCAGCCAGCAATACCTCTGTGCTGGGCAGAGCTGCTACGATATCATTAATGCTTAAGCGACCTCGCTGTGAACTCTTGTCTTAAGTTCATAGGAAAATCGTCGTGAGAAAGGCGGCCTCCGGTGAGTTTTTTCGGGTGGTGGCACTTTTTTAAGGGGGTGACAGGCTGCTGCCTTAAGGGAACTTGTCGCCTGCCAGTAGCAGGGGTGTTCGCTGGGGCCGCGTCCGTCGGGCTCTTTCCAGTGCTGAGCATTCTTTTTGGATGCTCAGACATTCAGCAGCTACATAATATGAGATCGTGCGGATGCTTTCCTCTCTTCAGGAATTATCAAGATGGCTCCGACAGTCAACATCACCGTCCAGTTTTGTGGAGGCTGAGGGTATCGGCCTCACTTCGATCGGGCCGAGGCTCTGATACGGTCGTGGCTGACCGCTGCTGAACTCCGGCGTGTGTCGATCGAAGGTAAGGAAGACATTTTTCGTTGGCACAATATGCTTTCTACCGTGCTTTCCACCCTTCGGAGGAGAATGGGTAGCACAGGTATTTTCGCCGTATGCCGTTCAGATTGACGGCAAGTGTGACACCCTGTGCCATGGAACTGACGAGCCATAGAGGTCGGTTATGAGATACAGATAACCAAGTTCCTAAAATGCACAAGATGCTTCAGAAGTATAGCGGAGACTACTGGTTTTGATCTTGCAGGTCTTTGTTTAACTAAAGATGCTAAATGTCTATTCTACTTAATTGGTTTAATTTTTAGAACTTGGTTGTCTGAATCTCATAACCGCTATTCGGGGCACACCTCGTCTTTTATCGGTGTTAGATGTAACCAATAGTTTGAGCGGCTGTGAGTGTTGGGACTTGGTGTATTTGAGCTCCTTAGGGATGTAGTAGCAGTTCTTTGTAGTGAGCTCGAAGATAGACCGCAGTGAACATCCGTTCGTTGGGTCGAAGTTACCTTACTTTGCGTGCTGAACCGCCCGATTCTCAGTCTTCCAGCGAGGGATGTACCTGAAGCGCACATACAACATAACAAAATGTGTGACGAGAAATATCCGACAGGGGAGCGCTTCCGCCTTGGCAATGGAAAGCAAAGGAAGTTACGATCGGTGCTCCATGTCAAGCTAGGCGCATCCATCTGTCTCGTATTGATGTCATTTCTGCGGAATTTCTCATAGGCCACGAGGATCCCGGTACCACTGGGAATTTCGAGATACGGATCAATGGGGAACTGGTGCATTCAAAGAAGACGAAAAGACAGGGCTTCCTGCATACCAACAAAGACCAACAGGAAGTGGTTCGCCAGAAAATAAAGGAAGCATTGACCAATTAAAGGCAAGGGGCAATAGAAGATTGGCGTGCATGAAGAGAGGAGCTAGTTTAGCACCAGCGTAACCGCTAGCAGAACACGAAACCAGGCGTATTCAACGAAAGCGACGTAGAGCGCGTTGCCAGTCTCATGGTTGTGCGTGTTCCCGTAACAGCGTATAGGCGGCCGCCACAGCGGCTGTCAGTGTTGATCCGAGGCTGACGAAGGGACAGGGGCCGGCAATGGCCCGCATTCCGAGTTCATAACACCATTCACAGGTGCGTCTGTCGCTAGGTCACTATCCTTCGCGAGTGAACGCCTCCCTTAAAGTCATTGACCGGGGTAGCGGGAGATAGTCGACGGAAGTGCCGATGCGTCTTAACACTAGAATGGTGACGTACGTGTTTGTGTTCTGAAAATGGAAGCCCTGAGGCATTGCCTTCGAGTCGGTCAATATCCGACTCGGACAGGGAGAGCAGAGGGGCGTCAGAATGGTGGTTCCTTAAGCGTGCGCTAGGTTGTGAAGAGATGTCGTGGAACAAACTAAAAATGCACACGCTAGGAGATTGGACACCGACATGGGCGACGAACGCGGTACACTCTACTTCAAGACTTGAAAAGGGTCACCGTGAGATAAAATCCACCACATATGGCTGCGAGGTTCCACCGCTCGTTCCAACCTCTGGACACTAACGCGTCAGTATCTCTCCGGGCTAAAAACTGTTATCCGGTCTGGCAGCGGAAGCAGACAGTATGCTGTGCACACAAAAACAGAGAACCACGTAGGTGTAGGATTCAGGGTATGACACACGAATCTTGCTACACAAGATGTGGAATGTTATCAGTCTTGTACCGACGTTGCCCCCCTACGTTTTGTCGGAACATCCTTTTGCGGTAGCTCAGTCACTGTAGTGGCCGTCATTCAAGACGTTGCTTTTCACTCGGAATTGTAGACAGAACCCGCTTTCAGCGTCCGCCGACCGTTGTGGACGGCAACAGCCGTGTTAACTTGCTCTCAACACTTCCCTTAATAGAAGCACCCAATGGAACTATTACGTAACTGAATATCGTCGACGAATAATGGAAAAGAACTAGGCTTAGCTTATCAATATATCCTTTTCGACGTCCAATATATTCAGCTGCACTTCCTGAACAGGGGAGCAATCAGCTCCTGGGGCCAGAATGGCTGCTCTCCCTAACGGTACCCCGTAGGGAAGTGCGTCTGCGGAGAGGGAGCTGGAAGCTACGCTCCTGTGTGAGACGGAACTGCTTTGCACCCGCTGAAGTGAGGATCCACAGCCCGGTGTGCCAACTGAATCTTCTGCCGTTGCAACGCTGCAATGCAGCGCGTCCATTTGCCCACATACTTGAGTTCGCCTAAAAGGCGCAGAGGAAAGTTGAGATCAGTGCCGACGGCTAGATGTACGCCGCCGTCCACATGCACAGCCAAATTGCGATACATTGACGACTCGCGCGCTTAGAGAACTGTGCATATCTTTTCATGCAACAAGTAGCTACACCCACACGACTTGATGCACATCGCATGAAAAACGCCGTCACCTTCCTTGCCGAGAGAGGATGATGTAAGGCCCAGAGGTTATCACCAGGGAATTGGAACTAGAAAACGTTTTTTTACTGTAAGATTCTCGTTGAGTGTGCGTCCGCCGTTGCGAGATCGCTTAAGCAGTCTCGTGGCCAGGGATCTTGCAGTGCGACAGGTCTGCGACCTTCTCCCAAGTGCACTCGTCCTCGCCGCGGCCAAAATGACCGTACGCAGCGAAACGCTTGAAACCCGGCTCCTTCAGACGCAACCGCCTCTGGATGACACCAGGACGCAGATCGAAGTTCTCCATGACGATCTTGAGCAGCATTTCGTCTGTGTAGCCCTTGGCTGCCGTGTTGTACGAGTCCACGAACAGAGACAGCGGGTGGGACACGCCAATGGAGTATGAAACCTGCACCAAGCAGCGCTTGCAGAAGCCGTTCGCCACCAAAGACTTCGCGGCTTGACGCGCAGCGTACGCTGCGGACCGGTCGACCTTCGTGCTGTCCTTCCCGCTGAAGGCACCACCTCCGTGAGCTCCCCAGCCTGAACACAAAAACCAGACACGCGAACCGGCAAATCACCGATGCAGACCCTCAATCTCATTCTCTCGAACGTTCCAACCGCTTGCCGTGCCCAAAGCGCGTTCGCACGTAGTCACCCTGTTTGCGCTTCCCTGATGGCGTTGCATCGACATACACCTGTGCGCTGGCGGAAATGTGCCGCGTCTGGCGCTGTCCAGCGAAAGTCACAGCGTCCTTCCCCGTGTGCAAGCAGATCGGATGAACTCAAACAGACTCTGGCTCACCTCCGTAGGTGTCGATGATGATCTTTCTGCCGGTGAGACCGGCGTCGCCGTGCGGGCCACCAATAACGAATTTCCCGCTGGGGTTCAAGTGGTAGACAGTGTCCTCGTCGAGGTATTGAGCGGGGACGACTGCCTTCACGACGTGCTCCATGAGGTCGGCGCGGAGCTGCTCGTTGGAGGCCTCAGGCGCATGCTGCGTGCTGATGACGATGGTGTGGACGCGCTTCGGAATAGGAACACCATTGCGATTCTCGTACTCCACAGTGACCTAAACAGATGAAGAGAGAGAAGAGAGCCTCAAGACCGAAACGTGCCGACAGGTCCGCGCACACACCGCTGCCCGCCTGACTCCGTCCGATGTAACCCCAAACTCATCCAGCGCGGAGTCCCCCTTGACCTCTGGTGGAACTGCAGCCACCTACTCGGCTACTCGGCCGCCGAGCCCCGAAGAGCCCCGTGTTCGATCCCGGTAGACGACCAGCGACTCGCAGAGCGCGACAAGGCTCGGTCTCCTCGCCGGTCGCCCTAGCTTTCACACGAACTCGCCGCGCGTTGACACGGGTCCTCCCTCCCGAGTGTGGCAGCTGACGCTCATCTCACCTGTGTCTTTCCGTCAGGGCGGATGTAGGGCAAGATACCCTGCTTGCGGACGTCAGTGAGACGCTTGCCGAGGCGGGTCGCGAGCGAGTGAGAGAGAGGCATGAATTCTTCGGTTTCGTCGCAGGCGTAGCCAAACATGTGACCCTGGTCGCCCGCGCCGACGTCCTCTTCCTTCTTGTTGACGTGGACGCACTGCGCAATGTCGGGACTCTGCTCCTCGATCGCCACAACGACGTTCATCGTCTTGTAGTCCAACCCCTTCGACTCATCATCGTAGCCAATCTCCTGCCGCAGGAAAGGCGAAACACACGCAGCGGTCAATCTAAACCGACGGCCGAACCCCGGTGCACAACCTGCGTCACTGCTGACACAGAAGCGACACTAAAGACAGGAAAGAAAATACCCGACCAAAGCAACACTCCAAAATGACACGCGCAGGCGAGCCAGTTGGGGGGCAGACACACGACGGCGAACGAGCGAACGACTACAACGCGAAGAACGCATGCCGAGAAAAACACAGACACAGGAGAAGACGCCCGACGTCTCCGAACTGCCTGACTGCCGGCAAGATTCGGCCGCGCCGCAGGGCACAGACGCGAACGGCACTTCGTTTAGTTCCACAGCAACTGGCAAGGCGGCAGCCACGGAAAAAAAACCTCAGGTAAGTCCGTCGGGTCACGGTTCCCTTCCCACAGAACGGCGAGAAAAAATGTCCCCTGGACGAGCCCGCGCATGCAGTTGCAGACCGCAGCCCTCCATCCGTTTTTGATACACAGATGGATATGCACTGCGTTAGTAAACCGAAATACGCAGAGACGCGTATTCAGACTTGCAGTAATGCGAGCCGATGCCCTCGCGAATCTATTCAACTGACCTTGACAGTGTCGCGCACGATTTGCTCGTAGTTGACGGAGGCTTTTGTGGTGATTTCGCCAAAGATCATAATCATGCCAGTTTTGGCGCAGGTTTCACAGGCGACTTTGCTGTCTGGGTCCTGCTCGAGGCAAGCATCCAGAATTGCATCGGACACTTGGTCGCAGAGCTTGTCAGGGTGTCCTTCGTTGACGGACTCTGACGTGAAGAGGAAGTGACCGGGTCGGGGGGGCTTGACGGCGTTCATTTTGGCGACTTGCACGACTCGGGAGTTGATAAAACGTGCGGCACGCCGAGCAATAGCCAATCTGCCTTCCTTGCAAAAAAATGCGAGAGAGAGTTTTTGCCAAGAGACGAAGAAAGCCAAAACGCGATTGCGCGACGATACACACAAGGGCAAAGCGATCTCCCAGTTTCGAGCCTTGGCACACTGGCGGTGGCAGTGCGGGCGGGTTCGCGCGCACAGTCGCTCGTAGAAGGTTCGCGAAGTTTCTCTCGGAGAAAGACGCGCGAGACAAGTCCCCCGAAAAAGATTTCTTGTGGTGAAGGAAAAGGTGCTCGAGACCACAACAGGTCGTTATGCGTCGTCCGAGCTCCGACCAGCCACGCGCGTGACGCCCCGCAACCGGCGCGCGGTGGGGAGCGAGAACCGAGCCTCAGAAAACGGGCGGAAAGACGTGTCCAAGACACACAACATGCACGACCGAGCCTCGTTCTCTGACGAGCCTTTTTCTGTTTTCCAGAGATAATCGACGACCGACACTGAGTGTCAGTGCAGCTTTACGGCGATCGGAGATACACTGCTGAAGACAAGAACAAATCGCTCGGCGTGTAGCCTCCTCCCCTCAAGTCTCGTTCGCGTGGCCTTCTTTGCGTTTCGGCCGAACCCACGACGGCAGCACAGAGAACGGACACCGCTCGATGAACGCAAAACGCCGGATTGCTCTTTCGCTTATTCTCCCTTCCCTCTAACTCTCTCCCTCTGCAGGCACGCTGGCTTCTCAACGATAGAACAACGCAGAAAAACAACACGAAGATCAGGACCTGACACGGCGGCTTCAATGCCGCACTTTCGCTGAACCGATTGCAACTATGAAAAATGGAAAACACGCACAGAAAATCAAAACAAATCAGTTTGTCTCGGTCTTTAACGCCTCTACTTCGTTGGCGACAAGAAAACCTCAGTGTCCCTCACTCAACTCTCCCCTTTTTTTGTTTTTTCCGTGTGGGCAGAAAAAAAGAAAAACACGTGAAGGTCTTGGTACATGCCCTCCGTGCATCAGGCAACCCTTCGGCTGTCCAATCATTCATTGCCTTGGGCTGCTCGGCTAATATGGGAAGGTTCTGCAGGCTACGCGCATCCGGCGTGGGAAGAACGCGTACTTCGCCCACCTGACTCGATGCATGTGCTCTGCTTCTTGGAGTTTTAATGTAACAGAGTCTGGCATATCTGGCGGAACCGTTCGTTCCGGTACGGTGTCTGTCGAGCGATACGCGTGAGCTGTGCAAGGTCACAGAGATTTATGTTCAGGCATTTTGGACCCACTATAGAGCGAGACCGTGACCGGCGAAAATCCAACATTTTCGTTCGCTGGAAACTAGCTCTGCAACCAGGTCGCGGCGTATATACAGGCACACCCTAGCAAAAGAGCGCGCGGTGAGAGCGGTTGAGCTGTATTAAGATGTCTTTTGTGCCAAAACTGCGTTTATCTCTTTTCGCTTTTTCTAGCTGTATGGCCGGTTTCCTCTCTCTTGTCGCCCAAGGCGTTTTTGAGTTGGATCGGAGGTCTGTACTTCCTTTTGTCTGACTGCGAATTGCTGCAGCGTCGGTATGCGCGTGTCTCTTTCGCCGCTAGCTTTATCTCAACACGTCGCGCTTCCGTTTTTGTTGTACATCGGGTACGCATAACTAATGTAATGCGCTTTTTCCTCGGAACAGCAACTAGCGACGGTTCAGGAAGCCTGAGTTATAATTCCGGGTATCGTTTTCGCTCACAGCCTGGGCGCCGCGTGCAGCTTTCTCCGTACTTCCCAGTCCTTTGCGAGAAAGCAGAGGAGAAAGCGAGAGGATATTATGTTAAGAGGCGGAGAAGACAGAGCAAGGTTGCAGAGGCGCTCTTTGCGGGAAACCAGTGGAAGTCTTACGAGGCTGTTCACTGTATCGACTGTTTCCCTGCTTGGTCGGTAGGCAAAAGACAAACATGCCTCGGTGTGTCTTCTTTCACGGCCACCCCAAAAATATTCTCTCCAACTGAATCTGCTCTGCTCCTGGCACGCCTGTTGGCGGCTCACTCGTTTTTCTGGTCTATCCTTCTCATTTATTTTGTAGAGAGGGCGCGCCTCCCTTCCGTGAGCTCGCCTCGCTGCTACTTTCGTTGATCGTGCCGCTGGAGTCTTTTCTCTGCGCCCGCCTCGCCTCTCTTGTTTCGTGTGCTCTGGCGTGCTGTGCTCTCCAGCTCCGCCCATCCGTTATCTGTAAAGGAAAAACATCTTGTTGCGTCAAGAGGTGACGCTGCGGATGCTGCTCAACGCATCTCTCCCTCTTCTCGCGTTCGTTTTCTGACCGGGCCTCTACCTTTCTTTGCAAGGAGCAGCGTCCCTTCTCGGAGTCTCCGCACACACCGCTTCTCTGCGCGGTTCACGGTGCTCTCGCTTGAGAAAACCTCTTCTTTTCGCATTGGAGCCATGGACGGAGACTCTCGCTCTCCGCTCGCGTCGCCGTCGGACTCGTCGTCTGCCTCGCATCCGGAGGGAGAGCGCGCACGTCGAGCCGACGGCGCAACAGAGGCAAGCCCCAGTGACGACGCGCAACCGAGCGCAGGCGCCGAGAAGGAGCGAGGAGAGGGCGCGGAAATTCCCGTAACCATCAAGCTCATCAACGGCCAAACGACGGACGTGCGCGTCAACTCGGCGCTCTCTGTCAACGAGTGGAAGCAGCAACTCGAGGCCGTCTTCCACATCCCGCCCAACGAGCAGCGGCTGGTCGCCGCTGGGCGCGTTCTGCAGGTAAGCCATCTTCCTCCAACGCACGCTCAGCAAACTCCCAATCTCAGGAGAGGGGGGGAGGGGACGCGTCCTGACCCGCGCGGCGAGCTCGGGAACCTTTTGCGCGACCGCCTTCTGCGAACCAAGGTCGCGAACGCTCTCTGCTGCGCGTGCGCGTGCAGCGCTTCTCGCCCTCGGTCCATCTCTTTCGATGCCTCTTTCCGCGTGTGTGCGTGAATGAACGCGGCCGTTTAGTCGGCACCGCGCGCGGATGGCGGGGGGGGAGAAAGAGGGGGGGGACTCCAGCGTTTGATATGGCCTCTCACAGTGAGTGAAGTTTGCGCGGATGTCTTTCTGAGGTCTTCTCGCGCGTCTCTGCATGCGGGAATACGATTCTTCCCAGGACGCGCGCACCGTGAGTTCCTACAGCCTCTCGCCGAACTCCACGGTTCATCTGCTTCGCAATCGCAGCGCGGGCAACTCTTCTGCCGCAACTGCGTTTTCCGCAGACCAAGCGGCGCGCGGCATCTCTAGTAAGGCGACAGACGTGCATACGAAACATCGAAAAATAGACCGTTTCCTTGTTAACCGCAGCAGGCAATGTGTGTGTGCACGCCCATATATATATATATATATATATATATATATATATATATATATATATATAGGGTTTAGGGTTTAGGGTATATATATATATATATATGCACGCGTAATTATACATATGTATATAGGTACACACACACTAGCGGTATCCATAGTATGCACATATTTATAGGTATGTACCTGTGCGTTTGATGTGGGGACAAAGCACTGGAGGAGCAATGGCGCACAACTGGGTACGCGTTGCTCTGTCTCGGGGCGCTTCCTGAGGCGCATGCCTTGCCGCGCGACCCACGCACACTGCCTCTCGCTGCGTGCGCGATGACGACTCCGCACAAGAATCTGTAACAGCCGTTTTTACCTCAGCCCATTCCGTCCTTCTGCGTCCTCGATCGCCTCCACGTGCGAGAGGAGGGCGTATTCCAGGGCCGCTATCCTCTGCTCACACGCTCGTCGCAGATCGCACCCCTAGGTGCAGCAATGCCACTAGATGCGCATCATGCGCAAGCACCAAATGCAGGCGCCACTATGGCGTGGAGTGCGGCGAGACACGGCCTTTCAGAGCGCGTTGCCTTGCATGCCTTCAGGTAGTCAGATGCAGGGCTTGGCGCGAGCTGCGGACTCGATCTCTCCGCTCGGAGGCGACGGCTCGCAGCAGGACGTTTTCCAGCAATTTCTGCAGTCTTCGCTGATGGAGCAGCTCACAAACAACCCCGATTTTCTTCGCATGGTCATGGAGTCGAACCCGCAGCTGCAGCAGCTCCGGGAGCAGAACCCCGAGCTGAATCACCTGCTCAACGACCCCCAGGTACTTCTTTCTCGCACAAAAAGAGTGTTTGTCTAGACAAGCAGGCCTAGAGCAAGGGCATGCGCTGGGGGAAGCACGCGCATCCTTTTCGTGCCTCCGCCTGCCCGCGCTTTCGCACGCGACTACGCGGTTCTGCGTGAGCCGCTGCCGCAGAGTGAGCTGTTGCGCGGCGCTGTGGGCAGGCACAGTGTCATCCCCAGTAGAGGTCTCTAGGAGGCGCACGTATTCGCTCGTTGTGACGCGGTGGTGCCTTGAGTATCGTCGTGAACGCGTGTGTGCGCTGGTGAAGCACGAATTCGTGAAACAGCGGACTGCGCATGCAGTCTCGCGGCGCACAAGCGCCATCCGTACCTGGCATGCCTGCAGACCCGCCTACGCATACCCGTACACGCGTGGAGTGCTGTAGCGCGCAAGAGGGCGCTTGGACTGCGCGTATGGTTTTTTTTCAGGTGTTCCGGCAGTCCATTCAGATGGTGCGCAATCCCGCACTCCTCCGCGAGATGATGAGGAGCACCGACCGCGCGATGGCGAACATCGAGGCGTTGCCAGGGGTAGGCGAGCGCGAACTTCTAGGACTGCAGTGTCTTGCTTATCTGATTCGCGTTTCACGCTGGGAGGGCGCGCCTTTCGAATCTCGACCCGAAGGGCGAGCTCTTACGGGCCTGCCTGTTGCCAGCGCTGAGGCGCAGCGCCGTCCACGCTCAACAGCAACATTTCGTTCCCCGGTGCTGTCAGCTTTATCAGCTTTCCCGCGAGGATTTAGATCCTGACGCGTGGTTCAGATCCCGCAGGCTTCTCAGCGGATCCCAGGCCCCTTCAGCCGTTCAGGGCCGTGTGAAGTGCGTCGAGTGTATGGAAGGGACGGGTAGGGGAAGGTGCAGTCCTATGCGCACCGAACTTTTGTTTTGCGTCTTTGCCTGAGGCCCGACTCGCGCGAGGTGCAGGCTGTTTGTGCGCGGCAATGCCTTCGATGCTGCGCGGTCGTGTCTTTTTCTTTTCAGGGCTTCCACGCATTAATGAGGATGTATCACACCATTCAAGAGCCCATGTACGCGGCGACGATCGACGCAGCGTCCTCGAACGGCCTCGCCGGCTCAGCAGGCGACGCGGAGGCGCAGCGGCAGGCTTACGAGCGCGTGCGCAACTCTACAGAGGCTGTGGAGGAAATGCCGAATCCCTGGGGTAAGCTGCGGAGCGAGCTGCCGAGTGCCTTGTCTTTTGCTCGCGGCCGATGTTTGAATAAGTTGCTCGGCGCGCGGCGGAGGGAAAAGAGGCGATTGAGGAAGCGAGAGTTGTGAGACGAAAGTGGATTTGCTCAGGAGTGGAGAGTTGCCGCTGCAGCACGCTTCACACATGCACTCGCAGCGAGAGCGAGAGAGAGAAAGAAAGGGGTTTCACGGCGCGAGAAATGGCTTTATCGATCCAACTGAGTAGAGAGCGTCAGCGCGCGGGCTAAAATCGAATTTTTCGAGCACGCATGCGAATCGAGACAAGGACCGAGGAAGCGAATGCAGACTGCGGCATCTCGAAAGAAGAGAGGAAAGAGGAGGATTCACAGTAGCGAGGCAATTTCTGTTGGTGACGCTTCTGAAGCACGCCAGCTGTTTCCTTCCGACGAGGCCCGGTGCGGCGCGCTTAGCCTGCGTGTCTTCTCGCGATTCTTTCTTCTCCGCGGCACGCTGCACTCGTTAGCTGCGCTGAGGCTTTCTCCACGTTCGGCTTTCTGCGCCTTTCTGCTTTTTTTCTCAGCGCCGCTGTCGCCGAGTGCGACTTCGGGCTCCACCGCCTCGCCTCCGGATCAGCTGAGTGAGCTCATGGGTGGCGGTATCTTCCCGACGACTCAGGCGAGCACGGAACAAGGAAATGTAAGAACTCGGGAGAGTCCCGTCCGCTTGACACGTGTGCGACTAAATATCGTATCATCTGATGTGTTAATGTATGTGTATTATTACTCCCTATGCAGGAGTGTGCGAATGTGTGTTCACCATGAGTCTCTGTGCGCATGGCGCAGTTCACGTGGGCGCGGCATGTCACCGTAGAACCGGCCTGCGAAGCGAGAGACGCCATCAGGCTATATGTACTCGTTCTGCAGCTCTGTTTCCGGCTTCGATTTCCTGTTGAAGCGCTGCGTGAATATTTCTCAGAGTCGTCTGTCCTCTCTGAGTCTGCCTCCTGTCCCTGTGCCCTGCAAAGCTGCCTCATGCAGCCGTTTGGCGACAGCAGGGACTGTGTCTTTTGGAGTGGTCTGCCTCGTTGTCGGCGTCTGCTTGTAGTCTTCCGCCCTTTTCTGTGGCGTTTGGGCTGTTGCGTTTCGTTCATCTTGGTTGGTCTCTCGCGCGGGCGAGCCGCGGGTTTCATCTTCTGCCTTCTTCTTCGCTGTCTGCAACGCCCCCTCTCGCAGCTTCTGGGGGCCTCGTCGGCGCAGCCTGCCTCCGGCATTCCGCAGTTCAGCCCTTTTGGCATGCCGTTCCTCGCACCGCCAGCCGCTTCAGGCGCACTGCGCTCTGGCGGGCCTTCGCAGGCGGCACCAGCGACTTCCTTCTCAGCGACTTCCTCCTCAGCGACTTCCTCCTCAGCGACTTCCTCGAGTCTGAGTGCGCGCACGGGGTCGGGATCGTCCCCCGCGAGCGAAAGCTCCAGCCCCGCGCGCGGCTCTGCGTCCGCGCCTGTCTCTTCTGCGGCGGCCTCCGCCGGCGACGACGCCTCGCTGAGACTCCTCATGGACCTTCTGGGGAGCAGCATGCGAAACTCGGGCGACGTTGAGCAACTTGAGCAGCAGATGCATCGGTAAGCGCATCCATTTAACTATCCGTATCTGTCTATATATCTCTATTTGTCTATGTCTACCTATATATCTTTCTACCAGTCTGTCTAGTTATCTATATTGTGCTTTATCTATATCTATCTATGTATGTTTTTAAAGATTCGCATGCTTTGCCGATATGTGCTACTCGATGCGCGTGCGTGGTGCACAACAGTGCAGCATCTGTCGTTTTTCTCTGTTTCGCCTTTTCGCTGCGCTTATCCACGTCTCTGTTGTCACGTGGCCTGGGCACCGTGTGTGGCGGCGTTCGCGTTTCCAGGTAGTTTCTCTCCTGCGTCTCGAGACCGGCGTCGCGCCGTCATCCGCCTGATGGGGATGGAGAACTCAGTTCCTCACTTTGTGTCGCTTCCTCGACGCGTTTTCTCCTCCTTTTCGTGAGGTCTTGGGAGCGAAGAGACGTGCTTGCGCGTGGTGGGGTGTGCGTGTGTCTTCCGCGCAGCTTTGGCCTGTCAGGCAGCGCGTTCAATCCCGGTGAGGCACAAGCCTCCACACAGGCGCTGTTTGGCGGCTCGCCGTTTCTGGGGATGTTTCCGCCCTTCTCTGCCGGCGCGACGTCCTCCCGGGAGACTCCCTCGACTTCTACTTCGAGGGTAGCCCCGGCCGCCGTGCAGGCCTCGACCCCGAGTCAGGAGACTGCGGAGTCGCAGTCCGAGAGCGCAGGTTCGTATAAGAAACTCAAGATCTGTAGTTTAAAGAGCCCAGATTAAGGATGATTGAAACTCAAATCGCGACGGCGGTGCCCTTTTGAGGACTCTCCCTTTCCGCGGTGTGCGGGAGTCAAGGCGAGATTTGCCTGCTCCGTCTCCACACAGCTCGCCGGTCCCCTTTCCCCTCTCGCCCCCTGTTTGCTGCGACGACGCTAGTCTAGCTATCAGGAGACCGCGTACTCTCTCGTAGGTCTGTGCCAAAGTGTGTTGGCGCGTGCCCGCATCTTCGCGTGTCTCGAGGACTGTTTTCTGTTTTCGTCTCAGACCACAGCCGATACGCGCTGCAGCTGGGCACGCTAAGGGCCATGGGCTTCACAGACACTTCGCAGTGCGTTCAGGCGCTCGACTCTGCGGGAGGTAGGTGGATTCCACTTTGAGCGGCAGGCGACGCGAGCCGTGACAAATAATAGTCTTGCGAGCTGTGAACACGTCTCGGTCTCGAAGCAAGGAGTGCTGTGCGTCGCAGTGTGGGTCTGCGTCTGTGGCATTTGTGGGCTTGGCGTGCGCTCTTCGCGCCGGTAGACGCTCATCTTCTGCGATATTTACGTGTGTGGCGTGTTGTCTGTCTTCCAGGGAACCTGAACAGAGCGATTGACATTCTCCTTTCTCAGCAAAACAGGCCGTGACGGCCAACGATCAAAGAGAGGGGTTTTGGTGGAGAGAGGGGTCGCGGGGTGCTGAGAGCCCTCCATCGATCCAAAGAAGGCAGTTCGTTATTCTTGCGGGTTTGGTCGTTCTGTACACGAGTAAAGAGGGAAGATGCGTGCTTTCTGCCTCGCCACCTCCAGCGCGAGAGAGACTAGCACAAACGCGACGCGTCTCAACTCGCGCACAAGCGCGCAGTTCTCCGTTCGCCGCGCTGGCTACGCTGGAGTGTATCTCCACCCGAAAGAATCCCTCATCCCCTGCTGGGCGCGTCCGCGGTCTTTGAACCGCGAAGGCCAGCGAGAAGACAGGGCCGCGGGTTGGTCTCACGTCGGCTAGCAGCGCGCGATTCACACCGTACGAGCCCACAGCCTCAGCATCTGATGCGCTGCACACCTTTCGTGGGTGCGCTCGAAAACCACCGAAGAAGACGCCAGCGGCAGGTTGCGCAGAGGGAGGGGGTTTGCGCAGTCTGTTCTGAGCTCAAGAGAGCCCCAGCCCCCCCACCCCTGCAGCTTGACACAGCCCCGAGCTCGCCTCGGAATCAGCGACTTTGACACACTCGCGCCGGCGCAGTTTCCAGCCACGCCGGATGGGCATTCGGAAGATTGTGAGAGATGTTCAGCCTCCACACGAGCAAAGAAAACGGCCTCGATGCTGTCTGGCAACGATCAGCACGTTGAGGGAGTCTGTAATCGTATAGGCACGTACACAAATATATATATATATATATATATATATGTACAGTAGAATCGGACCTAGAAAGAGAGAGGCGCATCCATCATCGTGAAATTCTATCTGCATCTGCTGTAGCAGCGTGCGGCCAACTTGCCGTTTCACGCGCGCATTGGGAGCTACATTTTGACTTATCGCCTCCGCGTAATTTTGCACAGCGTACGGCAAAGTTAATCATCCTGAGTACATCAAGGGCAGCCCCTCGGAGAATACGCCTGTATTTCCGTCACAAATATACAAAGATATGCATTCACATAGGCGCACAGGGCATTTCGTGAGCGAGGACTAGAGGCAAGACGATTGTACGTGGACCATGCGCAATCCACTCCCACAGAGTGGAAGCCTGTCTATAGATTTGCATCTATATATGTATTTATTCATGCCAATTCGAATAGGTTCATGGTATCCATCTTAAAAAGGAAGTGTTTATTGCCGGGAAGGCAAGGAAAACAGGAAGGCACTGACGGGTGTCGCTTTTCGCTCTGCGGGCCTGACCCTGCAGCCAGAAAAGGGAATTTAGCGCGGCGCCGACAGCATTGACCAGGTGGAATAATTCGTTTCCCGCTCGCAGCCTACGCAGCGACACACATGTGGTTGCGCATGCATTTTAACCACCTGGAATGTTCGCGTATGCCCGTTCTCCGTTGCTCTCGGCTACCGCTGAATCGCGAGTCATCCCCCCCCGTTTGAGGCAACCCCAATTGGGGCGGCGTCACTCTCTTAGTTTCTTGCCGCCTGTCGTTGGAGTTCCAGTTTCCGCAAAACCTGCTCTTCAAATGGGGGACTAAAACACAAAAAATGTTCTACGATAGACACCATTGTGGAGCCTCAGCCACAGTTCCCTCTGTTGTTGTATCTATTGACGCCGGCTGCCGGGTATGCGCAGTGGGAGCGCCGACGCGTCTACGACCGGATGCGTTTGACTTCGGATCCCCAGACACGCCAATAATGCGCTGGCAGGCTTCAGACCCGTTTCCTCTGCCTGACTGGAATAGGGGAGCACCCATCTGGAATTGCGCTTGTCTATTCGAGTCCGGTCGCCGGGCGCTGGCGGGCAGGAGGCACGTATCGGCGAGATCGTCGCGAACTTTTCTCCCCGAGGCCCCGACGATGTGGAGCCTAGGAGGCACCAGTATGGTCCTGAACTGTTTCTATGGCTACAAGCGACTCACGATTCATATTCTTTTCGTCGTCGCAGTGCAACAAACGACCCGTCGTCCAGATTGGCCTGCACCAGATGTACATACACTGTCTGCACGCGAGCGCTTCGGTCGGTGGAATATATTCGAAGTGAAGCGGAGCTTTTTTCGCGCGATCTCCTTCCCTCAGACAGCCACTTCATGCCTCTAAACCTAGTGGAAACCGTTACTTTTTTGTGTGAAGAATCGTTTTTGTTTTGCTTGCCGCGTGCCATTTGCGCGGCCGCGTTTACGCGGCTTCAGGCCGTGTCGATGCATGCACGAACTGTGCATTTGGCCGAAGAGAGACACTCTCCATTGAGCTGGGACGATAAGCACTCTCGTTTCACCTTCGCAAAACGGTTCCGCTTTTTTTTTTCCGAGTTCCGCAGAGCAGGTGAGTAGTTCGACTTCGAGAAAGAGGAGGAGATCCACAGTCTCCTAGGACTCCGTACTTACAGGCCGTCTCCCGTCACGCTGGTTTCCGATACCTACCTGCGCGGTTTCCTTTTTTTCTTCTCTCCCGTCGTCCCCCTCGACGGCACATCTTCTGCGCTGTTCTCCTCCTTCGAGAGTAACCTCCTATAACATTAGTGCTGCGAGGATTCTCCCATGCATGCGTGTGTCCCTTCGGCTACTTGGCAGAGACACCCGTCCATAACGTGGCCTTCTCTTCTCTTTCGGTGATCCTTCTTTACTCTCCAGCCGCCGTCGTGTAATCCAATTCTCCGGTGTCGTTGCCGACGCATGCGCTTCGGCTTTTCCGCGATTTTTTCGTTGAGGAGAGTTGCCGAAGCGCCGCTCAATCCGCGCTTCCCTACCCGTCCACGTTTCCGCTCTCTAGTTGATTCCGCCGGGCCTTCCCTGCGGCGGCGGTCTCCTCCTTCCTCTCTTTCTCCTTGTCGCCTGGCGGACTCGCGAGCGTCCTGTGCAGATTCTTTGTCTGGGACCCGCTGGCTCGCGCGGCCGAAGGCACTATGCCGCGTCGGGTGTCTCTCTCTCTGGGGGAGAGCGAAAATTGTGAGAAGGAAATAACGGCGAAAGCGATCACAGGCTGTCGCGGCCACGAGACATAAGAGAGGGAGGTCCGCGACTCCGCCGCACCCAGGCCTTTCTCCTGTCGCGCTCGCAGCTTTTCGCGACTTCCGACGTACCGCTTTGGCCTCGCCTCCTCTATCCTCCAGGGCGTCTCTCTCTCTTTTGCCTGCCTTCTTCCGCATTCCCATCGTTTGCTTCCGCACCTTTTCCCTACAGCCCAAGTCTTTCGCTCCTCTTCTGTCTCGCTCCCGCGCCTTCTATTCTCTCTCGTTTCGCTCCAAAGTCTCTCTTTGTCGGGCAGGGAGTCCAGGCGCGTCTCAGGGCTTCTTCCGTGGGTTCGAGCGAAAATCTGTGGTATAGAGAGACACGCGGGGGCCTCCGGCGTCCTGCGTGACTTTCATCTCGCTGCATTCCGGTTTCCAACTCGTTCGTCTCGAAAGAATCTTTGATTTAGATCGCGACCTCACCATGCCGGGGCTGATCGGTCGTGGCGGCGGAGGCTTCTCGGTAGGTGCTTGACCGTTTGCGGCGTCTTCTTTCCGCTTTTTTTCTCCTCTGCGTGTTCTGCCGCTGGCGCTCATCTGCATATTTTGCGAATGTCTGCGCGTCTCGCCTTTTTCCTCTTCACGGCTGCCTCTTTCTCGTTGGGTTCTCCTTCCGTCTGCTTGACTCTCGCGATTCTCCCTCCACTGCTGTCGCGCATCTTGAACTTCGCCGCTTTCGCAGGTGCTACGCTTGCCTCAGCACATGTCTCTGCGCGACGGCATGCAGAGGCGTGTCGCAGAGGCGTCCACCTCCGCGAAGACTGGCGTTCCACAAAGGCAGGCTCTGCTCTGAGCTCCTTCGCCGCAGTCGCCGCTGGGGGGAGCGCAGATTCGGCGCGGGAATTTGTTGCCCGCTCAGATGCGGCAGTGGGCGTATGTCCTTCGTTGCTTGCCTTCGATTCGAGGCCATGCGTGGCTGACGTCTGAGGGTTTCTGTGCAGGGCCCTGACGATCGTCCCCGCGGCATGTCGGACTTCGCGCGGTCGTTCCAGTCCGATGGGCCTCCAACGCCTCCAGACACGCCTTCGAAGAACTTCATTCGAGGTAAAACTCGCACGATGCGCGGACTTCCACACCCGGGGCTAAGGCCCTGCGCGTGAACAGCAGCACACCGCGTCCATATATCTGCCTGCATTTGGCTGCCATGAAATTTAAACGTGCACGGAATACTCGCTTGCTGGGCAGATCTCTGGATCGAGAGAGACAACTGGCGATCTGAGTGTGATACCGTTCTTCTCGGCGAGCAATTTTCGGGGATGCTTCAGAGTTTGAACCCGCACGAAACTTGTGCGTGCGTGTGTGCGTTTTGTTCTGTTTCCAGGCGGAGTCTTCGATCCGAACTCAGGTCACACTGGCGTCATTCGAGAACCGCGAAAGGTGAGAGAGGCGCGTCTCGGCTCGTCGGCCGCTTCAGCCCAAAATGCGCGCCTCTCTCTGTGACGGGCGGCGCATGGCATTCCCGTCTCTCTGCGGTGCCTTGAGTTTTGTTTCCAGCCGAGAGAACTCGGCGCTCGCTTTTCCCTGCATTCGCGGCTCCCGACCCGTTTCTTTCCACTTGTCTCTTTTTCAGCCGGGAAGCCTGTGGCTCCCGCCGTCCTCCAGCGCCTCGGGCGCCAATCCCGTAGCCGCCGCGGCGGCTGCGGCGGCCGCCGCAGCGGCTGCGGGAGGGAGTTCGGGGCCGGGCGCCTCGCCGTCGACGGGCAAAAAGCCCGCAAAGGGGGGACAGAAGAAAGAAATCGACTCCTTCCTCGAAGGTGAGGCAGCAGCTTCAGTGCGCGGCGCGTCTGTCGTCTCTCGTGTCGCGTGTTGAGCAGCCGCGCGACACCCACGAGGCGGCGTGCCGCGAGCTGCAAGGTGCTGCGACAAAGAAGCCCGACGGCCCTGTGGCGGCGCGGTTTGGGAGGGGGGGGGGGGTTGCCCAGCCAGATTGGAAACGAACACAAAACATAGGGCGGGGCGGAGAGAGGCAGGAGCGTAAGACGCACGCACGCGCCCAGCGAGAGTAAACGCAAGTCATTTTGTCTGACAGATTGAGCAGCGAGCGCCGGCGTCAAAGGTTTTTCTTTGCGTGGGGAGAGGCGGCGGCGCGCCCCCAGTTCACCGAGACGGGCGCAGACGAAACCACGCTCGTGTCTGCGCGTGCGGATGCTTTGCCCGCCTCAGAGATCAAGAAAAAGCAAGAGCTGATCGACAAGAAGAAGCAGCTGTACAAGCAGCTCTCAGAATCGAGAACAGGTACGCGATCGGCCTTTTCTAAACTCTCTCGCCTGAAGTCTCTGCGCTGGCGGAGATGCCGCACCCTTGTCGGGAGCGCCTCTGCGCCGACGTCTCAACCCGCTTTGGAACTTTCTCTCGTTGGCGCTGGAGCTGTTGTCTGTGGGCATCTCACTGTGGCGCAGAGAGAGTTCGGGGTTTAGGGCCTAGGTTTAGGGTTACTGACTCATCGCCATCTACTTTCGTGTTTCTTCGCGGAGGCGGATTCTCATGCGCGTCTGCGGTGGGGGAAACAACACAGAGAGATGTTTTGCGAGGGATCTGTCGCGCCTGCGCCAGAAGCCTCGAACTGAGGAAGCGGCGCAGATTCGTTTTTTCATCCAGCGACATCTGCGAGGACAGTAGTGCTTTGTTTGTGCACATGCATTCGTGATTTGCTGTGCGTTGACCTGTTTTCTCTCTGCAGAGGAGGAGCGCGTCGTTTTGCGAGCGCACCTGACAGCTATCGAGGTAGGTACACCGTGCTTTGACGTCTCAGAAAATATTTTTCCTAGCATTTTGTGCGTCGGTCTCGGCCTCCTCGTGTTCGGTTGCATTCACAGAAGACCGCCGCCGGCCGCCGTGTGTGAGGGACTCGCATTCTTTCCAGCATGCATACAGGTGCATCTGTTCAGGTATACGTGTATTTGCACGCCTATATATAGATACATATTTATATACATATAAATGCACACAAATATATATATTGATCGGTATGTCTGAGTGTGGTGTGTCGCTTTCGCGAGCGGCGCCCTGTTCGTGTTTCAGACGCTCGCCATGCGCGTGTGGTTTTAGAGACTCGTGCACCGAGAAGCACTTCGGTGTTTCTTTTTCTTTCTTTTTCAGAATGCGACGCGACTCCCAGGCGCGCCGCCGGTGGACCTTGAGAAGGAGTCCTCGACGAACTTGTATCTCGGCAACTTGTCGCCCGAAGTGAGGAGAGACGGGGGGCGGAGACTCGCCATGAACTTCGTCCCGTGCTCCTGAGCCTATATTCACGCTCTGAGAACCTTCTGCGTCTGTCGAAGTGTACAAATATATATATATATATATATATATATATATGCGGATACCCTTTTGTATATTTTTCACGCACGTGTGGGTGATGCGTACGCGTGCGTAGGGCGGTCAGAGGGTCTGGCGGATTTGCATGCGCCCGGAGTTGAATTGCAGCGTTGGACACTCTTGAGTGAATCTCTCCGTCACCCCGCATTTCAGCTGTCCTTCTGTTACTTGAATGTGTCTGCTTGCATCTGCTTCTGCGTGCCTTCGCGGCTCTGATTTCACACGCGTGCGCGCCTTTCTCTAAAGCATGCGTGCGCTTTTCTTTTCTGTTTTTTTTCCACAGATAACAGAGGAGTTTCTGTGTCAGCAGTTCGGCAAGTATGGCAACATCACCTCTGTGAAAATTATGTATCCGCGCACGGAGGAAGAGAAGAAGCGAAACCGGAACTGCGGTTTCGTGTCCTTCGAAAGCCGGCCGCAAGCAGGTGCGTTGCTTCACCACGTTATCGCGAAGCTCGTTCGTTCCACGCGGAGACGAGCTCCGCGCGCCTCTCTGGGCACCGCCTTCCTTCTGCGCCCGCGGCTGTGTTCCGCGCGGTCGCGCGGGGCGTCTCTTTGTGGCGACTGCTCTGCCGACATCTTCGTGCCGCCTCTTGCTGCCTCCTCCGTGCGGTCTCCGCGCGCTCGCGGGGCGCCTTCGGCTCTACGCGGGTTCCGTTCTTCTGCGCGATCTGTGGTTTAGTCTGCTGCGGCCGGGGTCGCCCTGCGGTTTCTGCGTCGCTGTGGCTCTGAGATGGCGCCTTTGGAGCTCTGTCGCGCGAACCACCCTGCAGTTCGTCTCATTTTCCTTTTGCTCTGCTCAGAGGCCGCGAAGTACAACCTGGACGGCGTGTCTTTTTATGGAATGGTCATTCGCATCGGGTAAGTTTTTTTTTGAGTCTACGTGGGTGATGCCGCCTTCCTCTCTCGCGCGGCGGCACTCAGGGCTGTCTCAGTCCCGTTTTCGTCTTGTTTTCTTTTCTCCTGCTTTTTCCAGCTGGGGCAAGTCCGTGGGACGCCCCGTCGTAGCCCCGTCGCCCTCGCAGCTGCTCGCAGGTGAGGCCGCGCGAAGAGTTCAGCGGCGCTTTTTTGCAGCCCAGAAGTGCCTCCCTTTCCTCTCGCGGATGCAGAAGCACTCACGGGCTTCTCCGCCTGCGCGTGCCTCTCCCTGCAGCTGCGGTTTACGGTTTAGGCGTAATACAGGCTCGCGGCGGTTCGCTGAGAGACTGCCGCCTCGGCTCCATGAGGGAGCGACGCGCGCATTCCGTGGGAGAGTTCGTTTTTTATGTCTCCTCTTGGCTGTTTGCAGCTGGTGCCGACGCACTGAACGCTTCGGCGAGCCCCGTGGGAGGAGGAGGCTTTTTCACGCCCGGCAGCTCCGGTGGCAAGTCGATTCCCTCGCCGCCCTCTGGAAGCCACCCCCCGCCTCCGCGCTTCCGCGACCGCCGCGATGTGAGCCACAAACCGACACGTCAAGTTGGCAAGACGCGCGCTGAAGGACGCGAATTTCGTGGTTTCGTTCGCGTCTTGCAGGGCGTGGACTGTAGGACGCCGCGGCGGGAGGGGCTTACCTGTCGAACTAGGAAACGTAGATCGCAGCGCGAACCGTGTGGGGAGTTGCCTGCATCCCCTCACGTGCCTCGCGTCGCGAAGGCGCGCCGATGGGGGGAAGGGAAGGGAGGGGGAGTTTCTGGCTTACAAATGTGCAAGTTCTGGCGATGGCTTGCTGCCGGGCCGCCGGCGGCCCTAGAGCGCTCTCTGCGGCGGCGGTCCAGCGGCGGCAAAGACCTGCCGCGAGGCCCTCAAGGCGATGCATGCGTGACTCAGACTTGGGACATGCGAGAGTTTCATGACCTGAGGGAGGCGTTTTTCTTCGCAGGACGTCGGCGTGATTGAGGTCGTCGTGCCGAAAGATAAGCGGCGACGCGTCGTCATCGATCTCCTCGCGAAATACGTGGCGGAGGTAGGCATCTTTCTCTTCTAGATTCGCTTCCGCCTTCCTTCTCTTTTTCCGCTGCTGCCCTTGCGCTCTTCTCTGGTCGCAGGAAGGAGAAACTCGGTGATTCTCCCTCGCGGAGCCAAGTCGTCGATGTCCGTTTCTGGCGTTCATCTGTCCGCGTCGTCTCATGCTCTCCCTGTAGTTCGCAAGACTGTTTTTCACATTGTTTTTCTTCTTCGCGGTGCAGGAGGGTCATCCGTTTGAGCAGCAAATCATGGAGAAGGCGCCCCGAGACTCGGAGGACGGTACGGCGCTTTCGCCGCGGATGGAGGCGCCGCGCTTCTTCTCTCTCTTGAAAATGACGATGGGCGTATTGTGGCCGTCGTTCTAGATTCTGTCTTCTTCTTAGAGTGGGCGCGGCTGTTCATACTCGCGAATGACTTTCCGAGTCGTCTGCTTTTTCTTTGGCTTTTTTCTCCATTTTCTTTCTCGAGGGTTTGGCCAGTCTCTGCAGGATGCTGCAAGCCTGCACCGACGCACGTTTAGCCATCGGATCCAGCCAGAGAGTTCTGTAAAAACTCTGTCTAAATGCCTCGCGGAGGAGGGTCGTGAGTCCTGTTTTTATTCCTGCGCACATGTCTGTTCGCACGCCTTTTTCGGAGACGATTGATTTTCATTTCGAGTGGCTCCCCCGTGTCGCAGCAGAGCTGCCCACAATAGAGCTGTTTCCATGTTTCTGGTTGTTTTTATGTAGGCAAATTCGATTTCTTGTATGATCATGACTCCCCCGACAACATCTACTACAGGTACGCACACGTGCTGCGAAAAGCGGGCAAAGGGAAAGCTCATCGCCGAGAGACCTCTCGAGAGAAGTCGGAGAAGAAGCGATTCACTTTTCTCTTTCTCTCAGCTAACATTTCTTTCGCCTTGCTGCACAGACATTTACACGTATACATATATTCAGTGGACATACATGTATACATATGTACACGTATACGTCTATACACATATAATTATGTACCCCTGTACCTATCTTCAATATACATGTATACACATATACGTGTTTACATACACATACATATGCGTGTATATATAATATAATATATATTATATACGTATATCCATATGTACGTGTATATGGATATTCATGTAAGTTTGTACGAGGTGCCTTGCGAAAGGGCCTGTACGTGTCGGCGCGGAGAGGATTTTTTTTAATTTCCTCTGCTGTCAGGTGGCGAGTCTTTGCCTACTCACAAGGCGACACGCTTCGCTCTTGGCGCACAGAGCCTTTCCACATTTTCATCGGCGGGCGGAAGTGGAAACCGCCCTCTGAGAAATTCTTTCAAGAAAAGTACGCCCTTTAACCTTTACCTACACCTGCAGGAGCTCTGCAGCAGTCAGAAGGATAAAAGCAAGAGAAACGCGTAGATCTACAATTATTGTGGCTGTATGGCTAGCCAGAGACATATTATCTGGCTCGCGGCGGGCTGCCCCGTGTGCCCGTGGTTGTTTCGCCCTGCTTCGCACCAATGCCTCGGTGTCGGCGCGCTGCGTCACTCGCCTACTGCATGGCTGCGGTTTTTTTGCTTTTTCGTGACTTTTCGCGAGCGCGTATTTCAACGCTCTAGGGGCGACGCCTCGATGCCCTGAATCTCCACTCCCGAGTGCGGAAAGGTGGTTAAAGTTTCGCGGGGGCTGCCTGCGCGCCCTTTAGAGATTTTTTCTTCTGACTGGGCTGCGCGCGGGGTACGCAGACGCGTGCCTCTAAACATTTGTTCTTTGCTTCCAGACATCGCCCCAAGGCAGAGCGAAAGGACGACGGCGTGTAAGTTACAACGCAAAGCACGCAGGGTGTACTGCCGTCGCGCCTGGTGCGGATACGCTTGCATACGTATCCACACATGCTCGTATGAGTATTCGTGTATACACATAAACCCTAAACCCTACGGCTGAGTAGAGACGACAGCCTGTTGCAGCCGTGGGGGCTCTGCTGGCCGCTCGATAGACGGCGCGCTGGCCTGTAAGTTCATGCAGTTTTCTTCAGTCCGAAGGAACACTTTCTGTGCCTGACAGCATGCTTCGATTGTATCGTTTCACGGCCCTGACGTATCTTTGGAAGTTCTGAGGTTTTCTCTGTCTTTCCAGACATGGAAGCCTTCATATTTCCCTTTGTCCTGTTCAAACCCGTCGTTTTGTCAGTGTCCACGATCCACTTCTCTCTAGCTGCCGCGTTGGGCGATGCTTGCTGCGATCCAGAGGAAACGTTTTCTTCTTCGTGATCGGCGTCACGGTGAATGGAAATTCGTGTCTCTCTGTCGACTGTGCGCCGAGCGGGGCTTCTTGCTGCTTGGGAATTCCTGATCTTTTTTGTGATTTTTTGTTCCTCTCCAGTCACAGTGCGGCGAAGGGCGGCGAGCGCCTAAGCAGCGCAGACCGCGACGCGCTCGAAGACTTCCTTCGCGACATCACCCGCGAGAAGTAAGGACCGGAGTTGAAACATATCGGATGTCTTGGTCAAAGCTGAGACAACTGCTCGTCTTTTCCTCGCTTTGTGCTCGTAGCGCGTAGGTGGCTCGTCGGGATCGCGGCCCGCGGATGTCCCCTGCATGCACTCGCTTATATATTCTGGTGCATATATATATGTATATATTTGCAGTCGAACTTTCTCACTTCAAATAGGCGCCACCAGCTGACGAAAAATATGTGCCGATTAGTTCATTTTGGTTACTTTTCCAACGCTTTCCTAGTGTGTTTTTTCTGTCTTGTGCTGTTCTATGCGCTCACGATTGTTTTGTTTCTCTGCACTTCCGCGTGACCATTTTCTTCCGCGCGGCCATCTTTTTTGTTCAGGGAGTCTGTGCGGAGCGCGATGATTTTTTGCATGGATCACGCCAACTGCTCGGCAGAGATCGCGCTGTGTCTCTACGAGGCCCTCACGCTGCCTGAGACGGAGCTCGACACGAAAGTCGCGCGGCTTTACCTCCTCTCGGATCTCTTGTTCAACTCCTCCGCGCCCACGCCCTCGGCCTGGTCGTACCGCGCGAGCATTGAGAAACATCTGCCAAAGATTTTCATACACTGGAGCAGCAGTGAGCGCCCTCCCGAGCTGCGCAGGACCCGCCGTTTGTTTCCGGCTGCCTCGCGAAGGAGATCAGCCAGCAGGAGCGCGACACACCCGCCTCGTGGAAGGAGTTGAAGCTGGCTCGTTTCTTGAACTGAGCAGACAAAAGCACGCGACCAGCAAAAAGGTAGCGTCTAGGGCGCGGGTCTTTTTTTCCCGCGCTTGACTCGGGTGTGTGTTGCCGTGTTTCTTGCAGTGTTTTGCGGAGATACGAAGCAGAGCGAGGGGGGCGGTGCGAAGGAAAACGGCGAGCCGAAACCCGAAATGGATATAAGGAAGAGATACCAAGTCCGCCGCCTTCTCAAGCGTCTACTGCGCATTTGGACGACATGGGCGGTGTACTCACCCGCCTTTCTCCGAGTAGGCGTCACGCGCGCTGAGGCTTTTCGAGGTCGCGCGTCTTTCAACGCTCATACTTTGATCGAGTGTTTAAGGTTTAGGGAAACGTCGCGCGCGCGACAAATCCGGGGCATCTGCTCTTATATTAACATCAGTCTGCACACATCAATATGCTTCCATGCATCTTTCAGTGCATGCACATGTATACATATATATATGTATCTGTACGCATATGTGTTCGCTTGTGTGTGTATGTGTGTGCGTCGTGTGCGATGTATCGACCTGTGTGTGTTCGCCTCTAGTCGCGCGGCGCACGTTCTTGGGTTCTTTCGTGAGTGAGTTTTCCCGATTTTCTCCGCTTTTTTTCGTATTAGGGGCTGGAGGCGTCTCTGTTCAGCGCGGACTTCCCTGCGCAGTTGGAGAAGCCCGAGGAAGGCGAGCTGCCGCCGGAAGCGGCAAGCCTCGTTGAGGAGGAGCTCGACGGCGAACCGCTGGTAGACGCCGAAGCCAACCTCCTGGCAAAGTACCCTCTGGCGCTCCGGGAGCACATTCTGGTGAGAAAAAACGAAAAAAAGGGGGGAAGAGAAAGGGCGAGAGGTTAGCGGCGGCACGCCCGAGTGGAGAACGCCCCAGCGCCGTGGCAGGCCACAGCGAGTCTGAAGGCTCGGCGTTAGAGCGAAATGCTAGAAAAAAATCCTACATTCCTTGATTCCTGAGGAGTGAAACTATCCCAAAAAACTTTCTTGTTGGAATAAAACAACCGGAATTCAATTCTAGACTGCTATTAGGCGTGAAGTTTTGCGTATCTTGTATTCATGTCGAAAAAGGTACACGTCAAGAACTTTTCGTCGAACTGAACTCACCGGTAAATCCCCTATCACCTCAGCTTTCCGTCTGTCTTTTCTCCTGTTTCCAGCAATGGAGCCGGCTCGACAAAACCGAGCTAGAGAAAGTTTGCCTGCAGCGAGGCGTCGCGAGTCGCACGGCTGCGAGCTCGTCTACTGCGGGCGCCGTGGACCGCCTGGCCTGCAGCAAGTTCTACTGGGACCTCAAGACCGAGGTGAGTCTCTCGGCTTATATTCAGAGAAGCGGTCAACGCTGGGAGCTCCGACAGACAGGGACAACGAACGCCAGACGCCTCCGTGGAGAGGCGCGCGAGGCGGTGCTCGGAGAAAGTCGCGAATAGAGGCATTATATGCACTTTGAGGTCGCCCTGCCATCCCAGGGAAGGCCTGAGTTTTTTCTAGATCGCGAGCACCTGCATACCTGTCCTGCTGCACATATACCTGGCGAGCCGGCGGAGACTGTGTCGCCCATTAGGCTAGTGCGGGATGCGTACGTTTGTGCGGTTTAGATATCTGCATATGTAGCTGCTCGCTGCGCTCGTGTTGTATCCCCTTCTTGCCGGAGAGGCGGCGATACGGGCCTCCTGAGTCACAAAGCATCCACATATGCACGTATGTGTATGTGGGTCTTCGCGCGCAGTCACTCGCACTTCAAGTCCCACATTTATATATATATATACACACATACGTGTATGTATGTATGTAGGTATGTCGTTGGGGTGCGAAGAACAGTGCATCGGTGCGTTTTTGTGTTGTGTTTTTTTTTCCTGTTTTCCGGTTATTTCAGGCCGAAGACGCACCACTGCAGCTGTCGTCTCTCGACCACGCGGCAGCCCTGCGGGCGGCGACGGGCGAGCCTGCGGGTGCCCTCGCAGCCTTTTGGACTTCCGCCGCGCCGCTGAAACAGGTGGAGACTGAGGCGGCGCCTGTCGCGGGCGAGGCCGCGGAGAAGGGCGAGGCCGGCGCGGAGGCGGAGCTCGAGAAGGACTCGCCCGCGTTCGAGAAGGCGGAGATGAAGAGCGAGTCGTCAGACGACATCTTCGACTTGCCGCCGGAAGAAGACGAAGACATCTTCCCGAAGGACGACGACAAGAAGAAGGCGGAAGCAGACGCCGCAAGCTCCGACTTCGAACGCAACAAAGCGGACGAAAAGAAAAACGCCGTGGACCGCATCAAAATGCGACAAGTCGAACTCCAAGTGACGCAACTCCAAGTCGAGTTGGAGGACAGAGGTAAGGCCGCGCCTCCGGACCAATCCATTCGCACACCAGCTGCTAGATTTGATGCACACATGCATCCTTCCGTGTTTATTCGCATATATATATACATATACGTATGCGTATATATGTTTTTTCATGCGCATGCGTGTCACCCAGCGCAGCACGTCCACGGGCTGAGGCTCAGTTGGGAGAGAGGACGCCTGCGTGTAAACGTATTGAGTTTTTTTATTGTGGAGTGGTTCATCACGGCGGGAGTTTCGCAGTTGAGCCCGTTCTGAGCGTCAGGGTAAACCCTGCGCAGGGTTTCCCCAGACGCATGCGCGGCATGGGACGGCGAGTGTTGCGTCTCTGTGCGTGAGTGCGTTGACGCGGGTCTGCTTTGTGCACGCGCCTGTTTCGCAAACCTGTCGGCTTCTTCGCGTGCTGCCGTCTGTCGCAGGTCTGAGCAAAGAGGAAATTCAGGCGCGATGCGACGAGCGGCGCCAGCAGCTGCTTGTGGTGAGCTGAGAGCCGCGCGCGCGAACCCAGGGCGAGGATGCGGCGAGCTTCTTCTCTCCAGTGCGTCACGTTTCGATTCGCGAGTTTTTTCTGTTTTCTGGAGAAAGAGTCTCCATTTGTGTCTCGCGTTCTTCCCTCAATTGTCGATTCCTCTCTTGCAACGCAGCCGGGCACGGGCGTGATTTTACGGCACCACTGCTCGAGGCCCTCTGTTTTTTAAATTTTTTTCAGGAAATTCAGAAACAAGCAGAGGGGGAGGCAGCCCAGGTCGAGAGCGACACGCCGAAGGAGGAGGCACCGAAAAGCAAGCCCTCGTCGCGGCAAGAAGATTCCTCCAAGGTCCGTGGCGTGTCGAGGATACAGCATGATCAGAGCTGCCAGCGCTCGCTTGGGCACTCGCTCGACTGTATCGCACACATTGTGTGCGTAGGACGCGCCTAGACTCCTATTCTTCTCGTGAACGCTGAAGCTGTTTCAGATTGGGACTGTAAACTCAGAGCGAAGAGCTTTTGCTCGACTTCCTCTGGTCGTGTGTGCCTCTCAGGCGTCTTGTCCGGTGCATGGATAGGTTTGAAGTCTTCTATTCGTGGCTTCCCTTATCGTTCTGCGGCTATTCCAGCTGAGCTATCGACGTATCTGTACGGGTCTGTACGCGCGTGTCGGTCTATCTAGCTGATGAATTCGAAGACCGAAGATCACGATTTGTTGTTTTCTGCTTTCTTCCTGTGTGTTTGCAGCGGAAAAGGTACGCCGTCCTCGGGATGCGCTTCCTTGCGGCGCAGGACCCGATGCCGCGCATAAATATGCGCATCGCGATTCATGCATCGCAATGATTCCATTTATCTTCAGTCTATGTGTCTATATCTTTGTATCTATTTATATCTATAGATCTATCTATGTCTATACTTACATCTCTATGTATGTCTTTTATATCTATCCGTCTATTAATCTATCCCTTTCATATCTGTCTATCTATCTTTCTATCTATGTGCACACACAGATGTGCATACGCACACGCAGATGCCCAGGCTCTGCACACACACGGTCTCGTCATTTGAATGCCAGATAGAGCCAGTTCCAAGGGAAGACTTGAGACACATCTGCAAATTTAGATGCGTTTTCTCAGTTTCTTTACGGATATGGACGATTGTTTCTTTACGGATATGGACGATTCTCTCTCTAGCCAGCCGCGACGTCCTTCGGTGTCTCGTTCCCCCTCTATTGTATGCGGAGGGATCTATTTGCGTACTTAGTCAGCTTGCTGTATGGCTCTCCTGCAGTTTTCCGTTTCGTGTATTTGTTTATACACTGCAGGGTAGGCTGCTGATTAGAACCTAAGTCTTCCCTGTCGCCGGATAGCAATGCCTTTTTTTTGTTGTCTGCAGGCCCTCCGGAAACTCCTCGCTGTCGCACGCGAGGCCATCAAAGATGTCGTGCCCTTAGCTTTTTTCTTTTCTCTCTCCGTGTTTCTCTTCGAAAGAAACGTTTTTCCACTCTCCAGCCCCTTGTTTCGGTTTCCCTTCTCTCCTGTTGTTCGCTTTGCCTTCGGTCGCCGATTTCGCTTTTTCCGCGTCTTCTGTTCGCTTTGACTCTCTTAGTTGTTTGTCTCTTTGCGCATTCCTTCGCTGTCTTCCTTAGTCCTGAAACCTCAGGACTCTGCTCCGCCCGCTCTTCGCGCGCTGCGGCGCGACAGAGCTCTTCTCAGCGACCACAAGAAAAGCGCTTGAGCGCCTCTTCCGTTCGCGGCGAGTCTCACCGTCGCGTCTGCAGCGCGGGCAGCGCGGCAGGCTAACGAGCGCGAAAAAGGCGATACGCCGGAGAAGAGACAAACACCAGCTGCCCAGGGATGCCAGGGGCATATTTTACCTCGTCAGCTTTCTTTGATGAAGAGCATTCATCAGGATGGAACAGAGGCAGAGAAACACGGACACTCTCGGAAGTGGAAAACAGAGCAAGAGAACACGAACTCATAAACATATATATATTCATATAGATCTATATGAATCTATATATGAATTGACACTTATATCTCCCGCTCCCGTCGCCGGATGTGGAAGACAGATATACGCAGAAACAGATGCAGACCTGGAAGGAGTGATCTCTGGTAAAATGAGCGCGATGCTTCAGCAGTAGGTCGGAGCTCTAAAGAGATGCCTGTAATTATTTAGAGTTCACAGGTAACTACAACTAAGAAGACGAAGTTACACGATTAATTAAGGATCAAACAAAGACATTCACCATTTAAACCCGTAGTCCGAGGTGCAGTGAATCGGAGACGTCGGTACATTTTTCTGTCTCAGCGTAAATGCGGCATAGATAGAATCACAAAGTGCCGCGGAAACCGAAGGTGGAGATATTAGAAGCCGGCAAGAGAAGGCTGAGAAAGCGACGTGCTGCTGTAGCGCTCGCGCGCTCTAGCGCACTGCCTGCGTGGAGGCACGCTTACAGTTTCCAGACGCTTTTCGACAGCATAAGTTTTGAAGGAAGGTTGCGCTGAACCCTGAGAGAAGGGCTGTCTGACGAACTTTTTAGTGCGTCTTCAATCTAGAAACCGTTACCAACCCGCCAAACACACACAGAGAGGGCGCTCCCGCTTTTTGCGGGACTCGACTTCATGGGGTTTCGTGCAGTCTCTTTGGGGGCAACAGGCAACGCTGCCCACACTTCCTCGGCTCGCGTCCTCCAACTTTGCCTCTATAAGAAGTTTCTTGAGTAAAAATGCATAGATGCATACAAGCAAATACATGAATTCTTATTTGAAGTCGGGGGTAATGTAGACTCACATAGAATGACTATCAGGTAAAACGGCGCGGCGAGCCGGAAACTGAGGCTCTCCCGCAGACAGTCAAGTTTCCAGTCCCACGTCTCTTGCAGCGTATATCCACTCATGCATACACAAAGGTTGCTTTTGCATCTACTGATGTCCATAAATACATTCATATATATATTCATATATATATACATATATATGGATCCACATATATATTCTCAATACATCCGTCGGGTGCATATGTACTACATTTACTTGTTAGGGATTGTGAATCTCTTTTCACTGACGCGATTTGGCGTCCGCGAGTGCACTCTCTCGGCGTTTCTTTTGTTTTTCGCAGGCGTCTGGCGTCTTCAGATGCGCTGGCCAAACGTCGCGTCGAGCGCGAAGCCCGCCAGTCCGGGGTCTTGCCGCGCGGTGAGCTCGTCTCCAATGTCTCTCACGGGGTTCGCGCGCAGGGCGCCAGAGGTGAAGTACTGAGGCACGAATTTGGCCTTCAGGTGCGCCGCGCGGATCACCAACACGTAGCCGAAAAAGAGAAAAACGAGCGAAATCAGCGCCGCGGAGAAGACTGGAAACGTGCTGAACACCGCAAAGATCGACGCCGTCAGGTAGCACAGCAAACCCATGCGAAAGAGCAGCATGCAGTGCCGATACATCTTCTCCAACACCTCAATCGCCTGAATACAAACAACGAAAGCAAAGCGCCGCAGTGAAAAGAAAGGCGAGAGAGAGGAGGCACGTATTCACGCAGACGCTTGCGTATCGAGCCCCGACCAAGCAGAGACATGCACCTTTATCAAATTGCATCGATGTGCATGCACAACACAATATATATGCACGCATATATACATGTATATATATCTACGTAGAAGCACAGTAAACTGGCGCATGTCGAGCGACCGGACACGCGTCTGAGAAGCTCCGGCATTCTGGAGAAGGACGCGCAGAGGGTGCCTGTCGGCCTCGAAAAAACAGAGTCGGGTCGGGAAGAGCGTGGCGTTTTCGAAGCCGCGCGTCTGCTGGAGAGGAGATCCACGAGCGGTTTTCTCCTCGATGTGTCCTTTTCCTCGGCGTGCGTCCTCTCTGAGACACGCCCTCTCGCGGAAGAGTAGCGACCTGGCTGGAGGTACGCAGCTGCTTTTGAGTCCATTGCACCCATGTATGCGTAAATATCTATATATTTGCGTATGAGTACATATAAATGTATACATATATGCTTGTCTACACGTAGGTTGCGCAGATGCTCAGTGAAGCGCGCGGGTTCGAACCCGAGACGCCCGCGGCGAGGTTCGCTTCGAGCGATACACTTCCAGATCTCGGACGTTGCGCAGAGACGGTCGCTTCTTGTCACGCGATCACAGCGATCCGAGCCGCGCACTCGCGCAGCGAGAAAGAAGGCCGCGGCGCCAGACTGACCACAGTGTAGGACTTGCTTCCTCTGCCTGTGAGGGCGCGGCCGGGTCCCCAGAGGCAGCAGATGACGCTGACGGTGAGGAGAACGAGGTTGCATCCCATGGCGCCGCCCGAGGCGAGAACGAAGAGCACGTTTGTCCGCCGCGCTTCGCGAGCCTCCGCCGTGTTGAGGAGCATCACAGACGAGGCGAAGCCGCCGAGGAAGGCAGCAAGCACGCCGAACTTTTTGAAAACCTCCATCCAGTAACGCAGCTCAAGGTGACGAATCTCCAGCGTCTCGTAAGCCAGGTCCGCCACCACTCGCGCTTTGTTCGCCTGCAGCATGTTGAAGACGCATAGAAAGGGAGGCGCAGCCGCGCACAGAGGAACGGGGCGCTGCAGACGCACCAACGGAGAAAGGATCGAATGGAGAGGCGGCAGCGGAAAGCAAAAAGGTCGCCAGCAGACAGACGGGGCACGCGAGCGAGAGCTAACGAAGACAAAGGGAGCAGAACTGCGCACGTAGAAGGATGTGAATAAGGCAACGAAGGCGGAGAAGAAACGCCACGCGAAGGAGAAAACAACGCAGGAAAGGAACTTGCCAAGCTGCAAGAAAGAGACCTAAGAGGCCGTTTTAGGGCTCGAGGTTTCAGTAGGCCTCGGTTAGTTGCTTGTTCCTCAGACGGCGTGTCTTTCGCTCTGGGCGAAGGCCCCACGAGCCCGAGAGAAGTCGACGCTGAGAGAGCGAGGAAAATGCAGGCTCCTGAGAGGGAGCGTCATCGTTCGAAAAAGCGGCTGAAAAAGGGGACGTGAACGCTTCTTGGTGAAGAGGCGCGGAGCGAGCGGGCACTGAAGGCGAGAAAGGAGAGTGAAAACGAGACAGGATTTAGACAGCAAGATGCAAAGATGATGAGAGGAAAATGAAGAGAGAAAGACGATGCAGAGATGGGACGAGGAGGCAAGACAAGATGGAACGAAGCGGAAGACAGAGAGACCGTTAAAATGAACCGAAGGGGGGGGGGGGCGCGAGGGGCAGCGCGATAGCGCGAGGAAGATTGCGGAAAACGATAGGCTTGAGATGCTCACGTCTGAGGAGCTGGAGAGAAAAAGTTGGAAAGAATAGCGAGTTACCAAAGGAAAACGCGCCTCGATAAAAAAGAGGAAACTCGCATTCCTCCTGGCTCGTCGGGACGCTCGCTGCACGCTGGCGTGTCTTGCCGCTTGCTGCGTGTCTTCTCTGGCCGTCGGGAACGCAGAGAGACCACAAACGGACTAAAGGAAGAAAAGAAAGTGCGGAAAGTTTTGGCGAAACGAGGAGAAGAACGACGTTAAAACGAAGCCGAGCGAGACTCGTTGGCGGCTGACTCATGTTTTCTCACGGCCCTGCAGCTCGCGCGCCGCGGGTGAACGCAGAGGGCCCCTCCTTGCTCGTTGGTAAACCTCCAGAAAAGGAGAGTTTCTCGAGGCAGATCTCTGCCAGGCGAAAAGAGGAGAGCGGAGCTCCAGTCAGACTTTGAGGAGAGCTGCATTTTGAAATGCTTTCCGATTTTTCTCGATTTTTCGCGGCCGCGTCTGGCCGCCGTTTCCCTTGATGCCGTGAGTAAAGATCCTGCCGCTCCGAGCATTAGCCGAAAATCGAGATAAGCTACCGCATATTGCATGACAGGGAAAGCCCTATTTGTCGCTTGGAGACTGTCTCCGCGCCGAGCACCTCTCGCCGAAGTCCCTTTCTTCTCTAAGAGCCGAATGATTCTTTCTTGTCTGATTTTTTAAGGCTTGCGTCTCCAGGCGAGCCCGCGCGTGCGTCCGTGGCTTCGGCGTGCCTCAGCTTGCGTCAGCTCGACGCCTAAAAGGTTTTCTCTGCATGTGCAGGCCGTGTGTTCGTTTTCCACGACTGGATGTCTTTTTTTCTCCAGGAAAGTTCGTTAAAAGAACAAAATTCGCCTCAGGAGCCTCCGGTTGAGGCCGCAGAGTCCCCTCTCCGTCCTCATCCCTCCGCTGCTGAGGCTGTCACGCTGGCAGTCTGGAAGGCATCGAAGACAAGCGAACGCCGGCCGAGGAGAAAGTTTGTTTTTGCGAGTGAACAGAAGAGAGGCATCTTTTGTTTTGTGCGACCAAGCTCGCGGGAGACACCGAGCCGATCCGCCCTTTGTAAAGAGGCAAATATCGAGGCTTGAACCGCCTGACAAGGCGACGAAGGTCAAGCTCTCTTTGTTCCTCCGGCACTGCTGTGTAGTTCGTTTTTTTTCGCTCTTTTTCTCCCCGCTCGCTCTTCTCTTCTTCAGCTCCAGCGTCGTGTCTCTCCTGCCCAGACTTCGTCTTCACTCGACTTCCTTTCCTCGCCCTTCCGCTTCGTCTCCTCTTAAATCCGCCTTTTTCGACTGCGCCTGCGGTCGCCTCCGCGATCGTCCTGAGCCGCTTGGCACCTCTTCGTCCTCAGAGGCGCCAGTCTCTTCAATCTCTTCTGCTTCGGCCGGCGCTTTACTGTGCTTTGTGTTTGCTCTTTCGTTCGTTTTCTTTTCCATCTTCTTTCTCCGTCGATGATATGCCGGCTCTAGGCGCGGGCGAGTCTCCCTGCCGCTCGCCTCGCTGTCGCGCTTCTTCTTTTTCGCCTTTTTCTTCCTTTTCTATCCAGCCATGTCGGACTTCAAAGCGCTGTGCAAGCGGCGTAAGCGAAAGGGCAGCTTCAGGCGGCATCGCCCTGCAGCTGTCGACTTCGTCCTGACCGGTTACTGTCGCCCATAGGGCTGTTTCTGGGGAGTAAATACTACGACTTGGACTACTGGTTTAGCTCTCGAGGGTCTTTGTCAAGTTCATTTGAGCTTTTCCTGCCTACTATGTTAAATGCGTTAGGCATAGCGGTATCCCCCTGCCGCATTACTCGCTTTGTACATATATATATATAAAAGAAATATGCACATCTTACGCGTTTGTGCGCCTCTGTGCCAATGTGTATATGCGTGTTTGTGGTCGGGAGTGGCGCGGTTTTGCTCTCAGGTCTGCTGGAGGAGATGATTCGCCAGTCGACTCGAGGGAAAAATTACATCGTGATGCTCGTTGACGATCGGAGCTTGCGCATTCTCTCAGCCTGCTGCAATGTCTACGACGTCCTCGAGGAAGGCGTCACAGGTCTGCCCTTTTACAAACAAATTGAAAAACCGCAAAAATCGGGACCATTGAGACTACGAAGCTATGGTTTTGGGCTCGTGAGTGTCTCTCAATAACTAGCTGAGTGCTTGTACGATAATTATATCAATGCAGTACCAATAAAGGCTATTAAACCAGCCTGGGATCATAAAAGTACTATGTATGGTAAGATTGAGCGTGGACCTAACTGAATCTTGTTCAATAACAAGGGAGTAATGAGCCGACATGGAGGTGCTGATACAATCCGATTTTTAGCATATTATGCGGTGTTAAAAGTAATCCCATCCAAAACCGGTGGTTTGTTAGTATTTATGTTATCAACATGTCAATGAAATATCAACAACGATGAAACTCATTTGGTTAATTTTTGGGGCAGTCGCGCGCCGTGGCGCCAGTCCGAGAGAAAGAATTCAGAAAAATTGTAGAGAAATGGTGTTTTCGTCCCTAGTTGGTCTTTCCTGCTGTTGGCTGCGCGGGGGTTTTGGCGCGACTTGCAAACCGGATTCCGAAGCCGAAAAAAGCTTTTTCCGCGTCTTTCTGGCGCCTAAAGCGCTGCATAGAGCGGATGCAAGGTCTCCGCTCGTTTAAATATACTTTTCTTCAGGTTGCCCTCATTCGCGTCGCAGCTTGCTCTCGACGAGGGGGATCTCTAGACGTTCGTTTTTCCTTTTCTCTTTTTTCGACGATTTTTTGCAGTTATCGAGCCCGTCTCGAAGCGGCGACAGCCGCTGCCTGAGCTCGATGCTCTCTACTTTGTTTCGCCTGATGCGGGTTCCATCGACGCGATTCTCCGCGACTTCGAGAGCGAAAAGAATCCTCAGTACAGCCGCATTCAGATCTACTTTACCTCTGCGCTCCGTAGGTCTGGGATGCCGAAGCGTCTCGTGCTGGGAAGCTTGCCTTCAAAAAGTGACTGTGTGTCTTTTTCTGCGGCTCTGCTCGTTCTCTGTACCTCTTGGCTTCTGCTCCCTCGACGCTCCTCCTCATTTTCCTCCCCCTTCTGTCTCCCCGCGACTTCGAGCGCGGTGTGCGCCGCCGGCGGTGTCTTTTCTTTCCTCTCGTGCGTTTTCTCCTCGACTTGCGCGGCGTGTGCGCTGTGCGCTGCTGCTTCTTACGGAGCCCGCTATCGCCTGTGTTTATTTTTTCCTTCTTTCTTCTGCAGCTGCAGGCGGCTCGGTGCTGCGGAAGTTCGCAGAGTGCCCACGCATTCTCCCGCGGATTCGCACCTTCGTCGAATTCAACCTCGACTTTGTTGGTGCGTTCGGCTCGAGATCGAGGACCAAGGAGGCGCTCCGGAGATCGCGAGGCCCCTACCAAAAACGCACGCTCCCACTGAGTAGCCTTTCTTGAGAAGACCACGCTTTCTCTCGTTGCGATTCTCTCCAGGGGATATCTGCGCACAGAGGACTGGAAATTTGTAGACTCTGTAGGGTTTGCATGCGCGGCCGCAGAGAGTCTGCCGGTGTGTGTATCTGGGCTCTTCGTGCGCTAGCAAGGATCGTGAATCGAAATGCGTCGCTTGTTTCCCACGCATGCAGTCTGCAGAGCGGCGCGCACCGCAGGGCGGCCGTTGATTGCGCGTGCAGGGAGGGAGGGAATGGGTCAATCTTGTAGCTGCGCAAATAAACACAAGCAAGGAGTAGTCTTCGTTTTTACACACGCACGTCCGGGACTGTGGGGACCTGTTGCCGGCGGCGCTTCTCTTTTTCCATTTTCAGCTCAAGAGCAGAGGATTTTTCACTTTGATCGCCCGACGGACTTCGTCGAGCTCTTCCAGGAGCCGCGCGCGGAGCGCCTGGACGAAATCGCCTCGCAGGTAAGTCCCGCTCTCGACGTGCCGTTGCTGTTTGGCGCTGGAGAAAAGCGATCCTGCGAGGGCGCACGCGGCCGCCTGATTCTGCGCGTCCCTCGCGACAGGGCAGGCTCTTTGCCTGCAGCTTCGCTTCGCATTCGGCGCGTTCGCGAGCGGAATCCGCGGGTCGCGTTCTCTGCGTTTGCGCGCGTTTTCAGCTTTTCACGGTGTGCGCGACGCTGGGCGAGAAGCCGGCGATTCGGTTTCAGAAGAGTCTCCGCGGCGTGGCGCGGAGCGTCGCCGCTGCGCTGCACGAGAAGATCAGATCTGCGGAATACAAGGTAAAGCATCAGAGTGAACAAATGAAACACAGTGTGATTCTGGGGCCTGTCTCCCCCTCGCTGCTGTCTTCCTGCCCTGGCAACTCAGGGGGCGATGCCTTCTTTCCTATTCACGCGTTTCCATTCTGCCCTTTTTGTGTTTTTTTCTCTCATTTTTTCTTTTTCTCCGGCTCCTGCGAGTACGTTTTCTCCCTCGCTTCCACACTCGCTGCTCGATTCGTTTGGGCGGATTGCTGCCAACCAATAACCTTGTCTTTCTTCGGCGCTCAGACTACGGACTCTGTAAACTCAACGATTCTTATTCTCGATCGATCCATCGACTTGGCTACGCTCTTTGTTCACGAATACACCTATCAAGTAAACCAGAAACTCAACCTGGAGGCTGCGAAGGGACCTCTGAAGTCGGCGTCGACGTGCGGCAGCTGCAGTCTTCAGCTTTCGTTTCCGCTATTTCGAGGCCAGCAGTCCGCCGCCGGTTCGCACGCGCGTGCGGAGGCGTGTTTCCTTTCTTCCAAGTCGAGACAGTTTTGGTTTTAGACAGCGAAAATGGCGAAAATGCCTCGAGTTCCAGAGAACGCGCTTGCGACTGTCTCTCTCCGGAGGCGTCCTTCTGCCTTATCTCTGCCGTCTGCGGCCGTGAACCTCTCAATCGGTGATTCAGCAGTGAGTAGATGGGCGGACTGGAAGCTGGAGTCATTAAAGTGTTGATTCAGTGTGTTCGTAGAATCAATCCGGGTGCAAAATCTACGTTATCAGCTGATCTGCCATCCAAGGTATGAGGTATGCGCGTTTCGTGGTTCGCTTTCCCTTTTTTCGCCTCAAGAGCCGCGCGGGACTGGACGATTTTCGATTTCTTCGCAGGCTGTCGTCTACGATCTTCTCAACATCGCGACGAGTGTGCCGCTGAAGCCGCTGGCGACGGATCAACAGGAGGATGAGGAACTCGTTCTCAAAGAAGATACTTTCCAGTGAGCACGCGCCGAAATATCTTCAATCATGCGTCGCTCCCTCGAGTTTTGCAATGTTTTTTCTCTGTGCGGGGCGAACGCTTCGGCGGCAGAGTCGTTTGCTTTTCGTGTGGCTGTGGTGGATGGCTGTTTGTTCACTTTCCGTTCCTAGCTCTAGGTGAACGTGGTGCACGCAGTGTAAAATTCACATGCGTAGATGCGTGTTTGTGCTGGGAGACAGAGACACTCTGCGGGAAGGTCGGGGGTTTACGAGGGCAGTTCGCTAGCAAACACTCCTAAGCCCTAAATCCAAACAAAGCACTTGAGATGTGTTTTATTTTCACTTCCGAGGCGTATCCTCCAAGTCTAGAAGCAAAGGGCCACGGAAGGCGCACGGGTGACTTCTTTCAGCTGCGCCTGATTTATTGTCCAGACGCACGCGTGAACTCTCGCATGCACGCACGGATGAAGAAAAGGCGACTCCACTCCCGCGTCTGTGCGCAGATCTACACGCGGCGAATCAGTCGCGTATGCGTACTCAATCTCTGTCTTCCTCTCTCTATACATGTAGAGATACTTGGAAATATCGGTAACACAGATATGCGGCTATATGATGTCTGCATGCATCTGGCGCAGCGTGTCGAGAATTCGGATTGTTTTCTCAGGTACGAGATCGTGAGCAACCTTGGCAAACGCGAAAAGAAACGCGTAAGTCCCCATATTCCACGCCGAGACGCAGATGCATCTGCGAGCCGAATCAGAGTCGACTCCAAGGTCTTTGTGGGGCCTTGTCCGCTCAAGGCAGCTGGAGCCCGCCGATGAAGTTCGAGTGTGTCTCTCCTACAAAGAGGCACTCAACTTCCGGCATGCAGCGCGAGTCCGCACAGCGAGATGTTTCTCTATGCCTTTCAGCTCGTCTTCGTGGACATGCGCCTGATCTCTTACAGACATGTGTGCATGCCATAGCATAAGAAATATAGCTGGAATTTTAAAAATATATGAATATATAATATGTGTTAATGTGTATGTGAATGTCCATGCGTGTATGTATGTGCGGCCCTGTTCACCGGCACCTTCATCTACGCACAAGTGTCTGCAGAATCCCTGTTCTTTGTTTTGTGTCCTGTCTCGTTTTCTCTGCGACTCCCGTCCTGTCTAAGCCTCTCCTGTCTTTTTGCTTTTTTATTTCAAAGGCGGTGCTTGGCGAACAAGACGAGCTCTGGGTCGCCTTCCGCCACAAGCACATTCAGATCGTGAACCAGGAGGTTCAGGAAGAAATTCAAAAATTCATCAAAGAAAACGCCACCGCCCAAATCCAGAAAAACGTGAGAGACGCGCCTCCAACGCATTACGTGCTGTGCGCGAAACACGCTAAGCTCCGATCCCGAGCGTCGTTGAGATGCATGTTCATATTTATATATATATATATATATATATATATATGTATATATATTGGATATGTGTTGACGCATACATTTATTATCATATGTGCATGTGTAGGTGAAGTTCTTGAAACGGGCGGTTGTCCATATACAAAAATGTACCTGCAGCCCAACAGCTTCAAATGCTCAAGGACTGAGTTTTATTTACGTATTTTTATCTATTCCTTGATTTTTGTATGAGGATCGAGTATGTGTGTGAGTGATCTAGCAGAGAAGAGAACGTTTTTGCAAAAACGAAGTCTAGACTCTGCTGCCGCTAGCCACTGCGGCGACCTGCGTAGCTCGTATGAATGCCGCATTGTGCTTTCTAGATTCCCTCTGCACTGACTTTTTTTGCCGACCTGCGCGAAGTTTTTCGCGCGCTTCCTGTGTCTTCAAGACTGCGCGAAATCCACGCATGTGGCCGTTGAGGCGCGCCGTCGAGCGTTCTTGTGCGTTGCGAGTTTCCACTGGGAGTGTTTTTTGCGCGTGCTGCCTTCAGGAGGGACAGGGAGCGACGCTGCAGGCGATCCGCGCTCTCCCGCAGTACCAAGAAATGCTTGCGAAGGTTGGTCAACGCGAGAGGCGCGGCTTCGAAGCTCGTCGCTCGCTTTCAGCTGTTTAGGGTTTAGGGTTTGTGGACATACCAGAGTCAGTGACAGAGGAGATCAGTTGCCCGGGAGGACGGACGCATGGAGATTCACAAGTCTCTGTTAAAGCAAGCGTGCGTTCGCGGACAACCCCAAAAGCGAAAAGAGCTTTCCGTCGAGCAGGTGTTGAGCCCGTGCCTGGTGCTTTCGTTCTCTCGCGTGCGCGTGAAGCGGTCTACGATTTTTTCGCGACTTGTTTTCGTTTTTTCGCGAATTTTCCGGCTTTTCCTTGCAGTACTGGAGCCACGTGTCGCTGACGGAGAAGTGCTTCGACCAGCTGCAGGAACGGAATCTGATGCAAGTCGGGTTGCTTGAGCAGGTAAAAACCTCTCCGCCTCTCCAATCACCGAAGAGGCGCGTGTGCTGTTTTTCCCCGGGGCATGCGCACTGCACTCCGACACACCTTGAGCGCTGTCGCTGCGCCCGCCTAAACCCTAGACCCTAAACTCCTCGACGTCTTTCTCTGCAGCTTTGGGTGGATTGGGGTCCATTTGAGAGAGAGATAAGGACGCTTGTGCTGGCGGGAGACCGCCGCATGCCCTCGGAGGAGTTTGTCGCTCCGCCGGCGAGCACCGAGCTGCTTGAGAAATTCGACTGTTTTCTGATTTCCGGCTTTCGCAGGACCTCTGCTGCGGAGTGGACAAGGACGGTAGGGAAGTGAGCGCCTCGAAGCTCCTGGCCTCTCTCTCGAATCACCTTTCCGACCCGGCGACGAGGTAAGTTGAGGTCCAGTCATGCCTGAGTATCTCAGAACATGTGTCTCTTTGCCAGCCTCGCGTGCTGTCGCCCTGTCTCGCGCGATCTTTTGAGAAGGTCTGAGTGAGCGTTTAGGCGGCTTTCTGCATGCATCCCGTACGAGGGCGAATTTCTGTGAAATTGCGTTTTTTTTTTTTAGAAAGCACAGCGTGTGTCGGCAAAGGCAGCGTCTAACTGCCTCACAACCCCCACAAGCTCATACAGAGTGAAAACGTCTATTTAATATTTCTTTACGCGCAGCTTTCAAGACACACAGTTTTCACGACTATGTGAGTATGTCCGTTGGTGCACCATCACGCCATATATGTAGCAGGATGGTCTGTGATGCTCAGACGTTCGCTTTTGCAGAGAGGCGCCGCAGGGCCGGGCTGCGCTTTGCCTACATCAAAAGGTGGATTTTTTGGTGTCAGAGAGCTCTGTTTAAGCTTTTTTTTCTCTTTCTTTGAGTGCGGGTTTTTTTTGAAAGCTGAGTGCCCGATGCGCTAAGTCCAGGGGTTGTTTGCTTGTATTCTTCGCCTCTTCAGAGTTGATGACAAACTCCGCCTCCTTCTCCTGTACTTCACGCACATGAGAGGGGTATCGCCCAGCGACCAAACGCGAGTAAGCGGAGACAACAGGCAAAGCAGAAAATGCTACAAAGAGAGAGAGAGAACGGTTTGCAGTCCAAGATGAACAAGAAAGTTGAGTCCAGATGGAGGAAGGCACGCGTGGCGACAAACGTCGACACGAAGTAATAGGAAGGAGCGGTTAACATTCAGATCCCGTCGCTCAGAAAAAAAAAGATTCGAACCCCGAGACTTTTCTCCTGCGAAATGCTCCGCTCCTCACAAGTGGCCTCTTTCGCGGCCTGCGTGTTTTGTCAGTTTCTCCTGCCTCCACTGTTGCGCCTTTTTCTTTTGTGTGGCCGCTTTGCAGCTTATCGAGGCAGCACAACTGAGCTTAACGAGCGAGCAGACGCTTCGCAAGTTTCTGAAGCGTAAGTCACCCGATGTTTGCTGCTCGATGCGTGAGCCTCTGAACGTCCTCCCCCTGCCAACGGCGTCGCCTTTTTTTTGAGTGCGCGAGTTCCTCTCATCTGCGGCCCGCGTCTTCTCTTCGTCTCCGCCGCGTGTACTTCATCGCCGGCGACTTCTTCGGGATCTTTTTTCCGAGTTTCTTTGGCTGTTCCTGCTTCCGCTGCAGCTGCTCTGTATATCGCGTCGCCGCTGCTGTCTCGTTTGCGATCTGGCGGACATCCTCTGCGTCGGTTTCCTGTGTCTTTCCGTTTTTTGTCAGCTTTTTCGCTCCGCTGTCGATGTGGTTGCCTCTTTTTTCTCTGGTTTCTGCTCGCTGGCTGCCTTGGCTCGGGTCTCGGGGCAGTGGGGCCTTCCGAATGTCGAATTCGGCTCGTTTCAGTCGCGCGTGTTTCCTCTCCTGTGCGTGTGGTACAGTCGAGCTTCTGCAGCAGGACTTCGACGATGATGCAGGACAGGTTTGTCGAGCGTTGCTTGCTGTCGCGTCTCGTCTCTCTCGTTCCACTCTTTCTCTTGCCCACCGCGTTCGGTTTCTTTTATGGGGTTCGCACCGCAGTCTCCCTCAGTTTCATCGGTGTGGAGGGCGAGGCTGCCATCGCGAGAGCAGCGGTGCGTCTCGAAAGGAAGCAGGTCGAATTCGTTGTGTTTGACTGTTTGCATCGCATGCCTCGGCTGCGTCTCGCCTGGTGCACGGAGAGATTTCCTTTTGTGGGTCTCTCTTTCTCTGCATGCATCCCAGCGACTGGCTCATCGCATGGAAGGCGATCGCGAGCGCGTCAAGTACTTCAAGCGCCGCGCGAAGGCGGCTGCCTACGAGCTCTCGCGCTTCGAGCCTTTTATCAGAGTCCTCATGGAGGTGCGCCTTCCCTATTTTAAGAATCCCCACGACCGCTGCTCCCACTCACATTTATCGATGCATCAAGCGTATACGTATATTTAAATAGAGATATATACGTGCCTGCGTCGTGTAGCTATCTTGGCGAAAGCGCCGGCTTGTGGGCGCAGCTCGACAAAGAGCTTTTTGTCCTGTTTTTTGCGTGTTTTTCTCGATCGAGAGTCTGACTGTACGTGAGGGCTGCCCGACTCTGAGGCGGCGTTCTCTGCAGGGCCAGTGTCGCGTTTCCGCTGGTTGCAGTGCGGCTGAGAGACACGCCCCAGGGTTTTCTTCTGCAGCAGAGTGGTAGGGAAATTAAGTGCGAGAAATGGACAGGGAGCCTCCGCCTTTCGGGTTCTTGATTCCTTGGTGAGTTCGCGCCGTTGCTGGCGGCGGAGTGCCTGCCGTGCCTCGGTGTCGCGCATTCTCCGAATTTTTCAAATTCTTTTGCGTGTCTCTTGCGTGTCTGCCAGAAAGCGTTGGCGGGCGACCTGCACGGCGGCAACTACCCTTTCGTCGAGGAAGCGCGGTAGGGTTTTCCTTCGAATCTACCAGGAAGAAGAGGTTTCGTCGAGCTGGCAGAAGTGAACAGGAGGCCTTCGGTGGGCCCGCGCACCCTCGAGTCCACTTCCTTCCGCAGCACATGCGCCGCAGGAGCCTTCTTCTTCGTCAATGCGTTGCGGCGAATCGCTGTGTGTGATTTGTGAGCCCTGAAGCGCGCGAATGAGCTCTGCGTGCGCCGCAGACAGACCGGAAACAAGCGAGGGATCCTTAAATCTGAACGCCACGCGTCTCCGCGATTTCGTTGAAACAAACAAGCGTTGGACGCGCTGCTCGTATGCCTCCGCGGGAGCGCGCAGCAAAAACGACTCTTTTGAAACGCAGCTGACACGCCAGCGCCCGAGTCTGCTATGCGCGAAAAAGAGCTTCCGCAGACGAATAAGCGCTGGGGAAGGGTGTTGGCTGTGTAAGGCTTAGGGTTTAGGGTTTTTTTGACGTCTCGAGGGAGTTTCTTCCTTGGACGTACTTTTTTTTCCTCCGCAACTTTCTTTTTCTTCTTCTCCTCAGAGCACCCTCGAGAAGCCAGACGTCACGGAAGTCTTCAGGGACAGGTAACTTGGCCTGGGCAGATGAATTTTTTCTTCGGCGTCGCTCCACATCTCGATAGATAGATACAGAAAGAGGTGTGTGTGTGTGTATTAATGTTTCTATCTCCAACAAATTTCACCGAGGAGATGAGCGTGCGTGTCTCCGCTGCCAGAGCGAGCTGCTCTGCTTTTTGGGCAGCGCCCGTGTCTTGCCTTTGGTTTCGTATCGTTCCACGGCCCTTGGCGGCGAGTGGAAAATAGGTCTCCAAACATCTCGATAGAATTTCGCTCGCTGGTGCGTTTCGAGCTGAACGGATGCAGCTCGAGGCTGCGAAGGAGTGCCGCCGGTTTCATGCAATCGCCTGTTTTTCACTATTCAATGACGCTGGATTTTTTCTGGTTTCCTCGCAGAGCAAACAATCGGGCGCGCGACGGAGTGGGACTGGAGCTCCACGTGGAAGTCTTCTCCGCGGGTCGGTTTTCGAAATCCTCGAAGAAGAGAAGATATCTGAAGAACTGAATCTTCGCGAGTGCTGTTCAATCGCGCAGGCAGTTGCATTTGGAGCCGTACATACCCGCTCAAGCGCACAGTGTTGCCCTGCGAGCTCGAGAGGACGGAGGCGCTGACGGTCTACTTGGTTTATGAAACCCGTCTACGTAGAGATACAAGACTATATACTTTATAGACAGCTTGCGTGTTTCATGTAAATAACAATGTACGGAGTTACTTGCTGCACGCTGTGGTGACGGATGCAGTGTAGAGCTATCTTTTTCTTCCTTTTTCTCTTTCTTCCCCTGCATGCGTTGGCTCACGCCTTTCTCTCCGTTTCTCCCGCGGCTTGCGACACACGGCGGCGTTTTCTGCGGTCAGCGAGAAGATGAGGAAGACGCGCGAGTTCTTGTGTGACGATAATTTGGAACTGAGGCTTGGCTGCTGGAAGAGCGTCGCGCCGCAGCATCTTCTGCGTTTTCCTTCTCAGGCGTCGACTCCGCCGGGGCAGGATCGCCCGCGGGACCGCCTAATTGTTTTTGTCATCGGCGGTATCACGCACGCTGAGATGCGCTGCGCCTACGAGGCCTCCAGAGAGCTTGGCGCTGACGTCATTCTCGGTGAGAGGAAGAAGAAAAATCACGAAAAATATGTCTGCGTGCGCAGGCGCCTCTAGCGAGCAGTTGAAAGGCCGGTGGGACAAGGGATGCGCGATTCGAGTGGATTCTGTCTCGCGCGAGGGAACTTCGGGGCAAGGCAGAGAAATCGAGGCGCCGCAGAGAGCACAGAGGTGAAGGAAGCATTCAGCGAGGGCGGGCAGCGAAACTGGAGAAAAAAGCAGAGAAGGGAGAGAGGCCGAGAGCGACGAAGAGAAGAGAGAGAGGAACTGACACTGAGGAATAAAAAAGACAGGAACTATTATCGAAAAAGAAACAGAGAGAAGCAGAGCAGCAGCCGGTGGGCGGGACGAGCCGTTGGAAGAGGTTCAACTTTTTTCAGTTCGTTTTGAGTGTCTTTTTGTTCCTGTCTGCATGAAGATGTGTGTTTCGGGTTGGTTTGTGTCTCTGTCTTGCCTCCTCCGCTCCTCGGCTCAGTGCCTTGCGTTTCTTTCCTTAGTTTTCGGCCCGCGGTGTCTGGACGATTGTTTGTTGAGCCGCCGCTGAGAGTGGCGAACACTTTTTTTTTGTGAATCTTCAGGCGGAACGAGCATTCTCACGCCTCCCCACGTTTTGCAGCTCCTAAAGGACGCAGGCTCCGACAAGCCTGGAGACCGCAGATCCTAAGTGTTTCTCCCCGGTTTCTGTCTCTGCCAAGTCTTTCCCCACCTCGCTGCCTTCGGAGCGCCGTGCCGTCTGCTCTTCTCCACGCTTTGAGCGTTCCGCCTCGTTGCTTCGCTTTCTGTTCTTTTGCCTTTTTTGCCTCGGGGTCATTCTTCTAAAAGTCCGTCTCGGCGCCGGCTCCCTTCTCCGCCGTCGCCTCGGTTCTCTACATGTTTGCTGTTTTCCTTCGCTTTTCAATCTTTAGCGCGCCATCTCTTCCATGCGAGTTCAGTAGTGACATGGATGTGTTCCATCAGTGTCTGACTGTTTCTTACTGAAGCCGCGAATCTCCTTTTTCCGGTCCTCCTCTTCTCGGTTCAACTGCATTCTGGCAACATCCCTGCAAAAACCGAATCCTCGATATACGACGATATCTTCCTCACACCCCCGCGTCACGAAGGCACTTCAGTATGTTTCCGCGTGGACTACTCAACAGATCTCTACGAAACGCACACTCCGACGCCGACATTGTTTCAATGGGGCCAGCACAAAGAGACGTTTTCTTCTTCCACGAGCAAGCAGCCGTGAGCGCTGCGCCTCTCCATAATTGGTCGCTCCGCTAGATTCTAGAATCACGAAGGCATGACGGCTTGCAAGCCATCGCTGCTGACTAGCTCGTGATATCGGACTGAAGGCTTTTTCCGGCCCCAGCCGATAGAGGGTCGTTCTCACGTGACTCTCAAAAAAATTTAGCTCGAATGTTGCGCCACCACTGATCAAGTAGCGGCTGCGCGTTGCAGCAGGAGCCCGAATCTCGGAGACCTCTTCCGCGCGGTGTCTCTGGTGTGCACGTAGCACAGAAAAGTACGCTTCACTGGAACGTAGTCAATTATGTCGGCGGCATGGAAAAACAAAATCAGCGAAGATAACAAACAAGCGGATACATGGATTCAGAGGATGATCCTGCTGTGCAGGACTACACGGATTCAGAGGATGATCCTGCTGCGCGGGACTACACATCGGATCTGTGAGGGGTCCACCCAGATGTCTGTACACCTCTTCTACCGCGACTCAGGTGTATGTACACCTCGCGTGTGCGCCTTCGGCGTGCCCCGAGAGGTAGGGAGACCTAGTACCTTCCATTTCCGAGTTTCTACGTTCTGTCCGAGCCAGGCAGAAACGGCGCGTCGCCCTTGCCGAGGGTGCGCTGCTGCGTTCGCCGCCAATCTGCACACGTGCTTCCGCGAGGACGACAGCCTAGGAGAAGAGCGACTCTCACGCTACGAAACAAACGAACCGCCACAGCGCCGTGGCGGAGCGCTCTCTCTTCCGCTGTGACATCTTCCGTCTGGGCTCTCTCCACCTGTCTTTGGATCCCCCGTCTTTGCAACGACCTCTTCTAGTTATCTCTGCCATCCCCTCCAATAACAAAAAAAGTACGTACGCACGCGTATGCATGTCATTCGCCTGTTCCGTGCGCCTCTCCCTCCCCTGGAGACCTCCCAAAGCGACGCGGCAAGAAAGACAAAACCAATGCATCGAGGAGTGCTAGCTCGGACAACGCCCGCAACTCCGTCCTCATCATCTGTGCGCAGGTCGGACTCTGCTCAAATCTGACGCTGGCCGGCCAGCAGCTGTGTCTACAAAAAAAAGATTCGTTCGCAGGCAGCTCCGAGTCGCTGCTGCTTCATCTGAACAAATTGAAAAGATGCAACTTTGAGCGCGTGTTGATCCGCATGCGCTGCCCGATTCAGCTTCCCGCTTCTGTTTCGGGGCAGCGAGCTTCTCCGCCTTGTTATCGTGGCGGAAGAGGCAAACCAGCGTCCTCGCTCTTTGCAGTGCGGCTAGAAAAAAATCGGTTGTTCAGCCTCGCCGGAGCAGACGCCCGGGGAAACCAGGCCGGCGACAAGCAGTTGGTCTCCTCCCTGTCTCGACGAGAAGAATCTCGCTTTTATCGAGTTTCCCCGTGATCTCTTCGCCAAAGGGACATATCCTGTCTCTCCTCGTGCCTCGGATCTTTTGAGGCCTCCACCCCCACGTGCTGCGCTAGTCTGTGCTGCGCGGGTCTACGGTGCGCTCGTCTGTGACGCCTACGAGCCAAGGTGCTGTTCAAGGCAGGCGGGTGGAGAGGCGCGCACGAGAGAGAGAGACGAAACCCGCTCCGCCGCGTTCTTGGCGTCTGCGGCACCGGCGGGGAGCCGACAGCCGAGTCATCATCCGTCGCTCAGCTCGCGGGAAAAAGCCGCTCTGAGTGCAGGGTGCGCGAGCAAAGAAGACGACATCGACGCGTGAGCAAGCCAGAACGCTCGCGGATGCGCGCTCTTTCCGTCTCCCTCTCCCCTTCTCTCTCTTTCTCTTTCTCTCAGTTCTTTTCTGAGGGAATAAGTGTGCCGAAGACGTGATCCCACAGCTTGCTACTCACGCCGAAGCCGAGCAGTGGGTAGCGGTAGTGGTGACGCATGTGGTAGTTCTTCATTTCGCGAATGTGACTGAATCTCTCCAAAACTGCAAAGTGGTGCGTCGAGTAGTGAATCATGTCGTAGCCCACGTAGCCCAGCATGCCACCCGGCCACGCCGCGCGAATCAGCCACGCCGGCACCACGAGACTCACCAAGCCGTATACAAAGACCGAAAGGACGACAAACAGCGCAGGTGGAACCACGAGCCTGAACGCAAAGAACAACACACCGCCCCTACAAGCAATACACGACAAGAAGGAGCCGTGGCAGACGCGCAGGCGCATACACAGACACATACATGTGTATATATACACAGGAATATAAATATATATATATATATATATATATATATGCGTATGCGCAAGGTTGAGGTTCAGCATGTCGTGCGAAGAAACGAGACGCTGGCGACGGTGCGTAGCTATGCACATATACATACATACATACATACATACATAAATACATACATACATATGTATCTGTATATAGATATGTATATGAATGAGTATATACTGAAAGATACTGCGGACACGCACGACTTCGGAAGCTGAGGAGAGGCCGTTGAGGTGCGTGGAGGCGCGTAGGATGAGTGGATGCGTCTACTCCGCGTGTCTTACCTCAGCGGATCGAGCGGCAAGAAATGGTGCACGGCGTGCAAGAGGAAGTGGACTACGCGAACGGGTCGGTTGTCGGGGAGCCAGTGCTCGGGGAAGTGGAAGACAAAGCGGTGGAGGAAGTACTCGACAAAAGTCCAGGCGAAGAGCCCGAAAAGCACGTAGGCGGCGCAGGCGACCGGCGAGTAGATCTTTAAATTCTCGCAGATCATGAAGAAGACAACCGGCAGCCACACCAGCGGCACCACCCACCACTGCGTCTTCGAGAAGGGCTCCATCCTGCGGAAGAAAACCGAAAACAAAGCAGCGCGAACGCGATTCAGAGCCACTCGGCCACGCGGCACACCCCCAAGAAACCGAGAAAAAAACGACGGAAAACGCGACAAAACACGGCAACAAAGACACAAAACCAGCGAGGCGGATGCAAGGCACGGGCGAGTCGCCACGGGGACGAAACGAGCGCGAAAAAAAAAGCCGAGGCACGGGGCATCGAGCGAGGGGAAGAAAACTGTCACAAACGCCGCGAGCATCGCCCGCTGAAATCACGTTTCCGCGCCAGGCTGCAACGGCAGCGACCAGTTTGACATCTCTCTCTCCTCTTGTAATCGCACTTTCCGCCGTTCTACGCCTAGAGCAAGCACTGCGATCCGCGAACGCACAAAATGAAACGCCTCAATCGTCTATCAAACGGCATCGCCGCGCGGCTCGAGCTTCCATTCGATGGCAAGCACCACTGCCAGTGTCTGACCCTGTCCGCGTGTCTCTTTCTTGTGACTTCTACATACACATATCTGTAGGCGTGCGCGCCGCAGATGAGAAGGAAGAAAAGCGCCAAAGCGGTGTTTGGCAGGAGACGGCGATGGCGTTCTTACCATGCGTATGGCATGAGGGGGAGGACGCCTTCCTTCATGTAGGGTGTATCAACAAGGCGTTGGTACTGCTCGCAGTCCAGTTTCCATACTTGCGGCAGCAGCGGTTTAGAGAAGTCTACCAGTTTGTGGGCGTCGCGGTCTTCGCCTGGCGCGGAAGGACCCCACAGGCTCACGGCTTCAGTTGATGGAGTCAGTTTCTTGACGCTTTGCTTCCCGCGGTAGCGCACCGCAGAAAAGGCTCTTCCGCTGTATGCGTCTCCGCAGACGCACTGGTCGCCGACTTCCTCCACGTGTTTCGCGCGCCGCTCCTCGACGACGCCGACGCGGAGGGAGTCCAGCAGTCTGAGTGCGTTGATCGAGTGCCCAGCCTCTTCGAACGGTTCCGTGATATCCTGGCCATAGAGGTCTTCCAGAATGTGCGACCCGCCGGGATGCGAAAAGTGCGAGAGGTCGTAGACGCAGTTTTTAAAAATAACCAGGCACTTGCCGCCCGAACAAGGCTCTGCATTACACGCCGCGACTTCGCTCTCTGTGAACACGAGGCCGTGAACCGGGCAGTCTGGCCGCACTTCCTCGCGAGAAGCCTCTCCAGCCTTCCCGCCAACCGCCTTCTGAGCTCCTTCACAAGACATTCTCTCTGCTGTTTCTCAGATTCGAAGAGACAAACAACTTCCTGCAGCACGCCGCCCGTGCGCGTTCATCTCAAAGAATGCGAAGCTCGGGCCGCCGCGGAGCAGCATAGATCTTACGCGGTGCAAACTGATGTGTGCGGAAGTGACGGAAAACCTAAACAACGGAGGCAGGCCTCAAATTGCCCGCACCCGCCCAGTCCGCATCCGTGTCCGGCGCGGAACCTGCTGCTGAGTGCTGCGCAGAAAAAGCCGCACGCGGCGAAGTGTCCAGCAAAAACGACCGCCAAACGATTGTCCGTGGTGCGGATCGCCGACCGCGGGTTACAAAAAAAAAAATGGTCGCGAGAAAAAAGCAAAAACGAAGACAGGCACGCGCAAGGAAATACGAAGACGCACAGCGATCACAGACTGGAGTCCTCCGCGGTGTCTTCCCGGGTGGGCGTGGACGACGGATCGCCCGCCTGTCTGCTCAAAAAAAAAACGCCAAAGAAAGTGCGATAAGAAATGATGCCCAAAACGCTAGTGCTTAGATTCAAAAAGGCGATCCGATGCGTCGAAAGTGACGGATTCCGCAAGCCGCGACCGTTCGAAAGCGGGCCGCCTTTGCATCAGACGCCTACTGTGTTGCATGCAGCCAGTCGCTCCCACTTCTTCCCCGACAAGAAGCTTGTCGGCTTGAAGTTGAGCACTTTCCGCGCTCTTACTAAAAGACTGACGGACGCCAGAAAACTGACGCTGCAAAATCGCTGCGCAAGGGCCCGTATTGGTACTCGACGCTCGCCTGAGGGCTCCCCTCTAAATAGCTAAGATAACCCGTACGTCTGTCTCCAGATGCACCGAAAGCATCTAAAAAAGCAGCCAACAAACATACAAGAAAAGTCACCGGGCACACCGAAAGGAGTCCGTCCGGCGTCCACGTTTTAGTGTAGCGTGTCCGCAGTCTCTGAAAGCCGCAGTGCACCTGACGCACACTCAGAAACAGTTCTGGCGTTCGATAAGCGATGGTACCTGCGGAATTCGCAGCTGTGCGACTGTCGCACTGTTTTCAGGGAAGACACGCATTCAAGAGGGAACGCCTCATGGTTAGAGGTATGTACTGTGGAAGCGCCCCTTCCACACCTGGTCTTGTCCGCGAGTCAGTAGTCAAACCATTTTGCTGTTCCTAAAACAAGCCCGATCGATGGCGCAGTCGACTACTATACCTTTTCTCCGTCAGAAGTCTCGGCAACTGGACGTGCACGCGGCAGCTGATCGAGTCCTGGACGACCCCTTTTCCATTCAAGGGGGCTGACGAGCCTGTCCACCTGCAGAAGTGGCCGGCTGGGCTTTAACATGCTGGTGGTCTCAGTTGATGTTCTTTGTGACTGCGGCGAGCCGCCACTACTGTGGGCTTCCGAAGGCACCTGGAAGTCTTGATTTCCAAGCGTCCAATCCAATAAAATGAGTCTCCATCAAGCACGATATCGGTGTTGGCACACGCCGAAAATGGAGGAAACTTTTCGAGCGAAACTTAAAACTTACAATATTCTACGCTTACTTTTCACGTGGTTTTTGTGTAAACATATTAATACAGTAGGTGAGTATTTTCAACATTCAGCTGTTATTGGTGTCTGCTTGAGAGACATGTGTCAGGCGTGCGGCCATACCTCCGCCTGGCGGCGCCGAAAACGTTGGCTCTTCCGATGGCGCTGCACGGGCAAGCCGTGTCGTTTCACTTAACCGCTCTACGGGTGCGTCCACGAAGTACGAAACTCAAGTTGCCTGTGTTCTTTTCGAGCCAACCGCAATGAGAACGATGAAACCCGAGAAAAGAATGCAGAAAGCACGCAATCAGACGACCTGCGAGACATCAAGGTTTTGTCTTGATTTGTGGAGCGACCGTCGCGTCCTTCCTGCTACAGTTTTTGGGGGAATACTGCTATAGAACTCTCTGAGCTTCAGTTATTCTTCAGCCGGTTCAACCCGTGCATTTCAATATCGGCAGCAGGCAACAGAAAGCGGAGATGTAAATTGAAGAAAAGCTGTCAGCATCCGAGGGTGTTCCCTGGGAGTCCCCTGCCCAAGTACTATCCGGGCCTTGCGCCGCTTAATTTCGGAGTTCTGAAGGCATCCTGCGCATTCGACGCAGTATAACCGACAGCAGAAAAGCAACGGCCTCCATTTGCGCCGTTCTACGTGCGTGGTTTGTCAGGTCGGTGTCCGGTGTTGACCATCTGTAGCGCCTCGCAAGGGGTCACTGACATGCACAATAAGAGGGTCTTCCATCATGCGAACCTCCACCGCCAACGGCGAAATCACATTGGATGCTATGACTTCCGCGCCACGCATTCTCAGCTGACGCGTTCATCCACCTCGCGAGAGGTCGTTGACGCAGCTTGACGTCGACGGCGCCTTAAATCAGTCCGGGTTTTTCGCGTACGACGACTCGTGGCGATCGCCTCCAGCAGTACGGTTGCCTATGTGTCCAATGAAAATACCGAGCTGGACAGGGCCAAACCATCCAAATGCGACTCACAACTAGTTTCGAGTAGGCTGATGAAGAAAAAACAAAGAAACAACTCGGATTCGCATACCTGAAATGGTAGTTTTACCGCTTCACTGTAGGTTGGGTTTTCGCATGCGCGTTTTTTCGTGTACTGCATGCAAGAGCAGTCTTGAGGCATTCAGAATTGACTTGCCCGAGGAAACCAACAAAGAAAAGCATACTCTGGTACAAGAGTGGTCACCTCCCTCTTTGTTAAGATTAGCACTTTCGCCACTGTATGGGCCTACTTCGTGCGCTGCCGGTTTTGTGCCCCGGAGAAACGGCTGCAAGGAACTTGTTTGACGTCCTTAGATCTCTTCGTTGCCCAAAGCATGCTGTCATGTCTTGCCGCCTACTGCCTTTTCTATGCCACAGCAACGCGCCGTGGCGTCACGTGGAAGTTCTTTCCTCCCCGCTTAATGTCAATGTTACCTGAGCGCGAGTCATCGCACGCGGAGGCGCGGCTCAACATGTCGAGGGCACTCTGAGCGAGGCTGCGAGGCCCTTCACTCACGCCTGCCCGCCAACAGCGGCTCTTTTTCCGTTCTCTGCAAGCGTTAGATCAAACTCGCTCGTTGACGAAGCACGAGGTCGAGGTCTGCTCTAGCCGGCCTTCAGCGCACTCATTCGCCGTTCAATCAGGCCAGCTTCAGCCCCCCTTATCCGGAAAACGGCATACGCATGAACGTATATCTGTATATAGTATGCTAGTATAGCAAGCCCTATACAGTGTTTCTGTCCGTGATGAGGTGTTCCTTGCTTCCTCCGCCTCTCCTGGTGCGACGGTGCAGCATTCCTTCTGCAGATCTTGCTTTCTGCCTCCGCTCTGTTCCTTTGCGCCGCTGTAAGCTCTGCGCGTGAGCGCTCTCAGGAATCTGCGAGCCGAACCCTGGAAGGCCGTTCAAAAATAAATATATAGAATCTGACCGAGCGCGGAGGACGGTTTAGGAGCTCACCGCAGCCTCCGAATCCGAGTGCGGCGCGGTTTTTTCCCCGTTGCATGGCGCGCCCGCCTGCGACGCAGACGCGCGTGAAATCCGCTCAAAATCTTTTTTTTTCTCGTGGAAGATTTTTTCGAGTCCTTTCCGCCCCGATGGTACTCGTCGCGCTGTGGCGGAGGCTGCCGTCGGGTCTGCAGCAAGGTCTCGTGCGCATCGATCGCTCCTTCGGCAGAGTGAAGGAAAAAGTCTGTAAATTTGACAGAAGGACTGGGATCGTCACCGTCGGTAAGCTGAGTCCACAGACTATGGCCAGGATGTGGCGCTTGCCCTGACGATCTGCATTCTGTATTGCGATTGCATCGTACGCATCAGTGTCTCTTTCGGCCTCGCTATGATCCCCTGCGTTTCCTGCTTCTTCTGTCACTCCTCTTTTCTGCGTCTCTTCGTCTGTTCGCGTTGTTCCTACTGTGCCCCTACCGCTGCCTCCAGCACGGGTTGATTTCCTTCTCGCCTTCTGCTTTTTTTTCGCGCGAGAGGTGCCATTTTGTGCGTTATTTTCTTCTGAGGTATTATTCCCTCAAGAGCGGCAATCCCGAGCGTCTGTTGCCTGCGAATATTTTTGGATCATTTCGTCGATAGCCAAAGATAGGAACGCTCTACGGCTGCAGGTCTTTATATGAAGATATTCGGTTGCTCCCTTGCAGCTTACGTCCTCAGAAGCGGTAATCTGTTTGTCGCTTTCCTTCGGTCGGAGTCGTGATTAGAGAAGATGCAGCCAGGCAACGTGCACCTACTTTTTTCGGCTCACTGATTGAGGGTGCTACACTGCAACCGTATTCGCCTGCGTATACACATATATACACATATATATCTGCACATCTGCGTCTGTATTTTTATTTATTTTACATGTCTATATTCGGCTCCAGGGCGGTAGCCTACATGCGTAAGCAGAGACCCTTGTTTCGGTTTCGCCTTTTTCTGCGTGCTCAGCAATTCCGTTTGCGCTGGTGATGGTTACAACGGTGGGCACCGGCACGCTGGTGATTGATCGCCAGTTTGAGCTTCGCTCGCTGCGGCGTCAGTCTGTCTCGCAGCGGCAGCACGAGCAAGAAGAGCAACGCAAACAGTTCCTCCAGTTCCTCGCGCAAACCGACCCCGCAGAACGCCTCGATAACTCCGTCCCAGTCCCCCGAGACAACTAACCAAAGACACATGCATGCATGCCGGTTATATATATACATTTATATATGTGAGTGTGTATTTAGTTATATGTGTGTTTGTGCTTGTTGGTGGATCTACATGCATATATGCATCTGGGGCTGAGGAGAGTCGGTCTTGCATGCTGCTTTGTGTGTGCAGGGAATCGTTCGGGTGTAGTCTCTTTTCGAAAAATTCTACGGATAGCGTCGTGTGTAAGGTGCCGATACCCTGCGGTGCGTGCGGATGCGATTTCTTGTTTTTATCTTATTTTGTCTTCCGTTGACGCTCTCGCGTTTTCCGCCTCGCTTGTCTCCACTGCGCCTTCTGTTTCGTCTCTTCTCGTGTCTCGTGACCGTCTCACGCGCCGGCGTCTGTAACTCACGGTTTGTCTACATACATTTGTGTGGCTACATCCGCATACATCGGTGAATGTATTCGTTTGCATCTGCGTTTATTTTCGGTCCGAAATAGCGTTTTTTTCAATCTGCATTCCGCGAAAGCTGCGTGTGCAGTTGGTTGAACGCGCATGCTTGCGAAAGCCGGCCTGCACGTCTCCTATTCACTCAGCACTGGCGCACACGCATGTAATCGCTTTTCCGTGCTGAAGCGCAAATCTCTCAGATGTACGGAATATAGTTTTTGCTGTCTGAGACCGCGCGCCCGCCTCAGTGGAAGGCCCACGCCCCTCGCTGATAGCGACCTAGGTAACGCGTTTATCGATGCACCGAGACAGAGGATTCACGATAGAGAGAAGGGACACGCACGTCAGAGTGCGGATTCTGCGTGAGAACCCCGCGGCAGACGCAGGATCCGTCGAAAATTTCCGCAATCTGCATGGAATGGCGAGCGAAAGAACGGCTGGCGTCCATGCCCGTGCATCGTGCGGCGGAGTGATGAAGAGGAGACCGCGGCTCTCTACGGTGCCCCCGAGACATTCCGCATCGGGAGAGGCACGCCCGCAAGGAACGGGCGACAGCTTAAGAACGAAAACAAGAGAGACAGAGCGTCGGCAGGCTATGCAGCAAAGCAGATTTCTCCAGAAGGGTCTTTCTACACCTTGAGAGATTTCTAAATACACCATATATATAGATATACATCAATGTCTCAATCCACGCATATCGTCATTACATATATATATATATATATAAGGAGCCCGCCAACCGCTGTTGACTCAGGGAAACCAGCTGCACATGCGCTTCCCACATATAGATCGCGTGTGTGGATTGATGGATGTATCCCCCTGTATCTGCAAGAAGATACTTAGCTATGTCACGCTGCGTAGTAAGCAAAGCACCGTGGTACGCATGCACTTTAGACAGCCAGGGGAGAGGGGTTCGCGTCAGGCTTTTTGCGACTTTCGTTTCGTATTAGCCGGAGGTCAAGGCGTTCGCCAGACGAGGAACCCCGTCTGCCCGATATAGAAGTAGAGATAATGATCAGTTTCGTGCGTCAAATTAGAGGCGAAGTTCCTCCCGACGATCACGTGCCAAGCTGTGCTGCCGCCGGCTCCTTCGGCTCGCTTCTGAATTTGTTGCTTGAGATACGTCGCCACGGCCTAAGTGAAAAATCGCGCAAAGCAAGCAACCACGGCCCCCACGACTGAAACAGCCGGGAGGAAATGGCCCTGGAGGTAGCAGGCCCATGGCGACGCCTCCACGGCATACGGGGAGAAACCGAAAGGGGCGAGGGGAGCTAGAGGCAACGCTGAGAGTGGAATTAGGAGATCAAAACCGCTAGAAATGAGAACGAAGGAAAAGTGAGTGAGTCGGCGGCGGCAGCGCAGAAGCCACGCTAGCAATCTCTTGCAAGGAAGCCTGCTCTCCCATATCAATATATATATCTACATGGTTACATCTACTTGTACAGATATGTGTGGGAAGTCTGTACTTCCAACCGAATACATACCTGTGTATGTATATATATATATATATATATATATATATATATATATATATATATATATATATGTAGCAATGCTGAGAAGGAGGAGGATGTCTGGCGTCACCCGACAAGTACACTCGGAGCGGAAGGCGCGTGGAAATTCGGTTCGCTGCGTGTGGCTATCTATGTATATACACTGAAGTGGTGCCGGAGCTGCGGAGACTATGTGACGTGGGAGAGCCTCATCTCCGCCGTCAAAGCAGAGCCTCACCTGCTCTGTCGAGCAGATCTCCAGGGCTGCAAATTGCACAGATATCAGAGAAATCTGAGGCTGTTTGCGCAAACAGACGCGACGTAGTGTCTGAAGACCGCATGCACTGAATAGGGCGCGCGGAAAACAGAGAGAGAAAAACAACAAAAACTTCAGAGAAGAGGAAGTGCATTTGCAACACAGCTGCGGGGTTGAAGGGATCAGGTTCTCTCTACGGAGACAGCCACAGAAATCACCATGTGAACAGATTAGGAAGCTCACGCAGCGCACGTCAGCGCATCCCTGGGATCTGACTACGCGCCGCGCGAGCAATGAATTTTCAGAGGGTTCCGATGCATTCTATACTCAGCGATTGACGTCAGAGCGGAGGCACGCGAGCAAACATGGGACTGTATGCAGCAGAGCATCCGTAGACGCTGCGTGAATCTCGTTGGCGGCAGTTATTCCGCGCGCCATCTCTGGACGCATCAATAATGAATACGTGCATATATGCATGTGTTTCTTTGTGTATGCACTTTTGAGAGGCAAGAGAGTTCAAATCTCGCGAAGTAGCTTCGAGGGAATGATTGAGAAGGGAAAGGGAGTAATGAGAAAACATGGTTCAGCGCACCACGCGGACACAGCGTGCTCGCTCCCGTGTTCAGGACGCTCAACCGGCAAGCGGTTTCGCAGGGAAACGAGGAGAGTTTCGGCAGTTCCTTTTACCCTGCGTCGCCTCGTTTATGAAGAAATCGACTTCCGCGGGGTCCATGTCCGCCTGGCGGACGACAGGCTTCGCCAACGACATTTTTGTTTCAACGGCGCCAAGGTGGTCGTTCCAGTATTATGTTTGCCTGAGTCCGAACAAGACTTGAGCTTCTCACCCTTCCGCAAGAACGGCGCAAAGCTGAGACGACTCCCCCTAGCTCTGCTTGTTCGCCGTCCTCGCTGGAATCATGAACGCGACCGAGAAAGCTCGTGGCTTCTCAACGGAGTTGCGCGAGGCGCAGAGTCAACGCGGAAACAGAGGGCGCGTGTATGGAAACCGGTACCCGTGTTCTACTGTGCTGGCGGTCGGTCTGCGAGGCTCGCGGTGCCAGCCTGCGTCGTCTCTGCGTAGTTTTTCAAAACGGAGCACGTCGCCTCTCCGGCACCTCGTAATATGGATGAAAAGGAGAAACGCCGGCTGCGAGATAGCCGCTGAGCCTGAGGCAACGACGCGGCGCCGAACGAGAGAGATCCGGGTTCTAGCGCTCTGTGAAGTTTGCGGGATCGTCTAACAGAAGCGGAGTGCCGGGGAACTCTACCTCCCTTGAGTTATTTCCTCAAACAGACCTAGTCGCGCGGCAGAGGATTGTCAGAACGGCACGCGGAACCGAAAGATTCAGTGAGCGCGTTTGGAAAAGTGGGGGGGAAAGTACTGGGAGGCCAGCCAGCGGCAATTTGCTTCCTCGAGGTCGAACTACTGTCCAAGAGTCTAGAGAAGGTCAGCTGACGTTCAGAGCCGGCGAAGGCGGTGCGTTACTTGCGCTCAGTCGAGAAATCATACGTGTAGAACGTGATACGGGAGTTAACGTACAGAGGTGACTCGCAGATAGATTGATACCCTTCGTTTAAGTAGGCTCACGACATCAGGACCTCACAATGGGCTACAAATTACAGAATAAACGGTCGAGAGATGAGCGCGCCTCCGCACGCCTGACTCGCTCTTTTTTGCTGCTAACAGAGACGGGATCTTCAGCTTGCTTTTTGAAACATGAAGCGCACCTTGAAATTTAACTGGCACTCGGGAGTTGAAGACGAAAACGCTGCATGATACACACGCGAAGTCCAGTGGTACCTCAGCATCTTTGATTTGAAGATTTCTGGCTGGGAAAAAGACACATAGACTTGGATCCAGATTGCGTGTGTGCGAAGAAACAAATGCGGAAAAAGAAAAGAAAGGTGTTGAGCGTCAGTGCGCTTCAGCTAAGCTTTGCGTCCAGTTCTTTTCTGTTTGAGTTCGGGGTATGATTTCCGGTTGCTACTGCAAGACTTTGTCTGCAAAATGCGTATCCGTGTAGGCTGCGTTGGACCCGACACGCTCATCTGTGGAAGCCGTCGTTATGAGGCAGAGTGCGTTACAAAGCCGCAAGAAGGCATTCGGCGGAAGCACGAATACAAGGTCCGCAGAAGTCGATCGGCCGCTGCTGTGTACTGGTACTGCCAAAGGTGCATAACGCGCGCGGGCGAGCGTCGCATCTGCTGGCACAAAGAAGTCGCGATGAGGACTAAACGATGAGCGGGAGCAAGGAAAACTGGATATTCGCATCGAGGTTAACAAGGAAAACTGGATATTTGCATCGAGATTAACAAGGGGAAAGGAGCGGAGAGTTGGTCCGCTGCGTGTTCTGCATGAACGGAGGGCCCCCATTCTTCCCTTCCGCGCATGCAGAACTCCTCACTATTGAGATCGAGTTTACGAGAGATTCGCTCGTCGGCAGCGGTATGTCAGCCAAACACACACACCGTACGTCTGCGTACAACCTGCAGACTTCCTCTTGCCCTGAGAGTCGTAACTTCTCGTTTTTCGCGCGCTGCTAGCTTTGTGAAAGGTCGCTCTGGCCTCAAACGGACTCAAACACACAACGGGAAGCGATGAGTCGAGGAGACGCCGCGACTATACGACACAGTTCGCTCTTAGCCTAATTCCAAGTGCTCGCCATGCGCCGCAAGCATGTGTGTCTTTCCGATGAAGCGATGTATGCGTTCATAAACTGAAGCCGCAGGGCAACCTAAAATCGACTGTGGGCTCTGAGATACGATGAAAAACAAACCATCACGGGGCAGAGACCGGTCAGACAAATGCTAGAGGGCTTCATCGCTCGAGTCAACCCCAAACTGAACGGAGTTTCCATCGGAAAACTCTCTGAAAGCGCGCTGTCGCATCTCTTCGCTTCTATCAGCGTGTTTCCTGCGCCTAAACAGAAGAACTGTGATTGGGCTCAGCATCGCCAAGGGACGTCTTCAAAGGTGCCTCACTCCCTACTGGTGCTGACGCGTCGACTTGGAGGAGGCGGCGTAGCGTTTCCTCGCTGCAAACAATGGAGAGTTTTTCAGACGAAGAATCCGAAGTTCCAAAGTACACTATCGTCACCGAGAGCGGGAAGCAGCGCAGCTCGCGGGAGTTCACGGGCTTCGGAAAAGCAACTTACCGATTCGATGAAGAGAAAACAGAGGAGTTCGAAGGCCACTACCTCAACGGAGTCAGAGAAGGAAAAGGTAAATGCCTTCTCAAACGACGCCTCATTGAGACACGTCCGCAGTCAACGCTCCGCAGCAGCCTCCTACCTTTCCGGCGCGCCATAATATGTTTACCTCGACGTATGTATATGTATATGTGTGAATATTCATGTGGGGGTGTGTGGATCCTTGCGTCTTTATTTGTGGCAAGCGAGCCCGGTGCATTGTTTGAGGCTCGTCTGCCTTTTTCTCCGTGTTCAGACGGCTGCCTACTGCTGCCTCATCTGAATCTTTGTTCACGTCACGTATACATAAATCCATGTCTCACTGCAGAGGCACAAAGTCGCTGCCATGTTGTAGCTCCGGCGGCTGGGTTGTTGCCGCTGCGTATGGAGTCGCCTGTTGAAGCAACCGAGCGCCAGAGGTGAAGGGGGCTGTCGCGGTAGGGCTTTTGGAAGTACGCGAGACGCAGAAACAATTGCAGGCACCATTTATGATGAGAAGAGAGGCGTTTTAAGCCCTTCATTGCAAGCGTGTTCCCGAACAAAGTAGTCCGTTCGTAGTCATTCAGGCACAGCAGCAACTGTGGATCAAACCGCGTCTATACGGCAAAAACTCACCTACACACACGCTGCGTCCAGGCATGGACTTTTCGCGAGAGGCTTTCCAATCGTTATTCCTTCCGGCTGATTTGCACCGAATGTGTGGAGCGCCCGCGACGGTGTTGTAGATGTTTGCCGTTGAGTGTTGCGCGAAAAAAACTGCCACTGAACGCACGCAGAACTGTTGAGTTTCGCTGTCTCAGGAAAGTACTGGTACTGGAACGGGGCCTCCTACGAAGGCGACTTTCAGCTCAACAAGAAAAACGGCATTGGACAGGCGAGATACAAAGAGCAGCCGCCCCATGACGTTGAAGGTACGCCTTCTAGATCGGCGTTTCCGAGTGTATGTGGTGAATACATGTCTACGAAACTGAACCAGGGTATATGCATATCTCTGCTCATGCGCTTGTATGTATATCCGCGCGCTAGCGGACACGTCCGGACGTTCCTCTGTCTCGCTATCGCTGTTGCGAGTAGAGGGAGCAGCTGAGGGGTTCGGAGTTAGAGCGAGGCAACGCACCCAAGGAAACGTTTGATTGCGTGCAACCGCATGCGTCAACCTTTCGCAACAAGGCACCTTTCTTCCTTTCGCGCGCTCTGTGCGCTCTATGCCTTCCTCGCCGACGACAAGCGGTGTGCTTACAGAAGAGCCCGACGAGGCGGCCGCAGCGCCCGAGACGTTTTCGACGTATTTAGGACATTTCCGCGAAGGACAGCGCGACGCAAGCGGTGCCCTGCTCTACGCAAACGGCGACATGTATATCGGCGGCTGGAAAAATGGCAAAAAATCCGGCTTCGGGCGATACACATACGCCTCAGACAAGTCGCAGCTCATTGGCGTCTGGCAGCAGGGACGCCTAAAGCACGGTCGATGGATTCTTCCGTCGGGAGTCTACTACACAGGCACCTTCAAACGAAACAAACCCGTCGGCAAAGGCGTCTGGATCTTTCCTCGCAGCGGAAATCAGGTTCTCGGCGAATACCTTCAAAAGGTAGAACTTACTGCGCGCCAGAACCCAAGCAGCAAAACCCGACGACAACACGCCGCCACAATTTACCTATTCAACATATATATAGGCACTTTTACATATGCATGAGCAAACAGAAAATGAGTCTAAGTCAGACGTTTTAACGTCATGAGAAGGGAAGCTAGGAGCGGTCTAAGTAAGGACGCGCCACCGCAGTTAGAGAAAAAAACGAAAGGCTACCCTCACTCACATTGCTGCCGCCGCGTGACAGGTCCCACACTAGGGATCTTGAGTAAACATGGAGTCCTGAGCTGCCCGCTTCCCGAGAATATAGTTTCAGTCGAGCACAACAACCACACTAGAGCATACATACATAATTATGTCTTTCTAAAGATGTATTTATATGTATATGTGTGATTCAGACTCGAGAGGCAACCGAGGACGAAGTCGAGCGAGACGACGACAAAGAAGACGCGCTCCCTGCTGACGAACTTCTTGAAGTTGAATCCATTGAATTTTCGTGCCGCTCCTGCACCGCGCTAAGGGAAGGTTGACGGCCTGAAGCTTGCATCGTAGATACAAGAGATTGAGATGAGACAGCGTTGCAGACACCGGAGACAGCCTAAGCTACAGGAACCCTATAAATCCTTCGGTAGTCTGCCAGACACTGCTGATCGCTTCCGCCAACAACACCCGCAGTTGAGGGTGTAGGGTTTCAGTTTAGGGCTTCGAAAAACGCCATCAGAAACAAAGGAAAGAAAAAAGGTTCGCCTAAACCCTACAATAACGGGAGGGCTCCCTCGCGGATCCTCGTTTGTTTTTTTCACGAAAAACCACGAGGCGCAAGAGCTTCGGCACCAAGTCGGCGCGCGTGGCGCTTCAGAAACTCCTGTTACGAGATACAGACAATCACGTTCTTCATGATTGCGGTACAACCCCCCCGTCACCCCGTTGGACTGCTTAAGAGGGCAAGCTGTGTAGGATTCGAATATCCCGCATGTAGGCAACAGCGATACCGCACGCAGATCTCTTGCTCCGCGACTGTCTCTCTCCGGGCTTCTCAGAAACGAGCTGACTGTCAAGGTCCTTGTGAAACACCTCCGAGTTAGTTATACTTCCAACAAACCGAAAGAAAACTTAAGACCCGCTATCAACTGGAATATACATACAAGATTCGTTGTGTCTCTACGAAAACGCCATGCGCATTCTCTCCCTGCATATACATATAAATGTATATCCTCTACATAACCACATATAGTACGCTTTTGCAGTACGGGCGGATTTTTTGTCGCCGGAGTGCTGTAGCGACCCTCTCGCAACTAGGTCTGCATTCCCGTGGAAGAGTTCGACTCTTTAGTGGCGCAGCATCTATTGTTTATTCGTGTCTTGTACCGACGTGATCTGTGATGCGGACAAGCTGCAGAAAAAATCAGCCTTGAGGCCACTCGTGGGGCCTCCTTCACAGGTCCACTCCCGCGCAGGGCCATGTCAGTTCGGAAGACAACTGTGAAATGATTCGTTTTTGCAACGCGTCCGTCCTTTCCTCCTCGGGTGGACGACGACAGAAACAGAAACTCTCGACGTAGCTCCTCTTGTACAGCGTATGAGGCGACTCCGGAACAGAAGACAGCAGGAAAAAGCGAAAACAGAGACGAAAAAAACTCGTGGACGCGACGCACCGCCTTGCTGCCAGGTGGCATCAGCGCAAGACGCGCGCGCACTCAAGGGCAGCCAAGAAGCGATCAGCCATCGGCGCGATTATTCCAGCGACCAGTATTCTCTGTCCTTCCTTCTGGGCTTCTGGAAACTCACACACGCACACACAACCGAAAAAATCAGCGGAACCCCAGATACTTCAGTATCTGCAAGCTCGAGCCATCTCTAAACAAACGCGCAGCAGAGGGGGGGTGTAGGCGACCGTGGAAGGCCAAGGACATGAGAAAACACGCGCAGCTTCGCGACACAAACACAAGCAACAGGTCCGCAGCTCCATCTACATGGATTTTCGATCACGAAACCAAGTGTCTGCGGGTCCATACACGCGCACATTCGGCTACGCCATGCATGCACATATGTGTATACCCATTAGAGTGGCGCACGTGCATGCCCTGGCAAAGAGGACACATACGCCACCGCGAGTAGACTCGAGAGAGATTCAGAGAGAGCCACCCGACGCACTGTGAACTAGCGCAGGAGCGAATTTCGCTCGCCACTTACGCCGGGGCGCTTCTTCTTCAGCGCGTCTCGCTCCGCCAACTTGGTGTTGACGTAGTAGACGAAGACCGCCAGGGCGATGACGACCAAGAGGAGGACGATGAGAATGCTCATAACTGCACAAGGCGGAAGGCAGCAAAAAGCAGGAAGCTATATGCGTGCGGAGTATGGAAATGTGGAGAACGTACACTGTGGGTGCTGCATAGCTCGACTTGCACGCAACGACAGATTCGTATACGCTCTCATTGAAGGACACCTGAGTCCGCCTTCAGAAGAATGACGTCAGTTTCAAACTGAAGGGGACACAGGAGTTCACCAGGGCGAGCCGCAGCCCGAGCGATATACGTATGTATATGTATCTCGCTGGGAGTAGCAGTTTTCGAACAGCGAGTTTGGCGATGAAAACCAGACCGTGCATACGGGAAGACGGACGGAAGATAGCAATCCAAGCCAAGAAACAAGCCCAACAAAGACGAGGAGGACGAAGGTGTAAGCACGAAGGGAAGCGCGACGAAACAAGCACCGGAGCCTCTCTGCACTGCCTCTTGAGTGAATGGGCGGTCCTTCACAGGCGAGGCGGCGACGTCAAAACACAGGAAAGAGCTGAAGAGGAGGAGGAAGCGGACTCGCCGTTCTCCTCTGTGTAGCAGCGGAGCAGGAAGACTCGACGATGTCGCATGCAGTAGTTGGGAAAAGGACAGCAAACAGCAAAAAAGAGCCGTGTTCCCCATCCTTTTCGAGTAAACCCGCTCTTACCTGGAGAAGAGACCGCCATTGTGGCAAACCTTTGAGGAAAAGAGAAGCTCTGGGCGGAACGGGAAAAAGCTCGAGAAGGCACAGCCCACCAGTATAGACATGCAGCCGACCAAGGGGTTGCCGCCGGTGTAGGGACACCGAAGAAATCCTCACAAATAATGAAAAAACCGTGCTTCTGACGCATCAAACAGAGATCCGAGCAACGAATGGAGAGATAGAGTGATGGTGAAGAAGAAATAAGACAGATAATCCCAGAAGCAGGGAAGAAAGCGGCACCACAAGGGCAGCTAACGATTAGCCAGCGCCCAACCCCGAGAAGAGCAAACCCCACGTGTAGATACACCTGCGCACTCCTACACTACAGACGCACGCAAGCCTTGCCTCGTTTGAGTTCGCTCGAGGCGAAAAATACTTGGAAATGCACGCAAGTAAAAGATCGGACGGCGATGAGCGAAAGCGACTTCACGAATACTAACTGCGTGCTGGAATCCGTTATTGTTTTCGTGCCGAGGACTGCCTGTGCGGCCGCGGGAGACCCGCAATCTCGAGTGCCGGCGTAGCGGAGCCGACCGCAGGACAGGAGGCGCGCCACAGTTGTTGGTGTGCTCGTGCGTGAGGTTCACGGGTTTCCGCGTGGTTCCCTCTAGTTGAGGAAGGGGAGACGAAATGTGGATCAGCACTAGAAGAATTTAGGAGGCAGCTGAAAACTCCCAGACCGCTCGCCACGCTGCTGCTCGCACCGTTACGCTCTGGGTTTGCCTACGTCTCCCGGGGAGAAAGAGGCTCGCTGAATTTATCCCAGACTCGTTTCTATCGATCCCGCCACAAAGTTACGTGTTTTCTCCGAGGCCAGTGAAGGAGCACTCCACGCGTGGACGTGCGCGCACGACCCTGAAGGGCCACTTTCCCGATTTTTGACGGCTTGCCTGGGGAAAAAATCGCTTTTTGTCGGCGCCGCCTGACACCGAATCCACGGCAGGCGGGCTGGTTTTCTGGGGGCTGCAGTCCAGGGAGCGCGCCACGTGACTTGCGCGGCAATGGACAGCTTGCTCGTTTTTTCCGAGGCATCTATTCCATTTTGCATGCTCTCTGTGGTCGACAGACCCGCGCCCGCGCGCAGTGTCTCGCCGCGTCTTCTGCCCCGCGGATGGATTTTCTTTTTCTGCATTTTTACTTCTAGACTCGCGAGAGAGTGTCCCCGTCAGTGCTTGGCACGCCGCGCCTTCCTCCCGCATCCCGTGGTTTTCGACAGCACAGCAGAGGGGGGGCTCAGTGGGACTGCTGTGGCATTCCCGCGAGGCAGGATCTTCCGCGGCCAGTGCCCTAACATTCGGGTTTCGTGGATATTTTCACTCGCTTTTTTACGTCTTGCCACCGCGGGCGCTCCGAGGTGCTTTCGCTCTTCTCCTGTCAGGCAAAATCTGGAGAAGCGAGACTCACCGGCCGTGCGTTGACAAAGCAGGCGTGCCCTCCTCTGCGCGTGGCTCTCCCGCGGGAGCGCCCCCCATCAGCCACTACTCGGATCGGATTTGCTTTGCGGTGTGTCGGCCGTCAAACCCAGGGACTTCTTTGTGCCTGCCTTGCGTATTTTTGTCCGTCGTCTCTTTTTCCTCTTACCCCCCTCTCGCGGGCTCCCGTTTTCTCACTCGTGCGCGCCTCGTCTCCGTCGGCGTTCCCTGCCCCCTCCTCTCCGCCCTCTCTCGTGGGACGGCTCGCCCCAGTTGTTTTCCTTCTTCCATCCGACCTGTCCGTCTCCTGTTGATTCTCGCCCTCTCTCTCCCTCGGAATGGAAGCTGTCTCCGCGGCTCCTGCGGCCGCTGCGCCGGAAGTTCCTGCCGCGGAGCCCGCGCCTGCGCAGAGTGAGGACGCCGCTCCTCCGGCGCCGGTCGCTGCCGGCGAAGAGGGCTCGACGGTGGCGAGCCCGCTGGCTGACACGGGGCAGAAGGAAGAGTCTGTCTCCTCGCCGCCGTCGGCGGCGCATGCCCCGGCGGCGCTTGAGGTCTCGGGGCTCTCCGCGGCGTCGAACCGCGAGACGAGCGGCTTGGGGACGCAGGAGGCGCCAGCGCACGGCTCGGGAGGCGTTCTGGGCTTCCTGGCGAGCCTGCTGCCGCGGAGCGATCTCCCCGGCGCGAGGCAGAAGACGCCGTTTGGCTTGAACCGCTACGTGCTGCTGTTGGTCTACTCAGTAGTCGTCTTCACGACTGGTGCCGTCTTTTACGGCTGGACGGCGTTGTCCGGGATGATTTTCCGCAATGACGGCTTGGCGCACCTCTGCCCGAAGAATGCGTCCGGGGAATACGAGCCCGACATGAGGAAGCAGGGGCAGTTGTTCATCTGCGATGAGCAGGACGCAGCGGTGCAGAAGCTATACACGATGACGTTCGCGGTGGCGTGCGTGATGAGCGCGTGCGCCGGGACGCTTCTTGACTGGTTGGGTCCGCTGTTCACCGAGATCTTGGGGCAGACATTCAACTTGGTCGGCTGGCTCCTGCTTGCCTTCTCGTCTCCCGACTTTCCTGCCTACTATATCTCGCTGGTGTTCATCGGCCTCGGCGCAGACTCGTCGCTGCTCCCCACTCTCTGCGTCCGCCGCCTCTTCCCGGGCTCGACTGGCTTGATCATCACAATCATTGGCTCCGCGGCCTCGGCGAGCTTCGGCATTCCGTTGATTCTGAACTCGATCGTTGAGAATCACGGCGCGAGCGTGCGGACGGTCAGTCTCTGCTACTGCTGCGTGGGTCCGGTGCTTGGCATCCTGATTGCGATCTTCCTCATTCCGCGGAGTGGCTTCGCGCTCGACGACGCGGGCACGACCTTCCGCGAAGAAGAGGAGATGCTCATCACCGAAGAGGAGGAAGCTCGCCACGGGATCGTGCCTGAGCCTGCGCCTGGCGGCTTTGAGGACGGCTGCGTGGGGCGCGGAGGAGGCGAGCGCGAGTCGAAGCGCGAGAAAGCGAAGCGGAAGGCCAACCGACTCGCGCGCGACGTCGTCGGATCTTCTTTCTGGAAGCAGCTCCTGTCGATTCGCTACTGTCTCATCGTCGTCTACTTCGTTGTGGTTTCTTGGGGGACATCCTACTACCAGCAGGCGGCGCGCCGCATGTTTTCTGACGCAGTCATCTCGGTGCTTGAAGTCCTGCTGCCGCTCTCCTTCATTCCCTGCATCATTCTGGGCAAGATCGCAGACATGGTAGGCATTTTCAAGGTGCTGTTTGTGATCAACTCCGCCGGCCTATTGACCTACGTCTTCTCGTTCTTCGATTCAGACGGGACCGGCTATGCATCCGCCCTCTGTTTCATGATCTACATGTCGCTGCTCACGAGTCAGATGTTTGTATACATCGAGGCGACTTTCTCGCCGAACCACTTTGGCAAGCTCATCGGCATCGGCACTATGGTCGGCGGACTCCTCTCGCTCGTCTCCAACTGCCTCTACGAAGACGTGACCGTGAACCGCGAAGGCGGCAACCCGCGCTCCATTCAAATCGCCATGACCGCCCTCCTCTGCGTCCAGTACGTCTGGATTGCGACCCTCGCCATTCTCCACGTGAAAAACCCTAAACCCTACGCCCCGCGACAAGTCGAACCGAGCAGCGACGCCAGCAAGAAGGCTGAAGAAGGCGAAGTCCTCGTCTAACTGAACACAAAGCGAATCAGGGAATCAGCGAGTCCGCAAACGGCGTGCGCGCAGGCGCAGCGACAGGGACAGGTAGAACCACGGAGAGATGAGAGGCCCTGCAGGCCACGAAGGGATACGCCGCCGCTTTCGAGGTTGGGCCTGGTTGAGAGAGGACGCAGGCGGATGCGGAGACAGTCGAGGCGAAAGTTCGCACGTGCATGCAGGCTTTGGCCGCGGAAAGACGCGCCTGAGAAGAGAAGACGACTGTTTCCGACGCGGACGCGTGTCGTGCAAGAGAACGCAAAAGCTACAGGGCAGGGGGGGGGAGGGGGGGGAGGGACGGGCGTCTGGCGTGTGTGTGAGGCTTTCGTCTCTCTTCAGCTCTTCTGCTCTGTCGCGACATCGGCGTTTTTGGAGTCATATCGCGTGTGGAACAACTTGCGCGTGTGGCGCGCATTTATCGCAAACGAAGTGTACCTGCATTTCGCGGGGCTGTGCGTGTGTATTTCTGCCCAATGAGCACTGACCTATGCGGTGCCTCGTATTCATATGATGGTGCACACACCGTCACCCCACACCCTTCCGTCTCCCGCGTGTCGAGCGTCCCGCTCTCTGCCCCGCCCCCCCCCCCCCCTCGCCCATGTAGCAAAGAGACAGAGGGACATAGGGACACGTGTGTCTTCTCTCGCATCGATTGTTTAGGGTTTGGCGATGCGAACCGTACAGAAAGCAGGAAGTCTCGCGAGCACGTGCGATGCAGTTGTAGACACGTAGCTCGCGCAATGATTCAAACACTGTCGAATGACTCGCCGGCGGCACGCCCCTGCGCGGCGCCACAGTCCCCAGTCGCGCTCTCCTCTCCTCTCACGGATTCCTGTGCTCACTCATCTTAACAGGAAGAGGCACTCCTACTCAGATGCTAGTCTGACCAGTGGCAGCGTACGTGGAGTGATAATCTCTGAGAACGGATTCTTTTTCAGCTTTTTCTGGGGAGCTCCTGTTCCTCTTTCTCCTGCGCCCAGCCGGGCCCTCAACGGTTTCTCCAGCTCGGTCCTGAGCCATCTCTCCACATATGTATGTACACATTAATGTAAACAATATATATATATATATATATATATATATGTATATATTGGATGGATAACTTGGCACACATGCTGCTGTCCATACGGTTCCTCCTGTTCGCTCCAGAGCCATCTCTCCTCCCACGTATATATATATATATATATATATATATATATATATATATATATATATATTACATATATATGAATATATACATGCATAGCTTGGCACACGTGCTGCTGTCAATACTTGCCACTTTATATATATCACCTGAGCCATTGCAGGGTTGCGCGCACGCGTTTGCAGCCTATGGCGTACCCGCGCGCACATATTTTCATAATCCTGGACGCTACAGGGAGGATTTCAATAGAGAACAGCAAGCCGCGATACAGCCGAGCGGGCGTCCGTACCGCGACTCCTGGGTCCCTACCATATCAGCAGAAATATTCCTCGTTCGCGAATGGGGTAGACGACTATTTCTGCTGCGTAGGGGGTTACTTTAAAATACGTGCGTATCCCCATCCCAGTCACACGGGCGCGGCGTTGAAAGTTTCACGCGCGCAGAGATAACCATACACATACGAACAGACTGCATATAAATAGCGGCGTTGGTGCACGGAAGATGCATGCATATTCAGGCTGCGCGCATATACTTTCAGAAATTCTTCCTTCGAAAACGAATGAGGCTGCCTCCTCGCACCTATCAGCTCGACAGACGGGGAGCCTTCCAACTGCATTGGTAGCACGGCCCCATACGCTGTCCTATACGCGATTCCTGTGTCAACAACCTCTCTCTTTTGCTGGCTTGCGCTGCTTGCCTCCGTCCGCAGTGCTTCCCACGCGGATTCTGTGCACAGTGCCGAGGCCCTCGCCGTTAAAGCAAACCCGCATGCAAATGCTGATCCTGTATCCCCAGTCTAAGTCCTGCAAGCAGTCACATCGTGCCTTGTATCTACGGCTTCTTTTCGCTCGAGATCTTGATTGTTTTACGTTTTTTCTTGAACGATACACCAGTGGCCATGCTTCGAGAGAGAGAGTCTCGGTTTCCTCCTAGCCGAAGCACACTGGCGGGCGTCTAGTCCTTCACAAGGACTTTGAAGGGTTCTTGGTTCGAAACCACGTTCCCCCAGACGCACACCGCGTCGGCAGCCCACCAGCGAAGGCCTCACTTTCTCTTTTTCTGCGTTTCTTGTTTTCTCTCCCAACGTTTGAAAGAAACGACATGCGACGCGCTGTGCAAGGTCTTTCAGGCCGCACCGGGCGCCTGTCTGCATGTTTCCATCCCGAGATCCTCTCTTGCCTTCGTCTTGTCTCAGGTCTTCGCGAGGAAGTCGTTGACGAGCTCCGCGGTCTGCAGAGGCTGCTCGGCGTGGAGCCAGTGGCCTGCGTTCTGCACCACTTTGCACTCCGCATTCGGGAAGAAGCGCCGCATCGCAGGCCAGTCGCGTTTCAAGTCGACGTAGGACGAGTTCGCCCCTTTGAGAAACAGCGTCGGACCCTCGAAGACTGGCGGCGGCGCGCCCCCCCTCGCTTCGGTTCGCGACGCTTCGCTCGGCTCTGCTCCCTCGTGGGGACATTCGAGAGGCCAGCGGAGCTGCTGCGTCTTGAGCATGTGCTGGATGGCGTGGAGGTTCATTTCCCACTCGAGGACGATTTTTTCATCGTTTTTCAGCGTTTTGTCTCGCGAGCGCGACGGCGGCGCTTGCTCCAGCCAGGGCGCCTCTCCACTCCGCATTCGCGAAGCGCGCCGCTCCTTCACGGCGGTCAACAGCCACTGCACCATGCGCGGCGGAAGCGGCGAATCTGTTGCCGCGAGCGTCCGCGCGAGCTGCTTCTTGTCCTCAAACGCAGACATCGGCAAGTCGCAGAGGATCTCCACGACGCGGCGCGTGCTGAGACCCTCCTCGCCGCGAGCAGGTCGCCCCTCGGCTCGCGCCCGCGGCGACGAGTAGTCCACCGGCGCGATATCCAAGACTACCACACCCCGAATCACCGGCGGCCGCGTGGAAACGCCCTCCTGTGCACGATGCAACGCCGCAAACATTGCCGCCAAACCCCCCAGGCTGTGACCCACCAACACCACACCGGAGTGCGCGCGCGCGGTCGTGGAGCCCGACGCGGTCGCGGAGGGCGAGGGGGGCGCGAAGAGGCTGGGCTTCGTGTCAAGCATGTGGAGGAGATCTTTGCCCAGATCGGCGATGCTCATCGCGTCCCTCCAGGGCGACTCCCCGTGGTTCCTTAAATCCATCGCGACGATTTGCGGAGAGTTGAGCAGCGCCGCGAAGCTCCGCATGTTGCGCTTGCTGCCCAGGAGTCCGTGGAGGACGCAGAGACTCGGCGCCTCGCGCCGAAGAGGCTTGACGCGACTCGGAATCACGTGGAACGCAAGATCTGCTGCATCTGGAAAGGAGGACTCTCCAGTCTCTGCTGCCTCGCGAGGCGCAGCGCCTGCCTCGCCCTGCGGAGTGGAGGACGAAGAGGAGGGCGGCTGAGAGACAACCGACGCACACCGAGCGGAGAGCCGCAGCGCAGCACACGCCAGAGGCACGCACAACGGGGCGACCGGCGAGGCGCAAGATGAAAGAGAAGCAGACAAAGTCGAGAGAGAGCGGGTCAAGGTGGGAGCTCCAGAGGCCGCGGACGGAGGCCAACACGAGGAAGAAGACGTGGAGGCCAGGGGACGCGCAGCGCAAGCCCCTCCGCATGAACGGCTGGCGCAGCTCGAAGCCTGCGCAGAGGCGTGGCGCCGAGCGAGAAAAGCCTCTCCCGGCAACGCGGCACACCCTCTCGCAGTCGCGTGGTTCCTGATGGGATGAAGAGCTTCAAATAGGAAGCAGGAGACCTCCCGCGGCGGCGGAGCGCGCCGCGACGCGAGGGCGGCCGCGACCGAAGAGGCACGCTGCACGCCGAGCATTGTGAGGGCGTCGCGGGGGACGCAGCCTCGAAGCGAGAGCTGAGAAGACATAAGAGACGAAGACGAAATTGGCCCCGCGGAAGGCCCGAGAGTCTTGGAGTTGGCCGCGACGCAGGCGCGGAAGGAGGGCGCAGGGCGGCAGAGAGGATGGCGAGGGAGCGGCCTGACCCGCCCGGAGACGGGAGGCCAGCGGAGAAGAAGAAGGAAGAGAGAGAGAAGAAACAAGCGAGACAGAAACAGGGGTGCGAGACGGAGAGAAGACAGGCGACGAGAGGACGAGATCCGCCGCTTCATCGCAGAAAAAACCGTGATCTGCGCGAAAGTGGAAAGAGGGCCTTGAAACGAGAGAAAGTCACGTGCACACGGGCAGAGAACAAAAAAAGGCGCCCTGGAAGAGGAGTACGGACACGGGAAAAGCAGAGCTCCGAGCAAAAAAATCGTCTTTTTCTTCTCCTTGAATGCGTTTCGAACTGGAGGGAGCTTTTCCGCAAGACGGAGATGCGCTTTCCTTTCAGCGTGCATGCACGCACATCGCGCACACGCAGCTAGTGACTGCTTGGCTTTTCTCGATGTCTGGCATTCCCGTTCGGTTGTCTTCCTCGTTTTGCTCTCCTTTCTAATTCGTTCTGAGTGATAGAGAGGAAGAAGGGAGCTGGAGGCTCTCCCGTCATTCCGCACTCGCTGCAGACAAGAGGGCGAGGCAAGTCTGCGACGAACTCGCAGTGACCTGCGCCTGTGGCTGCGACTTCTTTGCGCATCTCCTTTCCTCTTTTCTCGCTTCCCAGGTCTCCTGCTTCCTTCTCTCCCTTCTCCTCCTCTTCACTTTTTTTCTATTTTATGTCTTTTTATCTATCCGGCTCTGCGAACGCGGCAGAACGTATTGCTGCTGGGCGCTAATACCTCGTTGTAGCCGCGCCGCGGCGAGCTCTCGCTTTCTCTCTTCCGTGCTCTTGTCTGGATTTCATCATCCTTCGCTCATTCGCTCTCTCCTCTCCTCTGGATTCCCCTTCCTGCGGCTTCTTATCTTGATTTCGTCTTTTGTCACTGTATCCTCTTCCTTTCCCTCTTCGCGACTCCAGCTTCCGCGAGGTCTCTTGTCGGCTGCCTTCCAGGCGCTTCGCTTCTTCCCGTCGTTGTCCCTTCCTCGCCTGTTCTTCTCTTTCTCTCTCTCTCGACGCCTGCTTTCTTCTCGGCGCGAATGCCTCTTCTCCGGTCGCCGACAGGCCGCACCTAAAAGCTCCCCTCTCCGCCTCCGCGTGCGCTGCCCCCTAACTTCTCTTCGTGTCTTGTCGTTTCATTTTATTTTCTTCGTTCTCTCAGAAGGCGTTGCAGCTTTCCCTCCCAGCACAGAGAGCCAACGCGAGAGAACGAGGAGAAGACTCCTTTCCTTCCTCGTGGCTTAACGAGGTTTTCTCGAAAGCAACATGCTGCAAGAGGACGGCGACGCAGCCGCTCTCCCCGTCGCGGAGCGCGCAGACGGCTGCAGCCGCAAACGAGACTTCACCCCTGAGGCCGAAGGCGACGAAGCGGAGCAGGAAAGCAGAAACGGAGAAGCAGGCGGCGACAACGCCGCTGCAGGGAAGGAGTCTCGAGAGCGAGGTGCGGAAAGATTCGCAGGGGGAGAACATGCGGAAGTCGCGCGAGGAGACAGCGTGCCCAGCGAAGGCGACGCCGTGCTGCAGGCTGCCGCGCGCACGCTCGATGAGAAGCTCTTCACGCCGGACTTCTTCCAGCACTTCTGGGAGAAGCAGCCGCGGCTTCTCCGCAGCGAAGAGATCGAAAACAACCCCTTCACCGGCCACGCATTCGTCTCCGAGGTAGGCGTCTCTGCGAGCGGGACGCGATGACCCAAGAGAGACAGGGACGCAGCAGCTGGACACGAAACCCGCTGGACAGGCATGAGAGAGAGCTTCAGGGTTTGGTTTTGTGTTTTTTGTCCTCGTGCCTGGTGGTAGCCACCCTTCCGACTCAGTCTCGTCGTGTGGCGTCTTCTTCGCGCCTCTCGACTTCGTCTCTGTCTGCGTCTGCGGATTTTCCTCGACTCTGGCCTCCTGCGCGCGTCTCTGGCTGACGCATCTGTCTGCATCTGGTTCGCCGCGCGCACGTTTCTTTCACGAGACATCGTCCGGTTTCGCGTCTCGGCTCTCGCTTGAGGCTTCCGCTCTCGCCGTCCCGCGTCTCTTGTCAGCCCCTCCTCCCTTCTGTATGGAGGTCGCACTGTTTCCCGTCCCGTGTTTTTTCGTCTGCACGTGAGTCGAGAGTAGCCTGTCGGGTCTCTCGTTTCTGTTTTGCTTGCTGCTTTATGCGGCCCTTTTCTCCTTGCATCTTTCTTTCTTGCAGGCAGACATGGCCTGCATGTGCTACCGCGGCGCGGTCGCAGAGACGCTGAAAGTCTTCAAGGTGAGAAAGGCCTCGCGCCTCTTGGCTGGGCTCGCCTCTCTTCTCTCGTCTTCTCTTTCCACTCATTTCCCTCTTTATCTCTCTCTTCCTCTCTATTTCACTTTCTTCTTCTCGCTCTCTCCCTCTTTCTCTTCCTCTCCATTTCTCTTCCTCTCTCTTTTCTTTCTTTCTCCCTTTGTCTTTCTCTCTTTTCTCTCTCTTTCTCTTTCTATCCCTCATTCTCTCTCTATCCCTCTTTCTCTCAGTCTGCTTTTTTCTCTGCATCAATCGGCGCGCGCAGTGCGCCTCTCGTCAATCGTGTGAGTTCTACGATGTCTTTTGTGCTGCCCTGAACTCCTCGCGCGTCTTCTTTCCTTATCCTTTTCCCGCTCAAGAGGCTACGCGGCGCCGTTCCTGCGGCGTTTTTTGGCGTCTCTCTGCTCTTTCCTTTCAGGAGGGCGTCGCCTTGGAGCCGCCGCGCGTGCCCTGGCTGGAGGAGCCTTCGCCGCTTCCGACGTACAGCGGCGGGTCGTTTTCTCCTTCCACGTCTGCGGCGACCTCAGCGGCGCCACATGCGTTCACCGAGAGCGGTCGCCTGCTGCAGCCCGTCGCGCGCTACCTCGATGGATGCAGCCTGGTGATCAATCAGGCGGACAGGACCCTGGAGAGACTTGAGAGACTCTGCCTCTGTTTAGCTGAAAAGTACTTTACCCACGTCTTTGCCGTCGCCTACCTCACGCCGCCGAGGTCGCACGCAGTTAAACTCCACACCGACGATCAGGCAAGTCGCCGCGTACTCAGCTGGCAGCCGCGCATGCATGCCGTGGCGCCTCGGTGGATGCTTCACCCGGTGCAGCCTCAGTGTTTTCAGCCTGGAGACGCGCTGGGAGCAGAGGAGGGGGAAGGATAACCCTCGCCCTCTGGCGAACGCATTTTCGACTCTAGAGTTGCCTCCATGGGCTCGCTCTCAAGTCGCTGGGGCGTATGCCTGCGTGTGTGTGCGGCGCGTCTCTGTGCGCCAACAAAGCGAAAGTTGAGACAGCACTGGAGTTCGTCGGTTTACCCCGCTTCTCGTCTCGGCCTCAGGCATCGCTGTGTAATGTATGTGTGTATGTTTGCCTTCGCAGGGGAGTCTAAATACATACACATACAAATATATACATATATCTATTTAGGCATATAGCTCTGCATGCGTGTGGCCTGGAGAGAGTGCCCGCCTTGTCTCTCGTCGCGTCTTGGCTGAAGGATGAGGGAGTTTGACCATGTCTCGCGAGTCTTCGCATATCTCGATTCTCTGTTTCTTCGCTCGCGCGCACTTCCGGTATCCTATGCTCTCTTTTTCCCCGTCTGCTCTTCAGGACGTCTTCTTGCTCCAGCTGTGGGGGTGCAAGAAGTGGAAGGTGTATGCGCCGCCGCAGGAACTTCCACTGAGCGACGAGATGCTCGGCAAACGCGAGCCGTTTCCGCAGGTACCTGCCCTCGCCCTAGCTTTCTGCATCAGACCTTCTCTCTGTCTTCGCAGAGTCTGCCTCATCTCCGGCTTCGCGCGGCACGCACTGCAGGCTGCGCCCATCGCCTCTCTGCTGGGTTCTCGCAGGTGCCTGTCTGTCGCTGCTAAAAACTCGCCTCAGATCGCCGTTTCCTTCTGCATCGCGGTGTCCCGTCGCGCTAGAAGCAGTTCTCGTTTTTGGCTCGGGGCTGTCCTGCATTTCTTCAGTTGCACCGTGCCGCGCACTCGACTTGTATTTTCGCCGTGAGTGTGTTCGTCTTGACAGGATCCCGGCGAGCCGCTGATGGAACTTGTGTTGCGAGAGGGCGACGTCCTCTACATTCCCAGAGGGTAAGCGAGACGCGCAAGCATCGCAGTCGATCGCGTCGCTCCAGCGAGATTAGTGGCGCATGCGCGGAGTCTGCCTTTCGCGTCTGGAGGACAGCGCGCCCATTAAGGAGGATTACTATATTAGTCCCCAGACATGCAATACCAGTCAGGTAGCCACTCATATATGCTTAAGGCAGCTAAAAGTGCTGGACGTCAGTATCGCAGAACTCGTGTTTGCTCGGAAGCTGGAAGACGGAATCGCTATTGAGCGCCAGGGTTTCCTGAACGTAAAGCTCGAGAGGCTGGGAGAGCGTCTGACGCGCCTGAGAGAGTTCACCGTGTTGAGGCCAATAAAGTTTGCCTGGAAGGACGTGTGAGGGAGAGTGCCTGCTGGTGGCCTTCCGCTGCAGCCAGCGGAGGGACTTTAACGTCTCTGAAAGGCGCGAGGCCTCGAAAGCACACACCGTCTGTGAAAAAATTAATTCAGTTAACTCGGTAGATAGGGATACGAACTAGCGCGATCGCCCGCTTCCTCCCGACGACTGGCGAGCCTGAGACTGCGGGGCTGTCTGTGTCTCTCAGGTTTCCGCACGCAGCAGAGACGGCGGCCGAGCCTTCGCTTCACCTGACTATCACGGTCCCCTCCGCAGAGTATGCCTACGTGAGTCGCGAAAAATCGTGGAAGAAAACGTGAAAAAAACGAAAAAAACCCTGCGTTGCGCACACGGTTTGGCGAAGCAGCCAGCAAGAAAGAGAGGAAACTCGCTGGGATGCGGACCCCGCCAACCGCAGAAAGGAGATGCGGATTTCCCGCAGTTGAGCATGCGGCGAAGAGCCACACAGGGTAGGGCTGACTGAAACAACGGCGCGTCGTCGCGACCCGTTTATAGGCCGACCGGTTCTTTCCATTTCCGCTGTTCGCCTTTTCCTCTTCAGGTGACGTGCGTTGAGCGCCTGGTCAAGCGGCTCATTCTCCGCCACCGACTCCCTGTGGAAACCGAGCGGCGCTGCCGGTCTGCGCTGCTTCTCGTGGGTTCCGTCACGCAGTCTGTCTACTCGTGTTTGCACTGATTTATACATTCGTATATGTAATATGCGTTTCCATAGGTGTGCCTTATCTATGTGCCTGTATATTCGGGTGTCCATCGCGACCCTGTTATCTCTCCATGCATAGGCATGTGTGCAAGGATACCTGTCTGCCTTCATCTCTACCTATATATGCATGCTCATGTATACGTTATGCGTATATATATATATATATATATATGTCTATATGCATGCATACCTGTATGTATAAATGTGTGCACATGTGCATCCATGTATACACATTTGTCTCTTTTGACTCCGTTTTCTGTCTCTGAGCTTCCATGTGCATGTGTGTGTCCTGTCAGCATCTTGTGTATATATATATATATATATACGGCTGTGTCTGGGCGGCTTTAGGAATTTCTGCGGCTCGGTCGCGTGTTTTGTGTTTTCGTGAATTTTTTTTTTCGTTCTCTGAGCCGTCGCGCAGAAGGCGGTTCCGGGGCGCTCGCCGCAGGCAGAGAAGGAGCTGCGCGAGTGCATGACGGAGTCTGCAAAGGGTCTCGCAAGGCTAGTCAGCTACGAAACCTTGGCGGCGTCGCTCAGCGAACATCTGCGAGAGTAAGAAAGAAAACGGGTTGGGGCGGCCTGCTCGCCGGGGAACTCGGTTTCGACGCGCGCAGCGGGGGCGGCCGCGAGGCTTCTTCGCTCGCATTTCAGATAAGAGAGCTGGGTTGATGATAGAGGACATAACTACTGACAAATCCCCGTTTTTTGATGGAATTACCTTCAACATTCAGCTAATATGATATAAAACGTCGCCAAGAGTCGCCTGCATGCGCCTGCGTCAACTGTAGACGGCGACAGATATTTCTGTCTTTTTGTGTGTTGCCTGCGCAGAATCAACGCGATGCAGGCGCGGCAGTTTGCGCGGCTGCAGGCGTTCCCTGTAAAGGCCGCCTTCGCCGAAGACACCTGCGTGCGTCTGTCCCCCGGTAGGCGTTTCCTGCGAATGTCGAATTCGACTCGGAAAGGTTGCAGGCATCTCCAAGGAATTCCTTCGAGCTTGCCAGGAACGCAGCTCTCTGAAAAGCCGAGCCCGAGCGATCGTTCTCTCTCGCGCGCTTCTCTGCAGAGACTGCGGCGACACCTACGCATTCATATATATATATATATATATATATATATATATATATATATATATATATATATATATATATATATATATATATATCTGTCTATTTATATATACGCGCACACTTGTATATACAGGTATATCTCTGTATTTACCGGTATTGTTGGACTTACATGGCAGTATGTATTGTGGCGTATTACACGTGAGAAGCGGCATGGATGCTTTGATGTTGCTGTGGCGATTTCGTCGGCTGCGGGCTCTCATCGTTTTGCGTTGACCCTGAGGAGAGATTTCTGTCTCCGCGTTCGAAGATGGCGCCGGCCGCTCAAGGCGGAGTTCTAGTCTGTCTGAATCGTCTCAGTTTTAGGGTTCAGGATGTTTCATGCCGCCGCTGGTTTTCAATTTTACTTTTTTCCGCCTGCAGGACTCACATGTGAATGCGATGATGGCAGCTGCGAGGCGACTTTCTTCAAGGGAACGCAGAGGTGCGTATGAGCCTTTCCTTTTTTCTATTTTCATAGCTGTCTCTTATTTTTTCTCTTTCGCACTAAATACGCACGCCGAGAGAGTCCTCTGGGGAGCAACGGGCGAGGTATACGCGCTGTAGTCTAGTGCTGCGGTATGCAGGCCTGGATGATCTGTCCTGAGCTCACCGCGTGTTTCTTGGCCGTTGCTCCCTTGTCCCACTTGCTTTGTTTTTCTCTTTTCTTCCAGTCTTCGAATGAAAATCCACACGTCAGCGTCGAGGATGATTCGCGCGCTCGCCAGTAAAAAGCCACACCGGGTAGGTTTTACTCCTCGCTTTGTTCTCGAGCGAACGCAAAAAATCGCGGCGGATACTCGTGTCTGGTCACTTTCACTTCTCTTTTTCGGCGTCTTCACCTGTTTTTCGCATGTTGCCTGCAAGCGAGCGGCTACAGCAGCCTTCAGATTGACGCAGAGAGGATACGCCCGGCAAGAGGCTGTCGCTGTTCTTTGTTGCTGGTGTATCAAACCGCCATGCAGGCGCACATGCATCTCCGCCTCCATATTACATATATGTATATTTATTATATATATTATTAATGTGTCGCCGTGTGCGCGTGTGCCGTGCTGCACTCCCGCGCCACATCCTCGCGTGACAGGCTTATCTTACTTTTGGTATTTAGCCGCTCAATTTTCTTTTTTTCTGGTTTTTTAGGTTTCCGAGCTGCCCTGCGACGATGCGTTTGAGCGCCTGTGCGTCCTCCTCGTGTTGCACAGCAAAGACCTTGTCGAAATTCTCCCCTAGCGTCTCGCAGTCGGCTAGGAGTCTCTCGTCTCGATTCGAAAGCAGGCACGATTTCTCACGCAGTTATGCAGAATTTTGACTTTTTTTCAGGGCAGCGGGTCCATCGCGCTTCTCTAAAGGGCCGCCTCATATTTTCGCGGCCTCCTGTTGCACGCATATATTTACAAGCCGAGAAAGAAGACATATCTCTCCCCGCTCGGCTTAGAGTGCGGTTTCAATGCTGCGTGGACACCTGGAGTGCGCTGCATGCCAAACGCTTCCAACAGGCGCCTCTGCTGGTCTTTCGTTCCCCCTCTCTTCGCTCGGTGCTCTCGGCGTTCTGTCCAGCGCATCACCCGCGGTGATGCTCTCGAGCCGATGAGCGCATGCCTGTGTGTTCGCATACATATACATACACATAAATATATATAGTTCAGAGGGGCGGGGTTGCGAGTCGGCGTGTGCAGCGAAATGCGGCAAATCTCCTACGCCAGGGAGCTGATGGCTATTGGCGCTGGCAAGGAGGGCGCTCTTCGCCGAAGATAGCGAGTTTCGTAATCTGTTTTGAGTTTTGCATTATTTTCAACTTCCGGATTTTGTTCGGCGGCGCCGACCGAGGCACTCGACGCTCGACAGGCGCTGGAACGGGAGTCTCTCAAAAATCGTTCGGCTCCACAGTCTGATTATCCTGCGAGAAGACTTTTCGCATATGTGGACTCGTGCAGACTTCTCAAGCTATTTTCGTGTGATTAGATGCCGCTTGGTGGGCCGCTGGTCTCTGCTCGAGGCGCCAGAAAGAAAAAAAAGTAAAAGTGACTCAGACGCAACTGCGTGCATGGAGCCGTATATCTCAGTGAACGGAATAGTTGCTTTTTCTTGCTACGAATAGCTCCAGACAGGTACTTTTGCAGTTTGTAGAACTGCACGGGTAGCGTAGAGTGGTGTATCTGTGGAGCCTCTACCTTCTTGTAGATTCGAGAGTATTACACGTCTCGTCTGCTGCTGTGCGAGGGCTCTTGTCCCCACACGCAGCATTCCTCGGTGCATCGGCTTGCGTTTACCTCTGAAACGACGCAGAAATGCGAGTGAAGAATATATTCGATTTTGTACAACTGAACTCTCTAAAAAGGAAAGTAGCTTGTTTGTGCGGAGTTTTTGAGTGCACTCGCTCGTTCAGACAGGGCGCGGCCAGGCCGAGCCCCTGGCGGACGGCACTCGAGTCATTCTCTGCAAAAAGCGCCTCAGCCAGGGTCTTGCCCTGGAAAACCGGCGAAGCGCCGAGAAATTCCACCGATACACATTCCGCTGACCGGAGGCGGCGAGCTCCGCCGAGCCTCGGAGCCCTACAAGCGGACACCTGCCTCTTGAATACGCACATATACATATATATATATATGCATATGTGAACGCTTATACTCCCCCCCACACTGAACTTCAGAATGTTCTCAGCGTGTGAGAGCGCGTCTGTTGGCACAAGGGCGTCTCGCGAGAAGTTTTCACTCACGCCGCGCTCGCGAGCCTCCACAAGGCAGACGCATGTCATGCTGAGACACACGTGAGAAGGCGGCTCAGATACGGACAGTGAAGAAGAGAGAATGGACTCCTGCACACTCGCAGAGGAGGCTGTGCGAGGTCAGAGCATGCATGCGAGAAAGTATAGAGCGAAAGCGAGAGAACAACACTAGCGAGAAGGCTTTCAACTTCTACATCCCACACAGCACGCACAGTCTGAGTCAAGCGACAGCCGCATGCCTGAACTGTAGCTCGAGCTTAGTCCAGTGCGCCTTTCAGAGACAAATTGCGGCGCTTGTCCCATCGTTAGCGTTGACAGAAGGTCGGTTGTACTTTTTTTTTCTGTTTTGTCCTTTTCTGCGACAGGGGACGAAAAAGCTTTGGAGAAGGCAAGCAATGCACCTTTTCGCATGCAATCTGGGGCTGCATGCGCGGCGCGCAAAACTCGCTCCATGCTCAAGTCGAGTATCGAGGAGAACCAAATTCTTTGAAGAAGTCGAATAAAAATATATTTTTCCAGTCCAACAGAGAGAGGAGTTGGAATGCCCTCCTCTCCGAGCTGCCTCTCTCTCTGCGGCCTGTGTTTCCTCTTTCCTCTCCCTCATCCCGCCTGGTGCTGCGAACTTCTCTCCTTCAGCGCATGCTTGCCTTTTTTTCGCGGAGTGTCTGGTTGATTTCAAATTTTTATTCCCCCCTTGCGAAAGCCATGGCGCCTCTACGCAGAGAGGCAACCGGCGCGCCGGTTGTGACGCTCGGGACGTACGATGGCGGCTTGATGGGCTACACCGTCGAGAAAACCGCAGAAAACTCCCTCGATCTCAAGGTTTCCTTCGCTGTAAATGCTCACGTGGTGAGCACTCGCACGCGGAAACAGCATACTCGCGATACACATGCATTTTCCGATGTATGAATCTATCTATACCCTTGCACCGCTACCTCTCTGTCTTTATACATCTGTCCATCGCTGTCTATATTGGTTCCTATACATATATATATATATATATATATATATTTATATCTTTCTGCGTCTATATACTATTTATGTATGAGTATAGATAGATAAATATATGGAGCCGTGACGCTTGCGCGGATAGAGAACAGCGGTGCGTGGGCCTGCGTGCCTCTCTCGCGCGTTGTTTCCGATGCCCGCCTCGGTGTATTTCATTCGGCACCAGTTGCATTTTTTGATTTCAGGGATGCGTGAAGGCGATCGCCAGCAGCCCCAGTCTGCTGCTCACAGGAAGCACCGACGAGAGTATCCGGTATGCTTTTTTTCTCTTTCCTCTCCGTTCAAGCAAGTCTCTCTCCGCGGTCTGTGACGCTTGCGCGTGTCTGGGTGGCGTCCTGGGAGAGAGGGCGCACGAGAGGAGACGCGGCCTCACAGAGCGAGGAAACTTAAGACGAAAAACGAGAGAAAACATGGAATCGAAACGGAGGCAGTGGGATAGAGGACGCGCGCGTGCGACTCTTAGCGGAGGCTGGCTTCCTTCCGCGAGCTCGCGGTCGCTTTTTCTCGCTTCCTTGGCGCCTCGGGGGTGTCGCGTCTCGCTCCTGTCCCCCGTGTCTGCCTCTGTTTGTCTCTTTGCATGCGCGTGCTGGGCTTTGTTCTGCGCCTCTCTCCTCGGCTTGACTTTTTTTTGCAGCCTGTCTGCGTCGGTCTCCACAGGATCTTCAGTTTGGCGACGCGCCGCGAGCTGGGCGTGTTGACCAACACGACTCCGGGAACAGTCACCTGTCTGGCGCTGGTCGGGGACGCCTTTCTGCTCTCTGGCGACGAGCGCGGGCGGCTGAAGCTCTGGCGGGGGCCTGACTGGGCGCTGCTGCGGAGCCTCGACACCACTCAGGCGCCTAAGGCCGCCGGCGCGAAGCGGCAAGCGGGAAGGTGCAAAGGCGCCGGTGACAACGCACACGAAGAAGAGGATGAAGACGTCGCGCAGGGACGCAGAGCCGTGACGAGCCTTGCAGTCCACCCCAGCGGCCGCCTCGCCCTCGTCTTGACCGGAGACGCCAGCCTCCAAATCTGGAACCTCCTCGCAGGCACCTGCGCCGCACGACAGGCTCTCAAGGGTGAGCAGCCGACTGAAGCGGCCTCCCGAGACAGCAGGGCTCCTTTCTGAGTTTCAACGCACCTCTGCGCGAGCGGAGAAGCGCCGGAGCAGCCAGGGGCCGGGAAGGCTGCGCGGCTTCGCCGTCCCCCTCCCGACGCCAGCGCGTGTGTCTGCGGTCTGCAGAGGGAGGGGATTCGCTCTCGCGACCTAGCGGCGGCGCTTTCCTGCTGTCTGAGTGTCGAGTTTTGCGCCACTTTTTTTTCAGGCAAGTTCCCCGTCGAGGGCGTGAGGTGGGCTCCGCATGCGGACGCCGCAGTCTACGGTCTGCTGTCGAGCCGCGAAGTCTCTCTTCACAACGTGAGCGACCCAACTCGTTCTGCGGTGGTCTCTGTGGAGGCGGTTGATGGAAGGCTCGCCGGCGACAACGACGGAAGACCTCCGCGGTGTAAGTGAGATGCGGCGCAGACTGCGCCGCCAGCGAGAGCTAGCGAGCCAGGGGAAGACGTCGCAGAGCAGTATGAGGCGTATAGGGCACTTCTTTTCGAAACAATTGGAGACGCAAGCGCCCAGACGCGACTGTCGCGTGCAAGAGCTGAGAGGCGGAGAGAGCGGCGCGCCGGGGTGAGATCTGCGGAGGCCGTTTCGCGCCTTCTCTCGCCGTTTTCGCTGCGCGAATCCTGCACGCCCGTCAAGTGTGGGGCGTGTGCGTCTGCGCGCAGGGACTGCGTTCTGCTTCGCCCTGGAGTCGCTGCTTCTCGTTGGAGACTCCAACGGTTGCGTCTGGGGCGTGAGGCTGCCGGCGGCGCTGCTCGCCGCGGAGGAGAAATCCGACGCGCCTGCCTTGCAGCCGTCCTTCTGCTTCAGGGGATCGCATGCGTCGCGCATAAAGGGCTTGGAGCTCCTCAGCTGCGCGCAGGTAGGAGGCTGCCAGCAGGAAGAAAGTCGGCGGCATCAGAGGGGTGAGGGGGCCGGCGAGACTCCGCTGAAAGGCGAGGCCGTAGACGTCAGTTCGCGACAGAACCACGCCGCCGCTGTCGCTATCTGTTCAGACAGAGGGACACGGACGAGGACAGAGCGCGAAGGCCCAGGCGCAACTGAAATCTGCGCCGGGTTCGAACGCACTGGCGACAGGATGGTTTAGGGCTGATTTGGGAAGAGGTGAAGAAAGAAGGGACAGTGGATCTGAGTTGATGCGATCTAAGGCGCAGCGGTCCCATCTTCCGGTGCGCGTCCTTGCTCACGGTCATGGTTTCTGTGTTTTTGCACGCGTATTTTGTTTTTTTAGATTTCTTCCTTGGCCGCGCAAATTTCTTTCGTCAGTGCCGACGCGAACGGCTGCGTGCATGCGTGGAGTTTCGAGTGCGTGAGTTCGGCCTCGCGCGCTGAAGACGGCAACGCAAAGAAAGGAAAATCTAATCTCCAAGTCATTCAACCGGAAGCGTAAGTCGCCGCCGTCGATGGGAGATCTGCGCCGCTTCGGACACTCAGATTATGCATCTATTCCTCTGCGGATGTGGATACACGTGTGTATACATCAATATGCATGGATATACATGTATATGCGCGAGACTGCCTCTCTCAGGCTAATATATGCATATATATGTACATGAATACATATATACACATGTCTATCTTTGTATCTATATACATATGGTGTTTTCGAACCTGCTGATCAAGCGCGCGGAAGGTTTCTCGATGTGTTGCGCGGCGACTTAGGCCCCGCGCAGGAAGTCGTTGGTCTTTGCTTTCTTCCGGCATGCGAGGCACGTTCGACGCTTCCGTCGAGAAGTGAGTCGCTGCTCGGCGGCGCCTTGGTGCAGACTGTGTCTCTGTTTCCGCGGCGTCTGTTTTCTTCAGGACTGTAGACACCAAATGCCGCGTGACTTGCCTCTCTAGCAGCGCGGCGGGCGCCTTCGCGGGCAGTCCGCGCAGCCCCGAGCGCACGTCTGAGCAGGCAGAAGAGGCAAGCGAAGACGACGCGGAGCCGCTCGCAGGCGAGACGCATACCGGGAAGGCAGGAACGAGGAGCCGAAACGCCGCCCAGGGCTTTCGGCTGAGGTCCCAGGACGGCTGGCGTGAGGCTCCACACAAGAAGGCGACGCACGCCGCGGCTGAGGGGAAGCGGAAGTGCGCGTGGGGTCCTCAGGCCGACTTCTGCGCGGCGAAGAGAAAACGAGAAAACGCTGCCGCGTGTCCCGCAAAGGGCAACGAGAACGGCAAGAGAAAGAAGGAGAAAATGCGGGAAAAAGGCAAGAAAAAGCTGACCTAGAGTTCTGATATCCAGAGAAGCCGACCGCGGCGCAGGGCGACCACAGCTGATAAGCAGTGCCTTCAACCGTTTTGACGAGGAGACTCAGAGACGTCCGCGAAGGCTGCTATCGGCCCTGAGCTGAATGACGCTATGCGGTTTTTTTCTGCGCCTCCAGCAGCTCGCCCCGTGCTACTCTTTCCTCCTGCGTGCGAAAAACCCGCCTCTGCATGCGGACGAAATTGGAATTCGCATTCAAAACACAAGCGGGGTGAGCGGCTACTTCCGGTTTTGCGCGAGAGCGTGAGCCGGCTCTCGAATGCATGTGTCTCTGACCATCCGAAAGCGAAGACCGCACTATATATATATATATATATATATATATATATATATATATATGCACACGAGTATACATATCTATATTTATATGTATACGTATGTCTTTGTAGTTGTATATGTGAGTACGTGCGCGCTGTCTAGCGTGGCTCATACTCTTTCCTGTGAATGCGAGGGAGAGCGGCATGTAGAGGAATCTGTGTGTGTTCCTGTGTCTAGGGTTGTTGCATCGCGAAAAGTTTTTCCTTCCGGTTTCTGTTTCGTGCCGTGTGCGACGCATGCACGCACCGAAGACTAATTCTCTAAGCGAATTTTTGAAGCAACTCCCTAGAAGACGAGAGACGGCGGCAGCCGCGTATTCTCGGCGCAGCGCGGACAGTCGACTTGCCACTGCGCAGATAAAGCGGATAGTAGGGAGGCACGAATAAAAGAACTCCCGTGTGATAGCGCAAAAGAGCGAGGGAGCAGCAGAGCAGTAGGCAGTGATGGACTAGCAAGACGCGATGGGTGAGTGAGCGCGAAAAAAAGCGTGCAGGCAGTGCCTCGTATGGGGCGGAGCGGCAGCGCCGAGAGAAAAGACTTGCGTGTTTCCCTGCTGGGGGGCGTGGAAAAAGCATTTCGGTTTTTGCTCATCTGCGAGTCAGCGAGATCTCTGGTACGCAGACTCTGCGCTGGAAGGAAAGGGAGCCAGATCGCATGCGACGCGCTCTGCGTGAGATGTGCAGCTGTTGGAAAAGGCATAAAGACCTCAAAAATCTGAAAAGGAATGGACCTCACGCACGTGCCGATACAGTCGCAGTCGCGCAGAGCACGCACCCTGCATTTTATCCACATGCATCACATGTATGCAGTGAAGCTCATTGGACTCCCGTTGATTGGCAACCTTTACGCGCGTGTGAGAGCCGAGAGAAAAACAAGTTACAGAAGGAAAAAAAAACGAACAGAGGCCGAAATTCTGCGAGGAAGAAGACGAGGTCCCGAAGCGGCGCCCGGCTCAGAGGCCGTGTCCCCTGTGCGACGCCAGGCGCGTCAGCGGCTGCTCGTTCTGCTCATCGAATTCGGGGCTGGAGCGCAGGCCCTCGAAGATCTCCTCGTGAACCTTCTCCTTCAGGGTCTCCAGCGTCATGCCCTGCACACGAGAACAGGAAATTCACGCACCTAAGCGTCAAACGAGGAAGGAATAGGTATACAAATATATCAGTACACAATTCTGCAGATATATATGGATATGGAGGTACTCTTCGAGCGAGGCTATAAACGGCCGTTCGGGGGTCAGCCGGCTCTGCATGCAGGGAACATGCGAAGGCGATCACGCGGCAGCTGCAACCGGCGCGAAACCAGACCGCATACGGGATTTATTTTTTCTTTTGAGCTTAGAAGTCAGTCGAGCACGAAGCAGCTGCCCACCTCACGGACGAGCTGCAAAAATATCTGAATCAAAGGCAGCAATAAACATATACGCGGGCGGAGGCACGCGACAAAGAAGCAACACAGACAGTCTCTCTCACGCGATGCGCAGAGCACGAAGAAACATGCACATGCACACAGAAGAAAACTCACATGCATAAACATATACATACATATATATGTATGCATTTTGGCGTAAGGGGCGCGTTGGCGACACGTGGATTTGCAGGAAGCGAGATCTGAGTGGATGGAGAATTTTTTTTCTCACCTCAGCGCGGATCGGCTGACCATACTTGGCGTAGACCGTGCCGCTGTCCACCAGCTTGCTCGTCACAGGCCAAAGTTTGTGGGTGCCGTGGACCGCTGCGCGGAAATGAAAAAAACAAGAAAGTAAAAAACACTGAATTGAGATTTCCAGGCTGAGGACACGTGACGTAGAACAGGCACCGCGCGAAGAGCGGCAGACCAAAAAGAGAACAAGAAACGGAGGCGAGCAACGGACATGCGACCACGCGCACCCCACGCGAACGCAGATGCGGCGATGACGGGAGAAAAATAGCCAACGCCGCAACGAGCCAGTGTATCCCCGAACTCCCACCAAGCGAGGCATTCACCCGCACGAAGAGCCTCTCGCCTCGACACAAGCAAAAGAGACGCAGAGGACGGGGTGAGAGCAGAGGGCGCTGAACGAAGAGAAGCTGGAGGAGATTCTCCTACCGATGGGGAGAATTTCGACGTCGGGGTGCTCGAGGGCGAAGCGAAAAAATCCATCTTTGAACGGCTGCAGACGACCCGTGACGCTCCGCGTGCCTTCAGGGAAGACCATCAACGAGCTGCCTTGGTCAAGCGCGTCAGCTGATTGCTGAAAAAGAGACGCGCGGAAGAAGAGTCATCCTCGTCGAACTGCAGAGCAATGTTAAAAAAACTACAGGGGAGCCAGGGGAAGCCGCGGAAAAAACCAGAGAGAGCTCGAGGGGGCTGCACGCGCATCCTCCAGGCTCCGGACTCGCCCAGGAAGCATGGAACGCACACGTGAAGCACGTAGTATGCGCCGATAACAGAGGCGCAGAAATCCCAACCCTGAGATGCCGTATTCCAGCACCACAAATAAAAAATGTATACGTACGTATATGCATGTTTAGGGAGACAGACGCTTGGTCCCCTTGAAGGGCAGGACGCGGCAGGCAAGGCGGTTTCTGTACCTGCATGCACTCCTTGACGGCGCCAGGCGCAGTGCCCCAGCCACCCTTCTCCTTGGTAAACTTCACGCGGACGTACTGCGCCAGCCAGAGGCTCCAGCCGGCGATGGGCACGTAGCACAGCGACTCCTTGATCACGAAGACTGTCGACCACGGAAAGATGACCGAAGTCACCACCCACGGATCTGTACCACACACGCAGGAGGAGAGCGAGGCGAACGGCCTCGTAGAGCAACTCCGTACACGCGCACGCCGCGCAGCTCTCGATTGCTACAGAGAAAGCCCGCACAGGCGACGGAGGTGCTTAGGCAGTTGCATATATGCACATGCATACACACATACACGTACATATACACATGCATATGTTTATGCATGTCTATATGAGTATATATATATATGCATGAATATATATAGACAGAGAGCTGTCTAAGCATCTCATGTGGAGCGGCCGTGAAGGGTTGCCACGAAGCCAAGTGAGGGGGTGCCTCTAGAGAGCAGGCGCGAGCAGAGGGCGAGAGTTCGTGAGACAGGCGTCACACCACTGGAAATTCGGTAGGAAACTCACCCGCTCCACTCGCGTGATTGCACATGATGATAGTTCGGCGCGGGCGGTAGTTCCGCGGGGGCTGGTTCAGCATCTTGAGGCGCCAGAAGGGCAAGAAAATGAAGGCTGCGAAACCACAGAACACACAGACGCGCAGTGAGTGCGGAGTCCCCTCTCCGGGAGGAGAGAAGTCAAGAGAGGAGGCCACGACAGCCGACAATTGTTCGAAGAACGATATGTGCGGGCCCCTGAGCCACATAGGAACGGGAAGACACGCAGCGAGGCGAGGCCGGAAGACAGCGTCTAGACAGCCACGCGAACGGCAGGCCCGGGTCCGGAAAGCGATCCAGGAGGGTGCGTGGGCGCGGCGACGCAGAACGGCAAAGAAAGTCGACAGGAGAGCTGGCACGCGCGCGGGGCGGCGCGAGACTTGCAGCCGGGGATCGTCGACATACCCAGTTCCATGTAAATTTGGAAGATGGAGCTCAGGGCACGACGCGGGAAGCCCTTCACAGTCAGCATCAGGGGCAGAAGGCAAACGCACGCGGCGATTTGCGTGAGGAAGGCGCAGAGGAAGAAGACGGAGACGACGAAGTAGAAGTAAATCGTCATCAACACGCGCAGCGGAGTGGGCGCCATCTTGCCGAATGTTGGAGAACCAAATACCAGAGAGGGGAAGGGAAATTCCCGGCGCCAGCGCCGAAAACCGTCACCGCTAGATTCACTGGCGGGACAGGCGGAAGTCTGGTGAGAGATGGGGGGTTGGAGGGCACGGAAAACAGGTCACAGTGCGAAGCAATAACTGGCGGCAGAAATTGCTGACCAGAGGACTGGCGAGACGCGCCGCCTTTGCCCAAAAGATTTGGAACGAGAAGCGTCCTCTCGACAGCGGGAGGGACTGCGGATGCCCCGCGCCTCGACAGAACATGCACACGAATTCGACAGGCAGAGACCGCCTCGGAAGGCACGCGACCAAAAACTTTCGGGAATGAGTTCGGGGTGAACGCGCCGGAGAAAAGCCAGACTGATGTGCCACACTTGACCGGGGAGTGATGGACGAAGCGGACCGGGATTTTCCGGCTCACTCGCCAGCCCGGCGTGGCACGGCAGAAAGGTAGATGCGGCAGGTTGGCGACGGGCAAACGTCAAGAGTTCACCGAGGGCTGAAACAGACCAGCAACTGTCGAGACCATACGGCCGCACGGAATCCGCAGATGGAATCTGAACATGCGAACACGCAAACATGCCCAGAAACAACGAACCAGAAGACCACAGGCGATCGATGTTTCCGCGAGCTTGTAGTGGGAGATGCGCCTAGGTGACACGGGTGACACACTCCTCCTGAGATTCCGCGCCCTTCGCCAGGATGCCGCGACAGCAGCTGCTGCTAAGGCTGCCAGCGTGACGCGCCGGCGCAGCTGCTTCTTCTTTGTCCGCGTGCATGCACTTGGGAACCACAGTCTTCCGGCGAAGTTCGATTCTGTCTTTGCTTCCGGAAATCGAGAAGCGCCACGACGTTGTGGATTTTCGTTCCAGGGACTCACGCAAAGCGCTGAGATAAACGTCACGCGCGCCAATTCCCGCATTAAAAAAGGGGATCGGGTCCAGGTCTCTCGCCTGCCTTCGTTTCTCGAGGCTTCTGTCAATCAGCTCCATCGAAGGGAGCATGTCCTGACCGTTTTTCTCACAAATACGAGTTCCAAGGACGACCTGAGCCTCCTTCCAGGTGTCTATACACCGCGCGCTTCTGTGAAGGGAGAGCTCCCACTTGATATGTTCTTTCGTCTGTCAAGGCAAGACGCTATGCATCTATCTTTCATGTCTTAGCCTGCTGCTTCAACAAACCGTTTTTCGCTCCTGTCTGGCACTCGCCTCGCCGGCTGCCCTGCATCTACGCTATCGGGCTGGCGTTCTAGCACTTCGCAGGCTGGGAGCTACCGGGCCCTGCGGACGGACGCCCGGCGGCGCTGCAGGAAGCCCCATGACTTAGGGGCGCCAAAGTGGCATTGGCAAGTTTGGATGCAATATCTCGGTCATCTACTCACTTGCTGGCAGGATGACGGACGGAAGCTACTTCCAGCCCGCGAAACGGGGGGAGCTCCATGAGTTGAAGGAGGAGCTGCACTCGTCTAACAAGGAAAAAAAGAAGGAAGCGGTGAAGAAGGTTATCGCCGCCATGACAGTCGGAAAAGACGTTTCTTCGCTTTTCCCTGATGTCGTCAACTGTATGCAAACAACTAACATCGAGCTCAAGAAGCTTGTGTACCTGTACGTTATCAACTACGCGAAGGCGCAGCCGGAACTGGCTATCCTTGCCATCAACACGTTCCGCAAGGACTCATTGGACCCGAACCCTCTCATCAGGTACAGCACCTCGCCAGAAACCGGTCTCCATCAAGGTGTAACACGCAAGTCCCACTCGAGGTTCGGGCCGAGCGTCCGGCCTCCTGTCCCCGGAGCGACGTGTCAGTCTCACCGAGGGCGTCGCTCTCGTAGTGGCGGCTCCGTCCGACCCAGGCGAGAGACTCACGAGGATACTGACGCTGCACATCTCCACGAAGACGTCCGCAGAGGTTCGGTGGTCGGCTGCTTCTGTGCAGTCCGCTGTGTCGCGGTCCTGCACGATGAGTCCCCCGTCCCTCCCCATGCTGTCTAGACTTCTGCCCGCGCCAGCTTCTCGGATATCGTTTCTGGAGAGCATTTTTCGGCAACGTTGTTTCGGTCTTGCGGCTGTATGTGCTGTGGTGCAGGGCGCTGGCCGTTCGGACCATGGGCTGCATCCGTCTGGAGGAAATTACTGAGTATCTCGTTGAGCCGCTCCGAAGATGCTGCAAGGATCCGGACCCGTACGTCCGGAAAACCGCGGCGATTTGCGTGGCGAAGCTCTTTGGTAAGTCTCTCGTGCCTTCGGAGTCGCCTGTGTTTCTTGAAAAACCGATACATCCTCTCGAACGCGGCCCTTGGTCTCAAAGGGACGTGCCGATCGCTGAAGCGGTCACGGCCTGGAGACGTAAGATCTGGCGGACTGGAGTGCTTTACCGGGATGCTTCCGTATCTGCGTCAACTGTGCATGCGTGAACGTCAGGTTGTAGCTGTGGGCTCTGCGGCCGCTGGAAACCGCACTGTATGCTTGGTTGTGCTGAGGGACGGCATTCGTGTAGAAGGCCCGTTCGCGTCTTCGGACCGGAGGCGACTTCCGTTCTAGGACGTGCCCTCGAAGCAGAACGCTGGTGTTTGCTGGCAGTGGAGCGACCTGACGCGTCTAGGTTCCCGTTCCCTGTGGGCAGACTCTGCTTGCAGTCCTCCTTTCTCAGGTTGTGTCTGTCAGTTTGGCAGTCGTGCGTTCTGCATCTTCAGACATTCGCCCAGATATGGTCGGAGAGGAAGGGTTCATTGAGGAGCTCACGACGATGCTGAGCGACTCGAATCCGGTCGTCGTGGCCAACGCGGTTGCCGCGCTCTCGGAAATCTCTGAGAACTCGGGGAAAAGCTACATGAAGGATATCCTCAGTGAGTCTAGGCGTGCCGTTCTCGCCTCACAACCTCAGGCTGTGTCGAATAAAAGATTCCTCAGGTTTTCCGCGGGGCTACGTCTTGTTCCGTCGATGCGGCGAGGTGCGGGAGACGCTGTCTGCCTCCGCAGATCCCTTGTAGCATGATTTGCTGTAGCGCTCTGTAAAGCACGCGCTCCAGGAACAGCAGCAGTTGCATCGCCTGCGAAAAAGGGAAAGTAGAGCTGCGGTGGAGTCCGCCGAGTGCGCGTCGGTCTGCATGTTGGGCTCGTGGACGTCAGCCTGAGCGGAGCGCCTTGGTCTCCGTCCCGCGTAGCCGTATTCTCGAGTTCTTCTGATATGCTTTGCTTCGGCTCGTACCTTCAGACGCGAAGGAATCCAACGTGAACAAACTGCTGGCGGCACTCAACGAGTGCACAGAGTAAGTGCACCCCGGCAGCGACTCTGGCAATGCATGCAACTGCCCGTCGGCGCCTCCCCCCCTCAGCAGAGGTGGATGTGCTGGCGGTTTGTTTGCTGCGGTCAGACGAGGCGACTGGCGGTCGTTTCGTCCGCTGTGCTTTTCCGCGATTTCGCTGAGCGCGCCCGCGCACTTCCATCGTGGCACGCGCAAGCATGCGTCAATCCGTCGCCCTGACTTTTTATCTCTTTCTCTGCATGTGCGCCGCAGGTGGGGTCAGGTTTTCATTCTCGACGCGCTCGCACAGTTCGAGCCCGAAACGCCGAGGGCTGCGGAGTCAGTCTTGGACCGCGTGACCGCTCGGCTCTCGCATGCGAACTCTGCGGGTAAGGCGGTCTAGTCGTCTCTGCGACGATCTTCGGCTGCTTCTTCCGCAGCGAGCTGCGTGTGTGCGTCAGGAGGGGCTTTTCCGCGGGCTTTGTAGGAAGATGCGCGAAAGAAAGCGTGGCCATGTGTGCAGCTTGCCGGGCTGTGTGTGGGTGTGTGGGTGTGCGCAGTTGTCCTCTCTGCGATCAAGGTCGTCATGAAGCTTCTCGACAAGTGAGGCGTGTCTCGCTTCGAAGCGTCACCGCGAAGTCCTTCAGTCCACCCAATTCGCAACCGCGCGTGACGCTTCTCGGGTTTAGCTGGGCGGTTGGAGGCAAGCTTGCGTGCGCTTTTCACAGTCTGGTAGCGCGTAGATGGTTTTCGGCGCGTTCGTAGGCGCAGAGGGGTTCCACTCTATATCTGTGTAGACAGGCAGATGTGCGTGGACTGCGCGCAGCGAGATATGGAGGCCTGGTCGGCGCGAGGATGCTTCGCTTCGTTCGGTGCACCTTTTGAGAACATGAGGGGGGCATGTGCTCCATCTCCTCTGTGCGGTGTCTGTGCTTTCTTTTTTTCCCCTTTTTTTGCAGAGTCACGAACCCCGACGTCGTCCGCGCGGTTCAGCGGAAGCTCTGTCCGCCTCTGGTGACTCTGCTCTCGGCGGAGCCTGAGATTCAGTACGTCGCGCTGCGCAACATCGAGCTCATCGTCCAGAAACGCCCAAACATCCTGGCGAACGAAGTCAAGGTACGCCTGGCGAGCCCCAATGGAGGATGTGAGGACGAAGGAGCAACGGCCTATCTTGCTGTCAACACATGCAGGGAGAGAGAGAAGGGCACGCATAGATGCAGATAGATGTATTCGGGCTGGAAGGAGTCGGGGGGCACAGGAAGGAACCTCTCAGCACGTGCGCTCTAACTAGATGTTGAACACTAGGAAATGCACAAGATGCTTCAGAAGTATATCGGAACGCGGAAGTTGATACCTCTAATTATTTGGAGTACAAAGGTAATCGCAACTAAGAAACCAAAGTTAAAAGATGAATTTAGACCGGGGAGCCAGGCCGCGGCGGACGCGCGGCAGCGAACGATGGCCGGGGGGGGGGGGGGAAAGGGGGGGGGAGAGAAACGGCGAGGCGAACAGTCCTGATGCCTCTTCATTCTCGAGACGGGCCGTTTTCAGGCGGAGCGCCATGCGGCCTCGTGATGGCGAAGCGGCGGGAAAGGGAAAAAGTAGGTTTCACATGAGAGACTAGCGCAAACGCGAGTCCAGCGGTGTTGTATATGTAAAAATGCATACATATACATATATATATATATACTTATATATCTGTGTGTGCGCGTCCTCGAGAAAAAATGGATGCATGCGATCCTGAGAGGGCATCTTGGTTTACGCTCTTTTCTCTTCTTTCAGATGTTCTTCTGCAAGTACAACGACCCGGTTTATGTGAAAATCGAGAAACTCGACATCCTCGTGCGCCTGGCCTCGGAGAGGAACATCGACCAAGTGAGTGCGTGCATGCAACTCCTGCTCTCAGCCTCGTACAGTCTAGTGGCTGCTTCTGCGAAACGCCTTCCGTTTGTCTTTCCAAAAATGTCACAACTCCGTCTTCTGCGGTGCGACGTGTGCGTGAACCTACACGCGAATATCTAAAACTTTTTTACATTTTAGACACCCTCGCTTCCCTCTGCGTCTCCACGTGTGGCGAAGGGCACGCAGAAGGGTCTAGAGGAGCGCACTCGAGAGAATGAGGCACCGTATGTGCATGTTTCGCCGTCGCATGCCTCTCGCTAGGTTGGGAAGTGAGACTGCGTTATTTCTCCTTCAGGTTTTGAACGAGCTGAAGGAGTACGCGACTGAAGTCGATGTGGACTTTGTGCGGAAGGCTGTGCGTTCGATTGGGCGCTGCGCCATCAAGCTGGACGCTGCGGCAGAGCGATGCGTGGCGGTTCTCCTCGATCTGATTCAAACCAAGGTCAACTACGTGGTTCAGGAGGCGATCGTTGTCATTAAAGACATCTTTAGGTGGGTCCGGTGGCCTCGGAGTTCTCGCTCGCCTCTCGCGAGCTTCTCTTCGCGGCTGCGCCATTCCGTCCTGTCATTTATTTCGGCGCTTCACTAGGCTGAAGTGCTGAAAGCTAGGGACGGCGGCGGGTGATGTGAGCTCTTCGCTGTGTAGCTGTTCGCTTTTTCTCCTCAGCACGGGCTCTGGAGGTTCATCTTGTAATAGGCGGCTTTCTTTTGCGGGAAGGTTGGCTCGCCGCGCTTGTGTGTGTGTGTGATCTCTTGCTGCCTTCTCTTTCCTTTCGTCGGCTTCGCTTCTCTTTCTCGGCGTGTGCATCTCTCTGCGCGGATTTGCCTGTACGTCTTGAAAGTGCCGTACCGTTAAATCTGTGTCTGTCTCCTTTTTTAGGAAGTACCCGAACCAGTACGAGTCGATGATTTCCACCCTGTGCAAGAATCTTGACACGCTCGATGAGCCTGCCGCGAAGGCCTCCATGGTTTGGATCGTGGGTAAGGCGCCTTTTGTTCGTTTATGCGTCTCCGTCGCGTTCTTCTTTCTTTTGCACAGATTCGCTCCAATTATCTCGAATCTTTTCTGTGCGAGTCCCTCCCGCGGGGCAGCCACCCGCTTCCGTGTTGTTTTTTGATGGCGGAAACTCGGGGTCTTTATGTTTTCTCGGCTTTCCGGTGGCTTCTCGCGTCATCTCTCCCTCAGCTCGACTGCGCGTGCTTGTGCCTCTAGACCCCGTTATTCCGAGTCTCCAGGAAGAAGGGTGTGCGCAGGGGACGCGCGAGTTTGACTTTTGAGGAAAGCGAAAACTTGCTTCAGTACTCCCTTCTACGTCGCAGCTAGCGTCGACGCACTCCTGCATCTACTTGAAGGGAGGAGAGCAGGCTGCGACATACACATCTGCATTTATTTTTGTTTATTGTAACTTTTGCAGGTGAGTACGTCGACCGCATCGACAATGCTGACGAGTTGCTAGAGACCTTCCTCGAGACGTTCCACGACGAGCCGTCGGTGGTGCAGCTGCAACTTCTGACGGCCACGGTCAAGTTGTTTTTGAAGAAACCTGCGCACACGCAGGATCTCGTGACAAAGGTTCTCAAAATGGCGACCGAGGAAACGTACAACCCGGATCTGCGAGACAGAGGTACGTTTCTCTCCGTTTCCCGCGTCCGCACACTTTTCCGTGTTTCCCCATGTTTTTATTTTGTTTTCATTTTGTAAACTGTGTTGTCCCCTGTTGTCTCTGTTGCGCTGCGTGAGTGCCTGGGCGTCCGAGCGATGCGGGAGCGCCTGTGCAGCACTGAGGCTGCTTGCATTTTTGCTTCGTTGCGTGTCTCAGGTATCCGTGTTTTCATGAGCTTATTCTTTTTTGCGTATATTTTCTCCGCTTTTCTCGCACGTTAGGTCTCCGCCGTCTCAGTCGCCGCCGTCGCCTCTCGCTTCCTGCTTGTCCTGTATCTCGTTGTCTCTCGGTTCTGCGACCCTCCATCGTCCCGGCCTCAGCGTTTTACCCCCGTCTCTTTCGACTTGGTTTTCTCTGCTTTGCTCGAAACAGCTTTCACCCAGTGACTGATCAGGAGCCTTGCCAACAGGAGTCCCGTCCATGAATGCACCGCACAGACGAGCCTCAGGAGGCGACTTTCTTCTCCTCTCTTTAAAATCGGGTGTTGTCGGCGTCTCTTTTCGTTGCAGCGTACATCTACTGGCGCATGCTCTCTGGAAATCCTGACGCATCCAAGAAAGTCGTCTTCGCTCCGAAGCCCTGCATAAACGAGGACGCGGATGCGCTGGATTACCGCACTCTGGACAAACTCATCGGTGGGCCTTTTGCGATTTGTTGGTTTTTTAACGGTGTACAGCGGAGTCACGGATGTGCCGCTGCCTTCTGCATGCGCGTCGCGAGATGTAGAGAAGCACAAGTAGGAACCAAACAAGAGCGCTGCTTCGCATGTGGTTGTAGGATTGGGGTGTAGTTTCTTTCTGCAATCGCGGTTTCGTGGGACGCCGCGGACGCAGAGGCATGCAGCCTTCCGGGTGGATTTGCGTTTTTTTCCGTTCGGAGCGTGGCGGTGTGTTTCGCGCGTTCCAGCGTGCCCTCTGTCGTGAACTATTCACAGCTGTTTTCTTCCTGGTGCGTGGGTTTTCTTCGTTGCAGGAAACATCTCGCTGCTTTCCTCGGTGTATCACAAGGCTCCTGAGACCTTCGTCACGCGCCAAGCGGCGCCCGGCGCCGCGAGGCAGAAGGAGATCACCGCGAGTTCAGATGAGGACTCGACAGACACGCGAGTCGAGAAAGCCAAGCGGGACATGCAGAGACAGCACTACTCCAGCGACGAGAAAGAAGACGGCGACAGCTCCTCAGACGGAAGCAGCGAACAGTCCGACAGGTGGGATGCCGAAAGGGCTCGGGAGGGCGCAAGAGGCGGCTTGAAGAAAAGAGAGAGAAGAAAGCGGCGGGGTAGCTAGGGGTGCTTCGGCGGAAATGCGTAGCCCGTCGAGACTGCGGCATCTGAATCGGGTGGCTAGTCAGCCAGGCTGGAAGAAAAAAAGGAGAGAGACGGGACGGCGGAGAAAGAAGACGACATTCGAGAAGAGAAGTCTGCTTTGTCTAGAGCGCCTCGAGCTGTCTTTCTGTGACTGCTGCGTGGATTGTTTTCGCAGCGACACCGACGGCCCCACAGATCTTCTTGGATTGAACGACGAGGCGCCGCCGAGTAAACAGGGCTCTAAACCCAACAATGACTTTTTCGATGTAAGATCCGTCCTCCGCCATCTCTTTGGTGGGGTTTCGTCCGCGCGTGCCTCTGTTTCGCCGCCTGTGTGGTGACTTCCTCGCAGTTCACTCTCGCCGCGGTAGCCCGCGGGTCTCCTCGGTTCTGTTTCATCGTAGATCCAAGGGTTTCCACGTGCTGCTCACTCGTTTTTCCGCGTTTTTCTCTCACGCTTTTTCTGGGTATCGGCGTCGCACTGTTTGCGCCTGCGCGTATGATACTCGCGATGACATCCGGTCTTGTTGATTTTTTTATTTTCTTTTTATCGTCAGATCTCGTTTTCCGCCGGCCCCGCTGTCGCGAAGCCTGTCGTCTTAACTGCGGATCGCCCGGGAAGTCAGGGTAAAACTGGTCTCGAAATCGCAGCTGCTCTGGCGAGATTCAACGGTAAGGAAGTCTTTTATGTGCTGCTGTCTCTGCTTTTGTTTTTCGGGTTTTTTTTTTTTGGTGCGCAAGTTTCATTTAAAAACGCCTCTGGAGGCCGCTTATGGCGCGTTGTCCGCAGGAGTCTGGATTTTTTCTTTTTCTCCATTCTCCTCTTTTGCCTCAGCGGCTTCTTGGCGGGCTCACGGGTGGTGCAAAGCCGTGTCTTCTCCACATGTCCCTCTCTCACTGAGAGTTTTATCTTCGTTTTTCGCGGGGCTGAGTTCTGTGGGGGCAGTGCCCTTCTGCGTCTGCCTGCCGTTCACCTGTCGGGCGGCTTTCGTCTCGGGCGTCGCTTGCACGCGCATTTCCTGTTTTCTTTTTCGCTCTCCAGGGATGATTCGCCTCCACCTTTCCTTCTCGAATCGGAGTCAGGTGCCGCTCAACGGCTGGGCGCTGCAGTTCAACAAGAATTCCTTCGGCCTCGCGCCGGCTGGACCACTGCAGGTCGGCGACCTGCTGCCGGGAAGCTCCACGGAGACGACGGTTCCCGTCGTGCCGGGTCAGCTGAACTCGAACACTGCTCCAGGGCAGCCTCCCTCTCTCCAGGTAAAGTTTGCGCAGCAAAGCCAAGGAAGTTTGCGGAGAAGCGATGTTCTACCTCGCCTCTGTAGGTGCTAGAAGTCGGTCGACTCGTGCCTGCAGACGCGCCGGGCAAGATGCCGAGACGCAGGCGGAGGGAGCCAAAAAAGGAGGCACAGGGAGATGGATAGACAGATGCACAGAGACGCACCTAGCGCCAGAGGTGTATAGGAAGGCCGGCCCGTGTGGAGAGGGTGCGAGGCAGATAGGGAGTCGGATGCGTGGCGATTGGAGGCGCGTGTCTCTTGCGCCTGCACCGGGGCCGGTGCATAGGGCGCTGACTTTTTGTACTTGCGTTGAGAGGTGTGCGAGTCTCGTGTGAAGCCGCTTTTTGAGGCTCTTGCTGGTAAGTTGTTCCTTTTCGGCCTCAGGTCGCTGTGAAAACGAATCTCGACGTCTTCTACTTCACCGTCCCGTTCGACCTCTGCGTCGTGCTGCAAGAGAATTCGTCGGCTGACAAGGATCTCTTTAGGCAGAGATGGCAGGCCATCGGCGAGGGGCGCCAGGTAAACACGAGGAGCATAAGCTTCTGTCGGCGGCGCTCCGCCGGGTTCGGGGTCGTCTAGAGGCAGCGGCGACCGGCAGCATGCACCACCGCGGCGCTCTTCTCGCCATCCAGAGCAGCAGCTATCGGGCGTTCCGGCAGTCTAATTTGTGTTCTCCGTGTTCGCGATGTTTCTCGGCTTGTCTGCAGCACGCGTTGATGGCCGTCGCGGCGAACTCCCAAAGTGTCCAGGCTGTGATTGCGCAGCTTGAGGCTATCAACATCGCGCTCGTTGCACAGCGCAGCGCCGACACGTTTGTAAGGAAACCACACGCAAAAGTTCTTGAAACGTGCACTCTGCTCATAAATCTGTAGATGCATGCGCGCTGTGGCAGCGTGCAGATCCACGCCGCCGGTGTCGGGGGTTCCGCTGAGGTTATCTTTGAGAGAGTCTCTCCAGTCTCGCAGGGCGTCGTGTGTCTAGAGTCTAGATGGCAAGAATTTTGTCAAGAAAACTGTGTGGAAGTTTGCGCCTGTCTCCGTAGCGAGAGAAGAGTTTACAGTTAGGGTTCAACTGCATATATATATATATATATATATATATATATATATATATATATATATATATATATATATATATGTATTTGTGTTGCGGGTTTTTTTTTTTTGCTAACTACGCGCAGCAAGCAGAGAATGGAAGGCAGACTCGCTAAGTTTAGAGTCAGTGTGTGTTGCGGCGCCGAGTCGACCCCTTCAGGGCCTGTCCGCACATGTAGTCGGGTCGTTCGTCGTCGTCTTTTCGTGCGTTGGTGTGCTGCGCTCTTGCCTTGGTTGTGTACTGTTATGCGTTTTCTCCGCGTTTTCTGTGTTTTCCCAGGAGGCGCTTTATGTGTCTGCAACGACGACAAACAACCTTGTGGTGCTCGCGGAGGTGTCACTGCAGAAAAACGGGAACGCCGTGAAAATCGTCACGCGTTCGGAAGCCGCGGCGCTGGTAAGTCGCCAAAAGCTTGATTCTCGTGGGTATGTGTTACGCCAGAGTTTGGTTTCAGGATATAAGTTGCTTCACCGTACCTGCCACAGTGCATGTGTGACTTCAGACTCGTTTACGAAGTCAACGAGTGCAGCAGGGACGTGTGTGAGTGTATGTGCGGCCGCAATCCTCGACTCGGATGACAGACGCTGCTGCAGCTTTTTCTCGTGTGTGCATGACTGTTTCGTTCCTACGTTCTTCGCGGTGTCGGGCGGCCCGCGCGGCGTTGTCTGCATATGTGAAAGACGAGGCATAGAGTCGCTTGTCTGCTGCCGTGTTGTCGAGTGTTTTCTTCGCGTGTGACCGGCACTGACGCGTTTCGCATGTGCGAGTTTTCGCCTCTTGTGCGTGTCTCTTTTCTGTGCCGCCCAGATTCCGCTGTTCAACGCCACGGTATGCACCGCGCTTCGGCTGACTGTGCGGTCGTAGGGCAGTTTCTGAGAAGCAAAAACGAGGAGGCAACGAAGCCGGCTTCGCAAACATTCGCGTGGATGTGTGTGGGTCACCACAATCTGCTTGTTTCGCGAGGATTCGCGCCTCCTTATGAGGACCTGGTATGCATGCGCAAATAGTAGAAAAAAGCCGCGCTCGCTACTGGCAGCGAAAGTCTGCTTGGCGATCCTCGCACGGGATGCTTTTTGCCGCGTGCTTTCGCTCGGTAGACTACAGGGCGCCTGCAGAGGGTGAAGCGCTGCGGTAGATGCTCCAGTCACTCTTTTCTTGCGTGTTTTTTCCTCAACCGGTGGTTTTAAAAAGAAGCGGACTGCGCACGATGGCTAAAATGCTCAGTAGGTGGCAAGGCTATTGGCGGCAGATCACACGTTGGACACTTGCAGTATGATGCGGAGTTCAAACGCTGTTAGAGGACCTCCAAAAACACGGCTGTGACATCTTCGTAGATCAGATGTTGTCGGTTATGAAATACCGACGACCAAGTGCTGTATTATTGCAGTACACCATCGTCTCACTGGACTGCTTACGCTAGTTCACCGTCAGATGTAATACGTCAGTTGTTTTGCGTGGAAGCTGGGAATCCGCCGCAAGCTGTTTGTACGGAAATTGAAATCCAACACTTTAAGCTGTTCTAAGACAGACGGATTTTGGTTTAACTGAATCATCGCGCCGAGGTAAGTCCAGCGGTGTTGAAAGTACTCCCATCGAAAACCGGGTGTGGAGTTATCTGGGTGCGGTCGACATGACTTATGCAGCTCTGGTAGCGGATAATCAGAAGGCTAGCAAATGCCCAAAATGCTTCAGAAGCGAAACTTTAGCGGGCTCTGCGCAGCTTGTTTAGAGTCCGTCAATGTAAACTTCTGTAAGCGGAAGCCTATTGAAACGAAAAGATAATCCGGTATGAGCGCCTCATCGGCGATGAACCACGATTTGAGCCAGGCAACCCTCAAGCGAAGCTGCGGATGCCTGGCGGACAGCAGGGGTCTTTGTGGAGAAGATTCAAGTTCTCTTGTGCTTTTCATGGCCGTCGTGTTAACTGCATTAGCGTCGGTTGTAGAATAGCCCTACCAACAATAATCTAGAACACTCAACTGCCGTCCTGTCGGAAGGGAGCCGTTCTGGACGTGTGCTGGAGCGCGCAGAGCAATCACAGCGCGGCGACAACGGCTATTCTTGGTATTATAACGGGACATTAGACCGAGCCTGCGATAGATAATCATATCTCAGATGCTAAGACAGTTCCCTGGGTATCCAGTCGAGTGCTCTGCGTTGGGCATTGTAAATAACTCACAGTTCAACCCTATATTATACATCGCATTACACAGAGCTCTGTCGTCGACTCTCCTCCCCCATAGGCGAAATTCTATCCTGCCGCGGACACACAGTGGGACAGCACCAAGGATGGACAGAAGACGCGCGACCGCATCGCTCAGCAAGCTGCCATCGGTATGCATCTACTTATATACGTGTAGGCATCCGCGTCTTAGGCACGTCGCGACATGCATTCAGGCCGTCATTGTTGTGGACAAGTCTGCCAGGCGCGACGAGATGCCTTCAGTAGAAGAGTTGAAGTGGTGCAACTCTCCGTTTCCTACGTCTGGCATGTATGTTCGCTGGATAAGAAGCGCCTCGTTCTTGGCTTGGGTCAGTGCGTTGCTGTAGAGGACGCCACCCCAGAGTTGTGCCTGTCTAGCTATAGCGTATGCATCACTGGAGGAGCCCGGTATGCGTTCTTGTGCATATCCTAGGTTGCATAGTTACGTCGAGAAAGATACCAGATTACCCTGGTTATCTAGGATATAGTGGTTCATGGTGTTGCATTGGTACGATATCTGAATCACTCGCATCCCACGATTAAACGATTTTCGGGAGGCGACGGGTGAGCCACGGACTGACCTGTCCAGGCCCTGCTGCCGCTCTCGGCAAGGTACGAAAGCTCAGACCACACCGGCAAAGCGACGCTGTCTCGAACTGTCAGAGCGTTTCTCACCCAACCAAAGTGGTGGTAACGCTTTGGAGCTGTTTCTTGTCATCATCGATTTCACAGGTTCATTCCGTCTCTGCAGAGAAGCGGAAGCAGGGGGATCGACTAGGGTCGACCGATGGACGCTTCGTCACTGCGAAGAATCCGCGTTTGCTGAACGGGTCCTCTCCTAGAGCGCGGCACTATAGAAAGAGGAGCAGGAAAACTAGCAGTGCAGCAGGAACGAAGCCAGGTGCCACACAATGGTGATTATTCCAAACACGTTTTCCTCGTCCGGGGGTGCAGCTCCGCGGAGGGGCGAGAAACGAGTGCTCCCAACCGCTGGACTGGAGCGACCTGTTCAGTCAAACAGGGATGGCTCTCTTGCGCAACAAAGGCCTCCCGTAATACGAGGCCACCTCAATCACTAAATGAGGGTGAACTGATTCCTCGTGCTACGCCGCTGGGCCTGAAGAAACAGGGCGAACAGGGCAGCTGCAGGCCATTTCCTGGAACCGCAGCTGTACGTCGTTGGGGCGGTTTTTCGTAGACACAACCTGCAGTGTCTACTTTGGTTGTATGCGAGTAGCTGCCAGATGTCGCAAAAAAGTGGCGGACTCGCAGTCGGTGAGTGACGGCCGTATCAGATGCAGCAGCACGTTTTTTCGCGCGTGGGGGGCGTCAGCCTACCAGGTTCGAGCGAGCGCGAGGACCCCGCCCAAACCAGCCTTTGTCTCGCGTAGGCTAGCAACAGAAGCCAAAGTCGAAGACCAGAGCCGCATGTGATAAAAAACGTCCCTCATATCGTGGAAACGCTCGCACCAAGAAGGGACGACGACTGCCGACTCCGCACGGCGCCCCTAGGGGCGATTGCGCGACGAAGTAGCTTGAGCAGTCAGCTCGCCAGGAATTTCCGCGAACCAAACTCTGGCTCGAATCCGCTTGCCTCTGGATAGGTTGCTGCATTGTTCTCGATGTGTGCGTTCCCTGCCTTTGCCTGGGTTTTGGGGGAACTCGTCGGAGCGGGTGGGTGCCGAGCGTCCGCCGAAATCGTCTGGTTTCGCGGCGGGCGAACCCGCGGAAAAGACAAGGATCGCTCTGCAAGTTATTGCCACAGATCGCGGCGATTTTTGGCTGTCTGACTGGCGTGGTGGTTCATGCCATCGCCACTCGACTCTCCTGCTCCCTCCCTAGGGGTATTCCAGCCTCCGCTCAGGCCGCGAGAGGCGACAACTAGCTGCGAACCGTCCCCATCTCTGCGCGAGCAGCCCCCGATCGCTCGGCTGCTCCTCTTGCAGAGCGCAGCGGCAAGCCTGCTGCTGTGGCGCAGGCAGCAGCGCCTTGAAGTCTCTCTGACGTCGATCCTCTTCGAGCAGGCGCAGCGGCGGCAGCCGCCGTGTCGCGCGGGCAGGCTTCCCGAGGCCGCGACTGTGGTATTGCCACGAGCCTGGTACGGACGCCCGCGGCAGCAGGCGTAGTATTTAAATGTGTGACACCTCGGACGTGTAGTACGTGTTGATGGCACATGCTTTGCGCCATGGCAGGAGGAAAACGTAGACCAATGCGTAGTGAACCGTGGGAATAGCGTATCTTTTTCGTCCTGGGCGAATGCAAGGCCAGTGATCACCAAAGGAATTCCCCTTTTCACCCACGGGAAGAAGGGTCCCTGGCTGAGAGATGAGCGCACGCCGCCTCCATCTCTCCTTCCTGGAAAGCCGACTTAGAATGGCGGCGGGCGCGCTTCCTCTTCCCCATGATGCATTCGACTGTTCCGCTGTTGGCTCTCAAGGTCTTTGTGTATTTTAGAGACTCTTCCTTTCTGTCCGCGGATGTACAGATGTAAATCGGTGGCGCATCTCTACAGAAGAAGGCCGCCCAATTTTTTCAGCGGAGAAGAGAGGGTCATGTGGGTAAGCCCGTTTCCTCACTTGCCGCCCGATACTCCGCTCACAGTGCCCGTTCCCGCCGTGTGACAATCATCGTCTCCGCTCCTGTGTTCGCTGGCTGCCTGGCCTCTGCATCCCTCTAACTGCAAACAGCAAAGAGTGTGCGCGCATCGGATTTCCACCTGCACTTCGGGCCGTCGAAATCTGACCTCGCGGGAATTCCGAGAGCGCAGCTTGGGGCAAGACGCAACACGCCCAACGGTTGCAACGATCCGGAAGCCAGCCGCCGACTGCCGCCCTCACGGACCACTAGGCCCCCCCTGCGCGGGGACAGGGAAGGAGACGCACAAATCAGCGAGCGTGGAATCTTTTCCGTGTGAGCGATACACTGGGAAAAGGTTCTCCGACCTGCAACCTGCCAACATGGGTACGTGCTCCGCGTGCACCCGGTATTGTCTGGGCTCCTAGCAGAATGGGCTTGCACACGCTCGCCGCGGTAGCGAGTCGAAAGGCGCTAACGCGCAGCCCGTCAGGCAGGCATCGCGCTGGGATGGTGCCGCGACAGTGCGCTCCTTCGGCCTTGCATGCTGCAGCGCACCGAAGAGCGGTCTGTTTGACGGTTCCTGATCTTCGAAGGAGACGAGCCAAGAGGGTGACGCTGCAGGAAGCAGGCCTTCACTGTTTTCGAAGGCGACTTGAGACCTAGGCTAGTTCTGCGTCACCGGGCAGAGACACGAGTGGAGGGTGTCTCGAGCCCATTGTGGGATTTCTTGAGGGCCTGACTTCCCCTCCGCCGAGACAGTAAATCTGTGTGCCCCCCAGTTTGCCGCGTGAGCGCGCGGTTTGGTACCAGTTGCAGCTGCACTCATGCAGCACGCGAGTCGATTGCGGACGATGTGGATGTGCGTGTGTGTGTGTGTCTTCAGAGGATCTCGACAGCTGCCTAGAAGAGAGCCTACGTAGGCTGATCATCGGTAGTCGGTTTCCGGAGGGCGGCCCAGAGGTGCGGGGCTCCTCGGGATCTGGCGAGTTTTCGCCGTCGTCCCAGCGGTATTTTGACAATGTCGGACGTCGTGCGTCGTATTTCTCCACGCCGAATCCGCCGGCGCACGCGGGTCGGGTTTCGCCCAAGAAGAACGAAGGAGTGGCGCCGCCGCCCCAGGCGCCGCCCGTCCACGACTTTGCTTTTCCGCGGGCACCCCAACAGCCGTTCACGGATTTCTTTCCCGGCGCCTCTTCCTTCCCACCCGACTTCTCCTCGCTGTGCGTCGGCAGCCATCCCCAGGCGCTGTCTTCAGTTTCCTCGACTCCGACGGCGAAGCACGAGTTCAACGTGCCGCGAGCGCGCCGCGACTCTTCAGAGAGCGCCAACGAGGGGAAACTCGACGCGAGCTCCGGCTCGCCACTGACCATTTACGGCGACGGACCCAGAGGCAGCCCCGTGTACGCCCCCGCGTCGCCAGCTGAACACAACCAGCCGCAGATGTATTTTGCCGCGGCGGAAAAGCAGGCCGCCGCCGAGGCGAATCGGCCCGTGCCCACATGCGCTCCCAAGCCCCCGCCGCTGCCTCCGCCATCGAACATGATGTGCAACTCGGCAGGCGCTGCCTCGGCGACGCCAGACCCCCCCCTGCCTCTCTCGCTGCCCGCCGAACTCATGAACAGCGGCCGAGACGCCTGCGTGCTGGTCACCTTGCCGTTGTGTTTGCCTTACGGGAAGATCCTGAACGTGTGCGGAGAGTCCGAAACGAGCTGCTGCAAGCGAAACTACTACTGCATCAGCCCTAAGCTGCACTACGCCGCGTGGAAGCTCTTTGCTCACTCTGGAGGCATCTGTGACACCTACGCCGCGGCTCTCCACGTCGAGGTGGCGATCATTCACGTGCCTGAACCGCTCCTGCCGCAAGTCGCCGAACTTTTCATGAAGCACGCTGAGCAAAGCGACTTCCACTTCGACACGCCTCTCACCATGAAATGCGGCAACCTCCAAGAGAGACCGGCGCCAGTCCGAGCTGGTGGAAAAGTCCTCACGCTCGAATGCTTTTTCAACGACGTAAGTCTTTGCGTGGCGGTCGCAAGCGACTGGACAGAAACAGACAACTGCGTCCCTCGCGCGGGTGTTAGAAAGCCAAGCTCCGCTGGAGCCACGGGTGGGGGGGGGCTGGGATCTCGATTCAGGGGGAAGACGTGGCCTCTTCCCGGCCGTATCAGAGCAACGCGTTTCGTTATTTTTTGCTATGTGCAACTCCCTGCAGCCGCAAGAGCGCAAGAAGCTCGCCGCAATCGAGCAGTGCCTCAGCGGGTTCCGCACCGAGCTGGAGTACATCATCGCCGCTCACAGGCCCCGCCGCTCTGGACGTAAGCCCCGCTGCACTAACCCTGACATAGCCGCAATATTCCAAGGTTCCTCGCTTTGCGCGTGATCTTTAGCAGGCACATCTCAGTGCGTTCTGTGGCGCTGCAGCCCCCAAGTCTGCTTTATGCGGCTGGCGATACTCTGTGTGTCACATTCGCTAACCTAAAACCTGCTGTGTCGCGCGTGCAGACTCTGGGAGGAAGCCGAATATTTGGCGGCTTTCAAGGACTCAGTCGGGTTGGCGGAACGGAGGTCACCATCGCGCGCCTCGCCTGGACGTGACCGTTCGAGCCTTCCAGCAGCAGCGCTCGCATCCGGCTGCTAGCAGCGCTGGAATCCAAGAAGCGAGCGGCTTGGTGGCGGACGTGTGCGCCAGCGAGATTCGGCTCGTCACGACGCGCAGCCACGGCCAGCTGACGACTAAGGTGAGCATGCCTCGCTTTCTACATTTTGCTCTGAATGTTCGGGGACGCGCTACAGCAGCTGCTGCAGCGGGACTCTGCGCCACGGATGCGGACATCCGCGCGCGGTGGTGGGGGGAGGGGGGGGGGGGGTGGCTTCTCTGGACTGGGCAAAGGAGAGAGTGCATGAATTAGTGTATGTATGTGCTCGCTTTCCTCTCAGGCTGACCCTCGCTTCCCAGACAGCAAAGTCGGGACGCGCTGCCTTCTGCGAGCGCCGCGGGCGGGCGGCCCGCGAAATGAATTCCCGGTGCCTTGCCGGAAAGTCTTCGCGCCTCAGCAGGTGCCTGAAGTATTGCCGCTCGTGTTCCGACCCGGGTCTCTGATTAGCCAAGAGCAACAGCGCGCCTGTGTCGAGTGGGAAGTGACGCACCGCATGGAGAGGAACGCCGCCGCCGAGCAGCAGCGCGCCCAGCACGCGGCGCAGGCCGCGAACCAGCTGAACCTCTCGCATTTTTCCAACGGCGGCGGGCTTTCGCTGCCCTCCGTCTCGATTCCGGGTCTGTGTCTGGACAGCGGGGATCTGGGGGGGACGCGCGGTTGCGATGAGGCTGACACCTGCCTCAGCTTGTACGGGGGCAGTCCTGCAGGAGATTCGAGCAGCACCGGAGACAGCGGGGGCAGCCTCTCTCCGCCTGGGAGTCAGGGGCGAGACAGCGGGACGCCTGGCAGCTGCAAGCAAGCGGATTCGCCCGCGGCGCTGCTGAACCGCCTCGGCTTGATGCCCTGGAAGGGCGACGTAGGACCCGACCACGTCCCCTACGCGGGCCTGAGAGGCGTGGGAACTGGAGCCCAAGACCTCCGCAAGGAGGACACTCAGCAGCTGCTCCGAGGCGCCGCGGAAGCGGGGGCCCTGGGCCAGTCCCTGGGCTTCGGGGGTGGATGGCCCGCAGAAGTGCCCCCGCCCGGGATGCCGAGACCGCCTACGGAGCAGGGCGCGAACTTCACGACTGCAGAGGGCTCTCGCCTCAACATGCAGTCACAGGACTTGTGGGTTTTTCTGCCGGCTCTGCTCGACGCGTTGAGAGCCGGAGGCGACGCCGGGCACGACGCTGCGGCGTCTGAAGGCGCGGAGGAGCTCGCAGTTGGCGATAAGAGGGAGCAGAAGGCCAGGTGTCGTGCGCCGGAAGCCATGCCAGGGCACCACGGCGGAGTTGGGGCGATAGAGACGATTGGCGCTTCGGACCGGAATGCCATGTCGGCTTTTTCTGGGGCCTTCGAGGGCCTGTTCCCCGCAGCGCGTGCAGCGGGAATGGAGCCTCCGCCGAATGGAGCTATCCCGTGTCTGAACCAGCAACTGCCTGGCCGCCGCACAGGCGGAGATCCCTTCACCGCTCCTCAGGATGTCCTCAATGGATTCCTCTTGTCCTTGACGTCTACATCGTCGTCCGGCGGTTCACACCAGTGAGCCGGGCAAACACCCATTTTGCGTGCATTCGCTGTGCACCGACGTGTCAGTTCACGTTTGGGGGAGACGTGCCTATCGATACTACTCATGTCTGTTCATCGTACGCCTCGCCGACAACAGTGCGAGGTTGTCCTTCTGGCGATTCTGGTTGCTCAGCAAGAAGTGCGAGTCTCTTGCGTTGAGAAGGAAATGTAGGGTTGGGCCTTAGGGACCTCATGGCTCTCCACTGTCCTTCCTGGAGACGACATCGCGATGCAGGAGCGCTGTCGATCGTGTTCGTGCCAAGGGAGGGAGTGGACGAGCTTTCGGGAATTTTCGAGGGACGTCATAAAAAGAAGTATGTGCGGAGGCTGTGAGCGACTGCACGTCGACTGTGGAACTCGGTTTGCCGCATCCGCGGAGCTACGGATATGGTTGCAACACGTGTTGATTTGGGGTACACGAGGCAGTGAACGGCCTTGTCCGGTTCTGCGGCCAGCGGCGTGAACCGCGGGCACAAAGCTTCCGGCGTGACAGACACGCAGGGAAGCCATTTGTTTCGTCGCGCTCCACGCAATCACCGTCCGCTATCCTCGGTCGATGGAACTAACGTAGAGGCAAAGGTGATTCTATTTAGACTTGACCGATGGCGATAAGCCTGTGCGGGAGTCTGATCCTGTGGCACGCTCGTTCGCCTTGTTAGTTCGAACCAGATACGCCTCTCGCTCGGGAAAGGTTTCGTGATCAATGATTTGTGCGAGGGACCCAAGCCAGGTTTTCTATTCCTGCCTATTGAATAGGGTTGTCTCGCCCCGTGGCAGATACGGAATTTGTTTCTCCGGAGGTCTTCGGCCTAACTTGCACTCGGTTTGGCCGCCTCCTCGTTAGGGAGCATTGTTATTTCGGATTCGTATTGCAACGTTTGATAGAGGCTGGGATTCCTAGTCTCGGCCTCGGGAACGCAGATTCTGTTCATATACCCGTTGTTGCCGGCACCACGCCGAACATGCTCCCGGGGATCCGCCATTTGTTTCATTCCGTCGCACCAATAGGGTTTCTTCGTTGCCTTCATTGTGTTCACACGTGTCTGACGGCGGCTACCGTGGTGCAAGTCGGGCAGCGCCTCGAGCGCAAAGCCCGACTCGCCGCCCAGATTTCTCCGGTACCGCCACAGAATAAATCAGCTGCTCCACGTTTTTTGGGTTCTGCTCCCTTTCCGGTGGAGGGCTTCCGATTCGAAGGAATTCACGCGTGTACGAGAAGACTGCCTTTCTTAGCGCATTCGCTTGTGTTTGGCCGTGGATACATGCTTGCGGTCACCCGACATTTCGGCGCTTCGCGTGCAGTACGGCTCCCAGTAGGAGGATCTCCAGGCTCTTAATATTGGCCCTGACTGCTCGGTCGTCGACACCTTGTTTTTGCTTGGTATGCAAGTCTGCTTTCGGGGGAGAGAGTGGTATCCGGCTTCGCCAGTGTCGGCTCTCAACGGAGGGTAGACCCCAGCTCAGGAGCTTCCCGCGAATCTCCGTCCTTCACCACACAGTGAAGTCTGCTTGTCGGTCTCGGGTGTTCCCCGTCTGCGGCCAGCGAGAATACGTGCACCGACAAGATGAACAGATCCTATAGCGTCACACGTGCCACGCGTCATCTGCACAGCCTCGCGGCCGGGCGAATTAGGCAAGGGCAAAAACTGAGGTTGAAGGGTGGTGCGGTTTGGCTTGGCAGGAACCAACAACTGCCTCTCCGCGACTCCGTTGGGCATGCAGTTCGCAGAACGCTTGCCCGACAAGAGCCGGGTAGAAGCTATGCACGGATGGGACGCCGACCTGAAAATGCTGGGTGTGGTGTCGAGCTATTGGCGCGAGCCAAGAGAGCTTCTGCGCATGCGTGAAAGAGAAAGTCGCGACCCTGCGTGGCCTGTTGGCTCTGCTGCCTTGATGTTGTAACGTCGATGCACATGTACGTCTGCGCAGAAGCCTATGGGATGGTTCCCGAGCTGAAAACAACGCTCGGGTGCTGTTGCATCAGCACTAGGGTTTTCCGAGGTGCCCAGGAGCAGCTAGCTTCACGCTGGGTGCGGAGGAGGGCTGCGGAACTGTGCGTCAACATTACGAAAGTGGTAAGGAGGGGAAGGAGTCTGGACTGCGGGAGCCGAGTAGCGCGGTGCTCGATGTCTTCACGCGCCGCCTCCATGTTTTCTGCAGAAGTCCAGAGTTGTTTGTAGATGCACGGTGCACGGAGGGGCAGGCCACGTGAAGCGAGAGCCTATGAAAGTGAAGTCGCAACATGTGCGAGAGTGCATTTTTCAGACCTCGACAGCGGCATCCTGCGCTCTGGAGAGACGCACACGCCACTGCAACAGCGTGTGGCCATGGAGCTGGCCCAGCGTCCGCCGCCGATCCATTGTAGCCGACCGTCGAGTACGTCGTACTCAGCCCGCAGCGTCCCTCCCAGAGTGAAGTGTGGCAGTTCGCTGTCGCTGAGTGTATCAAGTTTTTCCTGCTGCCCAGTTGGCCATAAACTAGGTCAGCGTTGAGACGGCCGCCGGCGTTTGGGAGTTCCAAGTGCTGTGTGGCGTTGCAGTTTGAAGGGGTTCGCCGCCCCAAGGAGCGGAGTTCGGGTTAGGGGGTGGCGCGATTCAGAGGCGAATGGCTGAAGCCCCAGACTGAGTGGGGGTGCTTGCCAGGGCGGTTTCAAGCGAACCTCCGTTTGATGAAAACTCTGCTCTCAAACGCTATAAGAGGGCTATAACGGCTGGACAACGAATTCGTCATGCGTGGTTGGTGCTGTCGATCTGGCACACGCAGACACTGACTCCGTGGGACGACGTAGCGCCAGTGTGGAGGAGCGACTCCCCGAGACGATGCACGGTTTTTACAGCAATTCGGAATGATTCGCATCGAACTGAATTTGATTTTGGTGTTTTGTTGGTGCGTCCGGGACTCGCTGGATTATGGCCTGGCAGTCTCGCCTCGTCGCAGGCTGCCTCTGTGCCCCTTATGCTGTAAACGGGGCTTCGCGCGGGATCAGTTGTTTTCACGCATTCGCGGTCGGCAAGTGGTATTGGAGTGAACTCGTGTGGACACGAAAAGGGGGGCGCGGTATTGATTCTAGGGCGTCAAGAGGGAGACGTTGAAGAATTTAGGTCTCGGCAGTAGTTCAGCAGGTTTCTTCACATCCTATGACTTGTTGGCTGTATGTGTGGGAACGTCTCCTCGAGGAACCGGCGTGAGTAATGTAGTCATTTTATGGAGGCCCGGCGTAACCCCCACGCAAAAAAAACCTTTCGTTTTGCTGGTGTGTTTTTCCATGTTGTAGACATCACGTGCGCTGTGCCGGTATAGCAGGACAGCGCAGCTACGCAAGGGATTCTACCCGGAACAGTCTGGCGATTGCTGGTGAGAGGGACAGGAGTCATCTCTCCCACGACCGTTGGTAGCTGGTCGCAGTTGCGGATATCTATCCTCGTATTCAGCCAAGGTTCCATGGGGTGTTGTCTGCGGCTGCAAGCTCTTGTTGAGCACGCGAGCTGGGGTGTTGCAGCCAATCGGATCTCAATGGTTGGCCAACACACCTCGTTGTGGTTGCGTTACGCCGGCCGCTGCTGATAAACAGACACATTTGTGTGCACTCATTTCTGTGGTCTAAAGCGATTTATCTGTGAATGTTTCTGGAGGGAGACAGGCGTTCTGCAGGGCGCCAGGGAGGGAAGACAATTGCGACGTGCGTCTTGCAGAAAGCTTCCGTGACTCGCTTGCCGTCGTACATTTCGTATCTTCGAGAGTGTAGAGGAGTAGGTCATCAGGTGCTGTTTCCTAGTCTCCATTGTGCCTACCGTTTTCACTATCAGACGGCGAGGAGGGATCAAGTCTTTTATGGAAAGTCGTGATCCTCGTAAGCTATGAGGTGTCAATGCGGTACCACGCGCAGAATTTTCTTACCAGCCAGCAGTAACAGTCATTCGGATTTTCGACCCCACACTGCAACACTCTAAAAGTTAAGCAGCAGTAGCAAACAGTTTATATTGCCTTCTGCTTGCTATAAGTGAAAGGTAGATATCCTATGCTCACATTTCTCATGTTGTAGCTTCTTTCCATCACCATACGCGGCCACGCCCAAAACCAACGCTTTCCTGCTACAGATACCTCCCCTCCCTGTGCGTGGCCAGTAGATGCGAGAAATTGCTCCAGGTTTACCTCTTGTTCGTAGTATGTCAGAGCTACAGCAGCACGTGTTCCTGATGTTTACGCACATCGTGACGCACACAGTCGTAACTTGCCATTACGCCGACCACAAACATTAGAGAGAGGAAGTGTAGGAGGTTGTGGTCTAGCGAGAGTTGGCCACGTCGCCTCTGAGATCACTGCGCCCTGCCTGCTTCGCCCTGGTTGAGCGCCGTTTTTGTGCCGAGGTTTCACGCGTTCCAGAAAGGCACGCCAGTGGGTTACTCTGCTTGCGCTTTACCTACCAAGGGTACAAGAAGGGTGTACGCTCCTCAGCCGCCCCAGGGAATGCACTATTTTCCTCAGAGACGCCTGCCGCACACAGTTTTTCCTGCTTTTGTGTAGTAATATTAGTAAGACCACGGGCCCTTCGTGGGTCCGCGCCGTGCTTCTGATAGTGCTCTCCGTATGAGCCCGCACGGGTCTCTCCACAAACGACTGGCCAAACTTTCGGTTTTCACCCATGGTGCCTACCAAGTGCTCGACTAGACTAGAGGGTGTGGAGTTAGGGACGCGCCGGCTGAGCGAGGCAGTCCTGTCGCTCCACTACCTCCTTCCCCCCGTTGGCCTTCTCTGTCGCAACCGGCAAGATTTCGGTCTGCCGACGATCGGGTGTAGCCTACCAGTGTGGTTCCTTGCGGAAAACGGCTGTGTGGTCACTCTGAACGCCCTTCTTCATGCCGCTGATCGCGACCTCTACTTGTACGCTGCCTCCCGTCATTGCTGATTGAGTGTAAAACATTCCCTCTCTTCCTGATCACAGGCTAGCTGGAGCCTCACCTTCATGTAGAGGAGCGAGGCTTCGTTCGCGATCCTCAGTCCTTTACAGCCTGTGGGGTTACTTTGCCGCTCTTACACAGGCATTGATGCGTGCAGATGGAGCAAGGATACTTAGCGGAATTGATGAAGCGCGAACGAGGACCGCTAAGTCTGGAACGCATGGGCGTGCACCAGCGTGGCGGCGGCCTGCGCACCAAGTTGCGCAACAGTTCAGTGAGGTGTCTTTACTAAGAAACCAAGTACTGGATGTTTCGACTAGTCTTTCGCCCCTGTCCCCAAATTTGACGAACGATTTGCACGTCAGTGTCGCTACGACCTCCATCAGGGTCTCCGTTGACTTCATCCTGCCCAGGCAGCGTTCACCGTCTTCCGGATCCTAACTGATACGCTCCAATCAAAGCTATCTCTGAGGTCGTGGTCGGTCGAGTTTGTGCTCGCAAAGCGTCTCGGCGTCTTTCTCAGAGACGTTTGTCAGACAGCACAAGAGGCGGGGGTCCGGCCATGCAGAAAAGGAGGTCGCTCCGGGGTCTCCGCGGTGAACAGCTCTCCAGCTGCCTTGATCAGAACCGAAGGGAGGAGCGGGCGACTGACGAGAAGCCCGAGAGGCGCTGCCGCGCTGCAGGGCCGTGCGGCAGGCACGACCCACGGAAGCGTGATGCTGCGGTCCAGCGACCATGCGCGTACCCCTTTCTCCACCGGATGAGCAGATAGACTACGACTAGAGCAAACAGTCTCCCATTCGGGGAATACATCGAACGGCGCAGCGCCACCTCCGGGGCGCTGGGCGCTTCTTGTTCGCTCAATTGAAGCCGGCATGCTCAGACCGCGTGCGCGGCCGCCCTGGAGGCTCAACCAAGGCGTTGAACAGCTCCGGCGCATACGCATTCGCCCCCCGGCCTCAGAGGGGCCCGCGGCGAAAGCACCTGCAGACTGCCGCGTGCCTGCGTTGAAGACGGCCGCAGAAAGCGCACGAAAAGGCAGGACAGCCGGCAGCGACCGCGGCGGAGCCCAACAGCGGGGCTGAGCAAGTTCAGACGGAGCTCGACCTGCATGCACTCCATGGAGACGTCTCGCCTGCGTCACCGCCCTCAGCTGCGAGTGCAGCGCGTAGATTTTCTTTTCATACTTTTTTTGCAGAACCTGGAGTTGTTCGTTCCTCCTGCGGAGCGTCCTCATCTCTTCGGCGAGAACCGCCACTTTCGAGCCCACGACGCGTCCGAGCTTCACGGCATCGCAGACCGCGCGGTCGGAACGGGGAGAGTTAGCAGCTGGACGCGTCTGTGCTGCAGCTGCACCCGCCCCAGAGAGCTTGTGCCCTTCGGCTTCCCCCTCGGCATCTGGCGCAGCTCCAGAACCGTACCAACTGAACTCTTTTTTGTGGGCTTCACGTGCGGCACCCAGTCGCAGCGGCTGGGATTCAGGACGCTCAAATGAAGCTGTGTGTGCGTCTGACGCCGTCAACGCAGAGGCCGTCTTCGTAGGCGAAGAGTTGCCAACGGGCGTCGACCGGCAGTCTAATTGAGACGGACGCAAATCGCTCGCATGGTCTCCCTGGCTCTCGAGTGCCTCGACTGGCTCTCGCAACGCTTCTGCTGTTTCAGCCGGGGTGGCGGCGCCTGGGGGTCTGGCTTCCGCGGAAGACGCGTTGAGACTATTTGAAGCGCCAAGCTGGAGACTCTCTCTGCTCCGCTGCACGTCGTCGGCCCCGGAGCAGACAGCGGGGGAGCTCGTCTCGCAGCGGGGCGCCTCCAAAGAGCCCAGCGCGCCGACGGCTTCGGCCTCAGCTTCCTCGCAATCGCAGGCAGCCGGAGGGGTGCGGCAGCGGGAGGCGCAACTCGAACGCTCTGAGCCCAGCGCTGGCGGCGTGCATGCAGGCCAGCCGCCTTCGAGCGCCTTGCGTCTGAAAGGCCTCGGCCCTCCCCCCACCGTCGTCTTCGAGTTCTCCACTGGAGCGTGAGGTCCCGCCGCTCCCGCAGGAACACGCCTCGCCTTTGAACACTGAGAGCCTACGAGGGCGGGCGCACGGCACCGCGCTCGGTCACCGAGTGGGCCTGGGGAGTCTCCAGCGGTGTCAGCTGCGTCAGGTTTCAGCGCGTTCACTAATCCAGACTTCTCTTCAGTCTTACTGCACTCGCCGCCCCTCGTGACCACACCCACCTCGCCAGTGCTCCCGCCCTGCAGGGAGGACGCCATTGCTCGTGGCGATATAGAACGAGAACTAATGCACAGAGCGCAGGTCTGGAGACTCGTTGAAAGCCTCGCGGGCCGCATCGGTCTGGTGCAAACAGTCCTTTCTGTTGCGACCAAAAGCTGTTCAGCGTCTCTCGCTGACGAGGTCGATTCGTGTGCTTCCGCCCCTTCCTGCGAGCGGCGGCGCTCTCGCGACAGAGCACCGGACGGGGGGACTCGGAGGCTACGAGAATGCGTCACGTCAAGAGGCGAAAGAGGACGGTCTAGAAGGCCACACGATGGAGAGGGAGGACGGCTGCGGTCGCCAATTCCAGAGGGGAGAAGAGAACTTCTACCTTTTTCGTCACGCAGCCGCGGTTGCGCCGTCACGCCGTGCTCCCCTTCGTGCGGCTCCCCGACAGAGCCGCCGTAAGCATGGACGCCCATCATTTCACTGGGCGACCCGTTTAGAAGGCAGGCAGGGATCTCGTCCGGTGTGGACCGCTGCTCGCAGGTGAACATTCTCGGCGTGGACGGTGTGCGGTCTGCGGACATCCCAGTCACGCAGCAGGAACTGGCTTCTGTCCCCCAAAGGATAGACGCCGTGAGGGATTCGCCTCCCTGCCAGTTGCTTTCACCACCGTCAAAACTCGTGTCTGCGCTGCCCTTGGCCTCATGCGGCGTGGGACTTGAACTTGAAAAGACTGGGGCACTCTGCACGGTTTCTGCAGGCTCTGGAAACAACTCGTGCGGAAGTAAAAGCCTTGACGGCGCTCTCTCCCTAAGTTGCTCGTTCCCTTGCACTTTGCAACGACGCCTTGGTTCCTCGCAGCTCCACGAACTCTGCTCGCTGCGTTGCTCTAGCAGCTGTGACTCTGTTCGGCGCACGTTGGCTCGCGCGGCCTCGGCCTCGTCCCCCTGCATACCGTCACTCTCCTCTACCTCCTCTACAGGCTCAGGATCCCTAGACCCTAAATCTCTGCGGGAGTGCATGAACTGGCGGCCCCCATGCCCCGGCACCTGGTGTTGCATCGGTCGCGCGGCAGGCGCCGTCTCCCCCAGGCCGGCGAGCGTTTGACTTGGGTGGGTGGAGAGATGCGCTGAGCCCATTGAAGGCGACGATGGCCTTCGCTGGCCTGCGTGGCGGCGCGGTGAGGCAGCACTTGACTCCAGCGAAGCGTCAGATCCTTCACACAAGCTCTCCTGGGCACAAGAATGCGCCGTCGCACCCACACAGGGCGCTTCGCTGCTCGCTTCTTCGGCGGGAGCCCACCTTCGCCGGCGTTGGCTTTGAGCCGAAGCTGCAGGAAAGCTGCCTCTGTGTGAAGCTGACTTTTGGCGGGCGTGTGCAGGCACCGCGAGGCCGTCAGGATGGATCTCCGTTAGCCTCGCCCGGCGGGCTGCCCTGGAGCAAACGGCCGGCGCTGAGCTGCACCGACGAACTCTGTGTGGATGTCTCAGCTCGAGGAGTGCGCAGGCAACATCCGTGCGGCGCCCAGCTGGACACTTGGGTTCGCTAAAAGTCGAAATCTCCTCATGACGTGAGTTGCCTGCGTTTGCGGAGGCGGGGGAGGTGAGCGTCGCATTTGTCGCCGAGCACAGGGAATCCAGGAATGGAGACGAAACGACATCTTCAGGTCCGTCAGGAGCGACCGGAGAACGAGGAGAAAGACCTACGTCCGTAACCGGTTGGGGACTCGCTTTTAGGAGATACGAAGGAGAGACGCAGTTCGTCGTGGCGCAGGGAGGCCACGCCTTGGCGTCGGCACCTTTCTGCGAGTTTTTAGGGCTGTGTATCGACGAGATGCATGGCAGCGGACCGGACAGAGGCGGCAGAGACAGACAGGAGGAGGGGGACGGCGGGGCGGCCTGTGCCGCGTCATGTAATGCAAAATACCTTGGCGGATGTCCGCGCGCTTTCGATACAGTGCCTCCCGCCTTCGGGGTCTGTCCCCTGCTTCCCCAACAGCTTTGCCGGCAGGCTGAAGCGGCGCCGCCATGCAGAGCCTCTGCTGCGGGCCTGCCTGCGCGGCAACCGCCACCACCCACTGGCATTCCGTCACCCTGCGGGTGGCGGCCCTGTTTGACAACCTCGGTGTGAGGCACGGCTTGCCACGAGGGAGAGGCCTCTCGCGAAGTCGAATTTGCAGAATCTCGTTTGCTTGAGGGTTCAAAATGCCCAAGGTGGACAGGCAGACTGGTGACGCCGCCCCGATCGGGGCTCTTCGGGTTCTGTGGTATCGTGCCCTTCCTGCGAGGGCCGCCGGCCGGCTCTGCGGCATGTCTGACCGCGCCTGCGCCGGCTGTCGAATCCGGCGGCGCCGACAAGCCCCCTGCATGAGCTTGCTCCGCTCCGACCGCCTTGCAAGGAATGTAAAGCGACTTCGAAAGGCCTGGATCGCCTGTGGGCCTGCAGGCCTCAGCTCGAATCGAGGAAGGGCACACCGGCGCGCCTGCATTCATATCGCCAGCGTCATCGAGCGCGTTCCGGCCGTTATCGGGTGGCGGGGTCTGTGGTGTTTCGGGCGCGGTCAGTGGGAAAGCTTCCGGAGCCGCAAAAAGTGACTCGTAACTCGCAGACTCCAGCGATCGGCTCTGGAACCCGCTGGAAGCGCATGCTTCCAGGGGACTCGGGCAAAGCTGGATTTGTCCGTGGCTTCCATGATTCGCACGAAAATAAGGCTCAGACTTCTGCAGAGGCCCATCACGCGGCTCGTCGTTTTGCAGGCAGACTTCACCTCCTGCAGATGAAGGACTCAGCCGATTCTGCGAGGCGCCCGTTGGCGGTGTGCCGCGGGAGCGCCTGCCCCATGCGGAGTTCGTCCAGCCTTCCCACTGGAAAGGCCGCATCGAAAGCGATGCGACTCCTCCGTGCCTGTAGCCGCCCATTTCCAGGAATCTCGCGTGCGCTGGAAGACTCACGCGTAGGGGTGCAGACGTGCAGGGCTCTGCGGATGAGGAACGAGGTGGGCGGCTGTGACGGGCGATGCCAAATTGAGAGTCCGCGTCGCTCCAGGACAAACTGCTGGCAGTTGAGGGAGGCGTGCAGACGAATGCAACGGCAGGCGTCTGTGCGTTGAGCCGTGAAGAGCAGCCGCGCACGACTTCTGGCGAAGGACTCAGGAGCACATGGGGATGTGAACCCTGCTGGTTCCGCACATCAGGATGCAGGAGACTTTGGTAACCAAGGCGGTATGCTACGTCCAGCGGCGGGCGCAGGACGTGACCAGACGCTCCGAGGGCTGTTACAGACTGACGCGAACTCGCTCCGACCATCACGAATCGTCCCTCTTCGCTTTCCTTTTTTCCTGGCATCCCGCTGCCTCCACACCGCATCTGTTCACCAACGTATTCGGGCCACGCAGTCTGCAGGTGACGCGGCTGGTTTTCGCGGTACACGAGGGCAGACGGTTCACAACTCACTCCGCCGATCGCCATAGCCGCCTGTTGTCCAGCCAGGAGGCAATCATAAGTCAAATGCGACAGGCAATTGACGTTCGATGCGGTCATCCACTGGTTGCGACAGCTGACGATCTCCAGGCCTTCCCTGGGCGGTTGCCGCTTCGGATCCTGCGCCGAGCCACGCATGTCTGTCGCCGGCAACATTCTGAACACACGCAGTGACAAACACAGCGCCGCCGTATGCTGTCGGGAGACGCCAGCGCGTCGCTGCGGTTCGCTCCTGAGGCCGCATACTGGCTACTCCCGCGATCCTCCCGAAAAGCCTGCGGATAGTTTTCACACAAACCCGGGGGGGGGGGGGAAGGAACTGTTCGGGAAAGGGGGGGATCCGAAGGTGCGTCCACTCTGGCTTAGCCCTGTTTGCCTTTCCGCAAGGCAAAGTGTGGATTCTCAAAATAGCAAAGCGGGCACCTCCTTGCACACCTACGAATGCGTAATACGTGTTATTGAATAGTGCTTTTATACGTATACAGCTCGTATGCTAGACGACTAGGCGCCGCGAGGTCGACACGCTCTTCCGCTCGTTGCAGCGTTACGAAACTAACGCATACCGTCTATTTGAGTTAGCACAGGAAGACCAACAGCGTCCGCAATCGTGAAGTAAACCGTCTACTCTAAACCCTCGCGCAGGCACAGACGCGCGCCTCGCCCATCCCGCACATTGAAATTCGACCGAAATGAGCAGCAGCCCATGTGGTTCCAGAGCATTTTCCTCACGTTGGGAAATCCAGGCGGGCACCACAGATACCGCTGGTACCGACAGCTGTTCTCGAAAAATGCGTGCTTCAAGAGCAACTCTTTTACGTAGCGTTAAGCCCTCACGGACTTCACGACGCTGGAACACCGACAATTCTGCACTCTCCCCAGCAATTCGTCGGATTTCCCTCCATCCACGAGGCTGCGACAGACCAAGCAATATGGTCAGCAAACTTCATGGCGAGGCCCTTTACCTAAACCATCCTCTTTGGGGCAGCGCGATAGCGAAACTTGAAACACAAATGCCTTTTCATGACATGGCTCGATTTGTTCTGGACGGGTGCTGCGACGTGGGCTGGTGACCGCCTGACCGGCACCGCTATCCAGGAGCTTGAAACCCCCTTCACAGCTTAGTCACACAGCTGCTCTTCATCGTTTCGGTTTTCGCTCCTCATGCGACTGATCTAGAGGACAGCACATGTTTAGAGTAGAATCCACATGCTGTCATTCAATTTTGATATGTGGAACTAAGCTGTCTGGACTGCAGGTGCCCTGAGAAGCGCTAGTGACAGACGTTTTCCCTGGGGACATCGACTTCTCACGCATGCCATCGATTTCTTCATCGGGGCTTCCTTTGTCATCCTCACAGCCCCACACGATATCAACTAAGTAGCTCAATCTATTGATTCATTTGCGACTCCAGCATCTTCCCTGTATATTGAGCACTCGCACCACGGTACGTAGAAGCACGCCATGGATAACTAACAAAGGGAGCTGAAACACACCGTCCCGGCTATCCAGAAGACAAAACAGAGACTATCCATTTCTCGTGCGTTGTCAAACTTGAGCAAAGTTGCATGGGGGAGTCATTAGACGACCTGGTGCAATCCTCAGATAATGGGAGCGGCTTGATCGACGTCAGTACACGAAACGCTTCAACATAGAGACCCTTGCCACCGATACTTAACCCGCAGCGCCTTCCTTGCGCCACCGCGGGAGGCATTACGAAATGCTAATCGAGAATGCGTCTGTGATGTACTGAACGCACCTGTTGTTACTGAAGTGATGAGTACATTTTGTCTGAGCGAAAGACATACTCCACGCTGATGTACAGTGGTTAACTGATGGCGCCATCACAACCGCAGAACGGTCTGTTCACTGCGCACTATCTGGCATGCAACAAGCCAAGTTAAGACCACCTCTACGAGTCTTGTTCATGAGTTAGGCAGAGAACATTCTACGCAAAGTCCTGGGTTTGTCTGGAAGACGCATCCAAGCATTTTCTTTCCCCTACCACTGGTTCCACATGCGGCTGTGTGATGAGGCGGGCAGTTGCGGAATCCTTGGGGTTTTTAGTCTTCATCCTGACGGATAAGAAGAGAGGTGTGTCCGGCAGATCTGGCAGACAGATCTGAAGCGTTCACTACGCTGAAAACTTCAAGCCAGATCCCGAAGGCCGGAGAGCAAGCCTCTCTCCCATGTTTAAGCTGTGGAGTGTTCCCGCTGTCCGCCGCGCCGCCCATGGAGTAGATGCAGGCCTTCAGGAGTCCTCATTACAGAGTTGTATAGTTATCGCCGCCAGATGCTGATACCGGGAGCAACGTTTGGGCTTCGTAAAAGGGCGGTCACAAGCATGCACACTTGAGACTGCGTATAAGAGGGTCCTGCCTTCGACGAAATACCAAAGGCCGCGACCTCTGATTATGAATGTAATGCTATACTGTAGTTTGTATCAACGGAGCAACTTACTCTCAGGTGCGTGGATGTGGAGCTACAGTTTCTGCTTAAGGACCACGGCGGCGCGCTTCGTACTTGTCCTACATGAGCTGCTTTGTTAACTTTGCTGTATCAGTTCGGGCTAGCACTCATGCGTTACACGGCCACGAGCGAGGCCACCCTGTCCTCAGTCGGATGCAACTGCTCTGCCTCAAATCGCCATTTACGACTCCACCGCAAGTCAACCACTGTTGCACACCTCTGCGCAACTGAAAGACGCTCTCGCAAACTTGAGTTACCGTATTGTGTAGGCAGCCAAATCTGTGGCACATCACAACTCTGACAGCCTTCCCTAACCGAACTTCGGCACAATTTGCAAGATGTCAGGTACGCTCCACCCACTTCACAATCAGTTCGTGGGGTGCCGTGGAGGAGCTGTATTACGGGACGTGTGCCGGTCCGAACCTTCCAGAACGAATGTAGTAGAATCGGCAGCGTTGTCACATGTCTTGGAGGACAAGAGGTACTACAGATTCTTCCGGGATGGCTCCCGTTACAGTCACCCCTGCCTCGCCGGTGTGCCGGGAGAGGCTCGGGGATATGGCCTGGTCTGTTGCGAACCTCAAGTCAGAGTTCTGCTTACAGTATGCCTTCTGCGGGTTGCTCGCTTGGGGATGAGATGTCACGCTTCTCTCATCTTCGCGGACGAAGAGCCCCCTGCAGTTACCTAGCTGCCGCCTCCGCCCAGCTGCCGTCGCAGGCGTGCGCGCTGCCTTCCCACATTTTCCACGTACCAGATTTTCGACAACCGATGAGTAGAGTCCCTGTATTCGAGACTTCGTCTGCCTTCAAGTAGGGGACACACTGTGTTTTCCAGTGCGACCTGGCTACGGAGGCGAAGATAGACTTGCACAGCGGCGGGGTTTCATTAATGAACAGAAGTGGAAACTGCGCAAACTCGCCTGCCGTCGAAGAGTTCACCGGCCGGGGCCGGGAGCGGAAGCTTCCGCGCGTCGCCGCGTACGAAACGGTTTCCGACTCAACACACGCTGCTTGAATGGCCTCGACCCCCGGGCCTTTTCTCACAGATTGCTTTTCGCTCAGGTAGTCGCCGAAAACCGTGATTCCACTCGCCGGTGAATGTCCTGTGGGAGCTTGCGAGTGTGTGTCAGCCTCTCGACCTCAATTTCAGTCGTGTGCGTCGTCAATTTTCTTCCAAACTGTGCGCATGCATGCCCATGCCCCCCCCGTGTCGGTTTTCGGTCTTCCAGGGGAAGAGGGAACTCTGCCAGCTTGGACTTTTGCACCTTCGACGTTTCCATTCACGGGAGTCTGTGGAAGTAGTCAATTTGTCAAACACCCTTTAGCAAGCATTTACACTTTTGGCGCCGCCCTCGTGAGTCTTATCAAGCCACGTCTGTCGCGCGCTTCCCGGCGGCGTTTGTTGGCCTGCGTCCGCGGGTGCGTTTTCGAAACCCGTTGACATCGGGAGAGCATTTTCGCTCTCTATCTTGGTATTCTTCGTCCTCCAGATATTTCTCTCTAACTTTCGGCCCAGTGTCTTGACGGATTATCAATGTGCAGGGCACGCGACGAGTCATTGTTTCGTGGCTCGCTCAGGGTGCGACACCAGCTCCCCTTATCCGCTCGTCTGGCTCCTTAGCTCCGTGCCCACTTTCCGTTCTTCGCAGTCCGTCCTCATCCGCATTTCTCCACCTCTCCTCCCACGCTGCTTATTTTTCCCGTTTATCGTGTTGTGAAGCTCTTCGCCAGCGTTTCTTCGTTCCCTGGCACTAGGGGGCTGCTGCATGTGTGCATCAATGCAGGGCTCTAGCTTGACGGAAGAGTCTATCCATCATGGATGAATGCGTGTGGTTTTAACTTCAGTTGAGTGCAGAGCTGTCTTCTTGGTGTCCGATTTTGGCTGCGTGGCACGGCTGCGTGAATCCTGGTCTGGAGTGCTGCGTGGCATATCAGCTATAGGTTCGAACTCGTTTCCGCGCATAAACCAGTTTCTTTTGGTAACTTGTTCCTACCCTCTCTTCGACATCTTCACTGAACCATTGCTGGCGACATTGGACCCTTCTACCGGCTTCTTCGCCGCTGCTGTTCCCACCGATCACCGAAGTCCTCAAAGGACGACCCCGGTGTGATCTGTACTTCGTTCCAGCTCCATCGAGGGATAAAACCATGGCAGACTCTTCTCAGGGTGACGTAGGCAAAGGTGAGCATTTCAAATCACCTTGCCGCGCTCGCGATATCTTCGTTTCCTACCCGGGATGCGCTCGCGCGACTTCCTGGGACGCGATGGCCGCCGCAGGCCTGGTAGCCGCCGAACAATCCGCACTTGCACGTTAGACTGGTTCTACCTCGCTACCGTCACTCGTGGTTGTCTGGATGGCTGCACACTCTTGATACAGGCGGATTGCCAGGCGCGACCTGACATCAGCGTGCGTCTTCCCGCATCTTTCTCGAGTGTGCCGATGCATGTATCGATACGCGGAGCCCTTTACTCCGCCGTTGTACGTGCAGAAAATTGCGCCAGTGCTGAGGTAGCCGTACGCCTTGCTGCGGGCCCCGCGTGGTGAGGAGGTTCAAAGTTCTGCGTCTCGCTCGACACGAGACGCAGAACTTTGAACCTCCTTGCCAACCGGCGCAGCAGCCGTGTGACACCTTGAAGGATCACGCCTCGAGCAGAACTGACGAAGGTTTGTGGTAGCTTACACTGTCCAAAGCCGTACTGTCTGGTTTGGTCTTGCAGTCCCTGGAAACTGAGTACAGTAGACAAGATTCATTATCGGCCCTTTTTCGGTGTGTGTCTCGCGGCGCACACGCGCCTGGGGTCCGCGCCTTCTCTCTGCGTGTGGAGAGTCACATGCGACTCTGGCTTCCTTCTCTCGCGCCTCAGGAAGGAGCTCCCTGCCTCGACGCGGGCGCTCGCTGCTGGTAGTCACGAACGACAACCAGTATACGCTGGCGGGCCCGGGGGCAGACGGACCCGATCGCCAGGTGTCTCCGCCGGTCTCAGAGGCGGGCGGACGCAGCTGGGGGAACGTCCTCGTGACGGCGCCGAGAGAAGGGGCGGGCGCTGCGACCGCCGGCCCGCGGGCGCTGCGGCGGCTGTCGTTTCACACGCCGGCGGCGGGACAGCTCACCAGCTCCTACGGCATCGGGTCGAGTGGCGGTCAGGCGACGCTCCTCCGCGCGGGCTCGTCGATCTTTGGCAACGCTCAAGGCATCGCCCTGACCCCCGCGGCGTCATATGCGCCTGGACACCCGGGGCTTTCCAGAGAAGCGCCCGGCGGCGTGCCGATGCACCAGCGCGAACAGAGAGGCCGCACGCATCTTCACTCCGCAGATCTTTTCGACCGCGTGAGTGAACACCGGAAGAAAACGCGAGGTCAAGTTGGCTGCCGCAGGGATCCTGCAGACAGACTCCTTCCACAACCGTTGCTCATCCATGTCTCGACCTATATATATACATACTATGTATCTATATGTTTCTATCTAGCTCTGCATTTGTATCTATATTTGTGTTCTTTATCTATAGCTGTCTATCTATATACTTATCGATCCACATTTACTTATATGTGGGCGCGTGATGAACAGGTCGCGCGCGGAGGGAAAGCGACAGAGGGAGACTCCACCACGGCTTCACCCATACGTGTTGTTGTGGTTTTTGATCACCCTCGTGGACACTGCGTCTTTGAAAACATTGTTTGGACGCTTCTCAGAGGGAAGGGCGTGCGCGCCCCTCCCTCTGAGCCGCAATCTTCCACAGAGCCCCCCCAGTGAGTCAGAGACAGGGAGACTCGCGGCGGCGAAGAAAGGTTCTCCAGCAGGACCGCAGCGTGCGCAGTCGAGGGCGGCGGAGAGCTGTGCGACTCCTCTCTTCGCGGCTCGCTTCCTTTGTTCGCTTTTGCGCATCTCCTGCACTGTCTCGGGGGGTGCCCGTTTCCTTGCATCGCGTGTTTTTAGACGAGTCCAGTGCAAAAGGCCCGCCAGTCCTGGACGTGCACTCTGCCCGCGGCGCTGGACGCGGACTCGCACACGCTGCTGACCGGTCCCCAACTCGACGCGAGTGTGGGCGATGCCTTCACCGCTGGCCCCCTGGCGCAGACGCCGGACGTGCAGCAGAAACTCAAGGCGCATTTTCCTGCCACCTGGGGCTTGGAGTACACCGAGATCGCCCCAGGCCCCGTGGACGCCGGCGGTACGGCTGCCTGCACGTGGAAGCAGGCGCGCGCCGCTCTGCACCACGCCGAGCTTCCAGGGATATGTATTATGCCTTGCACACGCAGTCAGGCTTGCACGGACCCACACAAATATGCATTTGCATATCTGCATCTATGCGTTCATCTGTATGTGTATGTGCGTCTATGCGAATAGATCTACGTGTAGTAGTATATGTCTGTGAATGTGTGTATGTATATAGGTGTGTGTGAGGGCGTGGGTATGCGTAGCACTCCCGCGTAGGCGGCGTGAGTGCGGACTCGTTCGTGGCTCAGCAGCCGCGCACGCGCGCTGGATTTCGCTCCACGGCTTGCTCTCTCTGATCTCTCGGTTTCTTCAGCGAGCGAAGTTCCAGCTCGCAGCCGCGTTGTGACGCGCCTCGGCATCGTGCTGAGTGGCGGACCGGCGCCTGGAGGCCACAACGTCATCGCGGGTCTCCACGACTTTGTCAAGACGAAGCACCCCGACTCGGTGGTTTTCGGCTTCATGGGCGGCCTCGATGGAGTCACGAACAAGAAATACAAAGTGAGTAGAAACGCTTGCCGGGATTGGGGCCGGGGGGGGGGGGGGGGTGGGGGGGGGGCAGGGGGGGGCGCGCAGGGCAGACGTTCGGTCCTCGTTGCGCTTGGCTGAATGTGGAGGCGATGCGCTTGCCCACAGGCATGACTCGATCGGTCTCTGCACACACCCGAGTGGGTGTGTATCTCTCTGGTTGGGAGGCTCAATGCGAAGCTACGCGCATGCATACACACCGTTAAATGTATGCGCATGCATTTGTGTATATATGTCTATTTACGTATGGGTGTATTCACATGTATATGTACGTATGCATGTGTGTATGGGTACGCGTTTTCGCGTGACTGCCGTTGGACAGCGCGCCCACGAGGGCGTTGTAGCGCACACACGTGCATTGAGCTGTGGTATTTTCGTTTCTGCTTTTTAGGTGACGACAGACGAGCTCATGGCGCAGTACCGCAACCAGGGAGGGTTCGACATGCTCTGGTCAGGGCGCGGGAAAGTGAACGGCGAAGAAGATCTGCAGAAGGCGAAGGAGGTGAGAAATGGGGCTTTCCAAGCGGGCGGCGCCGCGAGGCGGATGTCGATGCGTCAAGCTTGGTGGTCGCGGCCGCGGACAGTCACAGAGATACGCGTTCGCGCGACGAATCACGCGTCTATCGTCCGATGCCGCTCCTGCCCTCCAAAATGTGCAGTGCTCCACTGTGCGACGAGCCGCGGGCAGCGAGGCGGTGTGTGTCTCTGTCTGCTGTTGGGCACTCGTCGTCGCTCGTCTTACCGTGTCGCGTGGTTGCTCGCGATCGTCTTTGGATGGCGTTTCTCGGTGTTTCTTCTCGTCTTCTCTCGCTGGCCTTCAACGGCGCCTGTCCCTCGGAGCGTCTCTTGGCCTCGCCTATCTCGCACCCACGATGTGGTTCTGCACTCTGCGACTACCCCTCCTAGCACTTTTTTTGATTCATGTCTGGTTTTTCGGCTGACGGAGGCGCCTGCATTACGTTCTTTGCTCTGCGCAGGTCTGCGAGAGCCTGGAGCTGCACGGGTTGATCCTCGTGGGCGGCGACGGCTCCAACAGCAACGCGGCGCTGCTGGCTGAGTATTTCCAAGTCCACTTGCCTTCCTGCGCGGTGGTCGGGGTCCCCAAGACCATCGACGGCGACTTGAAGAGTCCGCTCATCGAGGCCTCCTTCGGCTTCGACACGGCGGCGAAAACATACTCGGAGCTCATCGGAAACCTCTGCACTGATGTCAACAGCTCGCAGGTAATCGCAGGCAGCTGAGGAAGCGCGCGGCAGGACTTCGAATGCAGCGTGACCATGTACCCCGCTCTGTGCTTCCTCAGCAGAACTTGCTGAGCTCTGCGCGCCCTTCGGCTGCATCGTCGGCGGCACATGCACGAACAGACAGTCACGCAGGCGCCCTGCGTGCAAATGTAGGCCGGGCACAACCTAAACCCGCATTCACTGATCCATCTATCTATACCTATCTATATCTTTCTATATATCTATATGCATCGTGTATCTTTTTCCTACTTATACGTACATGTCTATATCTGTGTATGTGCATTTATGTGTCAATATCTGTGTATATCTATTTTCGTCTGTCTGTCTTTACCTCTAGCTGTCTATTCTCTATCTGTCTATCTGTATCTATGTATCTATGGATGTATATCTACTCGTATCTATGTGTATCCATCTGTCCATCTATCTATCTATATCCATTTATATGTGTCTGTGTCTGTCTATCTACGCCCGTATCTATCTACTCATATGTATGCGTGCGTCTCTGCAGACAACGTATCACTTTGTTCGCGTCATGGGGCGGAGCGCTTCGCACTTGGTGTTGGAGTGTGCGATGCAAACACGCCCCAACTTGGTTTTCATCGGCGAAGAAGTCGATGAATCCAACATGTGCCTGGCGGACATCGTGAAGCAAACTGCAGACCTCGTCATCAGCCGTCTGGATGCGGGGAAGCGCTACGGTATCATTCTCCTTCCGGAGGGCTTGATTGAGTTCATTCCCGAAATGAAGCTCCTGATAAAGGAACTCAACGAAGTTCTCAGCTCCAACAACGGCGTAAGCACGCTGCGCGGCGGGTAAAAGATTCACCGCATACGCGCCCGCGACACACCTGCACGTTTGTGGTGCCCTGGCCAAACGTCTACAGTCTCAAAAGGGTGACAAGTCAAGTTTTTTCCACGGGAATGGATTCACTGACTCAGAGGCCGCGCGCTACACCCTGACGCAAATGTGCAGCTATGTGTGTATATGTCGGTATCCGACTGTATATATCGAAATATTTATATGTATGGATGAAGATACACGGGCAACTCTAGTAGTCTGCTTCCTGTCTCAGAGACACATATGCCGCTACATATACACACTCGCATGCATGTGCATCTCTTTAATCGCGTACTAGATGGTAGTCAGTCATGTGGAGGCGTTTTGGCTGGTTATTCAGGAATTCTCGCCGGACAAACTGAAGCAGTCTCGCCATGTGTGGGACTACCTCCCTGAGATGATCCAAGACCAGCTGATGATGGATCGAGAAGCCACTGGATACATCCAAGTAAGTCAGCTGCCTACAAATATACATATATACATTCATAAATATGCATATATACGTGTATGTATCTACATACCTTCACGTACAAATATAAGCAACCAAACATGCGTAGGGGTTTGCGTATGTACGAGCGGATACGGGATTCATGAACTCAGATGTAACTGTCAGGTATTTGCTCCCAATGATGAGGGAAGTCGTTGGTGCGCGCAGGGACTTCCGTGGGTGCCTGTATGCAAACATTATATATATGCTCATGTGTGCTTTCCTGTCGAGGCTGTTTTCATTTCTTTCCACTGCTTGCGGGGGCGGCGGCACGCGTTTTTCTGTTTGTAGGTGGCGAAGATTGCGACAGAGCGTCTGTTGATTCTTCTTCTCGAGGCCGAGCTGCAGAAGCGCGGCTACGACCCCGACAGTTGGAGCTTCATGCCGCACTACTTTGGCTACGAAGGCCGCTGCGCCATGCCCTCCAACTTTGACGCAAACTACTGCTACTCTCTAGGATACACCGCTGGTAGGGGCTCGACGCGTTTCTGTGCTTCGGCATGCGTGCATGTGCACCCGCGCCTAACCAGATGCGCGCATGCATCTGTGCAGATTTACGCGCTCAGATATTCAGGCGTCCGTGTGCGTAGAGAGAGGTGGTGTCAAAACGCCGCCTGCTGTCGCGGGCGCAGAGGTTCGGCTCCTAACACACACATGCACGTATAGACATATATATATGTATATATGTATGCATGTATGACGCAGGTGTGCTGGCGGAGAAGGGGAGGAACGGCTACATGTCGATTGTGAGGAACCTGGATCAACATCCTTCGCTGTGGACGCCGGCGGGCGTGCCGTTCACGAAGATGATGTATATGAAGCAGGACGCACAGGGCAAGGACTTCCCCGCGATTGTGCGCTCGCTGGTCGACTTGAACGGCCCTCTCTTCAAGGTGTTTTGCGAGGTAAGTCTTTCTGCCGCCGCCCGCGACAGCCCTTTGCTCCCAACTCGTCTTCCTTGTCGCCTCGCGCATCTTTTCGCTGCACTCGCTCGGCCGTCGCTCTGGAATCTCTGAGCCAGCCTCCGTTTCTGCGCCTCTCGAGGCCGTTCCTCTCTCTCTCGAGTCTAGCGGAGGGGGGGGTGGTGGGGGGGAAGACGCGGACCTCGTCGCGTCATGCGCGCGGTCGGCTCGGTTCAGGGCTTGCTCCGTGGGAGATTCTTTCGCTGCTGCGGCTCGAGTGATCGCGTGGCGAGGCATTTTCTGTTTTCAGGTGCGCGACGAGTGGAAGCTGAGTGACGTCTACAGAGTGCCAGGGCCGATTCAGTTCGCAGGCGTGACAGCCGATGAGCCCTGCTACGCGGTCATGATTCCGTCCGCAGAAGATCTGCTTTCGGGCGCCGACCCGCGAGCCAACATCGTCTCCGTAGGTGTTTTGAACTGCGAGAGGTCGAGGCCCTCGCGAAAACGCTCTCACCAAGCCGCTCCTGTCTAACTCAACTCGGGGATTCAGTGCGGGGGTTCCGTGTTTCCAGCTTGTGCCGCTACTTTCAGGAGCATATACCGCTGAAGTCGATGACCTTGTGTGTTCACTCAAGTTGAGTAAACTCTCTTCTCTGCATGTACTCATGCAACCAACCGCCGCCGCTTCCCCGGTTTTCGTTTTCGTTTTCTGTCGCGGCGTGGCTTTCGGGCTGCGTGGACTCTGCGAGCTTCTTCGCCTTCGCACGTGGTCTGGTGGCGTTCAGCCGTTGCATGCAGTCTCATGTGCGTGGCTGAGACTTCCCGTTTCCCGTCCTCAAATCACCCTGTTTCTTTGGCACTCCATTTAGTCTTGGTTTCGCGGTGTTTTGCGTGGTTTTTGTTTTCCCGCAAATTTTTTCTGTTTGTTCACTGCGCACCTCGCGAGCTTCCTTTTTTTGCAGAACCGGGGCGTGGTGCAGAAGGAGCTGGGGACGTACTCGTCGCTACAGCAGCAGCGTCTGTTGTTTCTGCCCTCGCTGCCGCCGATTTGCCAGGACAAGAAGGCGCGCGCGCGGCCTTCGAAGCAGATGTTCTGCAAGGACCCGTACACGCAGCGGCAGGTCCTGATGCACTATCCGTATCTCTCCAACAGCTCGTTGTTTTTCCTCCACGACGTAGGGCACGACAAATACATTCCGCCGATTGGCTTCGGTCTGCGCATCGGCCTCGTCTTCATCTCGCGACAGTCGCCCGGCGTGGCGAACGTGCTGTGGGGTCTCCACGAGCGCCTCAAGTTGGTCCAGGGGAAGTGCATTGCCTTCTTCGGCTTGAACGGCCTCGCCGATCGCAAGTACCTCGAAATCGAAGACGAGGATCTCGAGCTCTTCAAAAACCAGGGAGGCTGCGAACTCATTGGGCGCTCGACGAGCCACTCGCTCGGCAGCCGCGAGATGCAAGAAAAAGTCAGACAGACCTGCGAGGCCATGAACCTCGACGGCCTCGTCATCCCCGGCAGCGCCTTCGCCATGTCTGAAGCCGCCCTCCTCGCCGAGTACTTCCTCGCCAAACAGTGCAGAACTTCCGTCATCGGCATCCCCGCCACCGGTAAAAAAATGCCCAGAGGGGAGGGGAGGGGAGGGGGGGGGGGGGGGGGGAGAATTAAAATAACCAAGCACGCGTGCCTCTGCACGTCTCATGTCACTTTTGACACGCACACGTGTGCGAAGTCAGTTCCTCATATATGTATATATATATATGTTTGTATACGTGTGGATATATGCATACATATATAGGCATAAATCTCCGCATGTATTTATATGTCCACATATACACACGTGTATGTGTACGCCAGCATCTGTGTTTGTATATATTATACATATTTGCACATGTGCTTGTGTAGGTAAATGCATGTGTAAATAGATGTTTTTGTAAAATTAGGCATGACAGATTTGAAGAGGCATGTCCCGGTTTTTGCCTGATACGGTTTCAGGCAGTAACAACTTGAGCGGCGAGTTGATTGAGACTTGCATCGGGTTCGACAGCAGCACGAAAGTCTACGCGTCGCTCATCGGGAACGTTCTCACAGATGCCGCTTCGATGCCCAAGTACTGGCACTTCGTCCGCCTCATGGGACGCCAGCCTTCACACGAGGTAAGACCCCGAAAACCAGATTTTTTCATTTTCATCAGCTCCACACACAGTTTCATATATATATGTGAATAGATGTTTTCTTCATGGATATGCATGGTGGTATCTTTATATATGCAGATACATACATGCATACATACATCAACAAACATATATATATGTATATGTATTATGTCACTGAAGAGTATGCCTCACACACACACATAAGTATAAGCTCTTTTTTTGTGGATGTGGACATCCAGGTGCACTGAAGCCGCGCACCTGCGCCTACGTGTCGCGCGCTTTCCTATGTGGGTGTACCGTGCCCTCGCAACTTGGAAAAACTTGGTTTTTGCGAGATTTTTGTGCTTTTTCGTTCGCAGGTCCTCGAGTGTGCGCTGCAGACGCATCCTAACTTTGTCATCATCGCAGAGGAATACGGCGCTGCGGACAAGACGCTGCTGCACGTGGTGCAGGACATCGCCGACGTAGTCTGTCAACGCGCAGAGATGGGGCGGAACTTCGGAACTGTTTTGATACCAGACGCGCTGCTCATGCACCTGCCCAACATGAAAATCCTCCTTGCGGAACTCCGCAGCATCTTGAAGGAGGCGAGTGCCAAAGGCGAAATGAAGAAGGCGCAGGTAAGCCGCACACGACAAACACCAACTTGCCAGACGCTCCCGGCATGCAAGCACATATATATGTATATATGTATCTATATATATATGTATATATATTTATAAGTGGTTATCTATTCGCGAAACCGTCTCTGTGTTGTGATGCGGGCTTTCATAAATGCCTACGCGAGTGCACCGTGCCCCCCCCAAATAGATCTGCCTCAAAAAAGCTGGAAATATTGCTCTGCATGTGTTGGCTGCTATATATATTCATATATGATATAATACAGTTGTATTTGTACAGTGTGTGCACAGCGGATTCTGGCTATACGCTGAGGACTGACACGTGTGTCACGAATATTTAAATGCAGTTGCATGCTGTTGATAGGCTTTGTAGTCGGATTCGCTTCTGTAGTTTGGCGCAGGCGCCGCCAAGGCGAGCCCGTTGTGCGAGGCTGCATGCCCCCACGCACTCGATATATGCGCGGACGCTTTTTATTTTACATTTACATTTATTTTTTTTCAGCAAGACTTGAACGACATCTCAGATGAGAATTGCCCCGCGAACTCGTGGCGGAAGCGCCTGACGCCGTGGAGCGCCGCGCTGTTTCGCACTTTCCCCAAGTTCATTCGGCGCGAGCTGCTTCAAGTCGACATGGGCGAGGTAAAAGCGGCTATCGCTTCCGCGCGAGAATCATTTGCGCGGCATGCATGCACAGAACCTCTAGTAGATGGAAGTACTTGTATGTATCCACGTATACATAAATATTATATGTATATATAGGCGTATGCATGGGAGTTTGTGAGTGTGAGGTTGTCGCGGCAGCTGGAGCGCCGCGCGTTGTAAATGAACTTTTCTTCGTCTCTCAGGTTCGCTGAGACTTCTGAAGACAGGGACGTGCTGTCGTAAACAGTGAAGGGCACATATCTCGCTCTCTCTCTCTCTCTATATATATATATATATATATATATATATATATGCGCGTGTGTATGTTTTTTTATCTGTTTGTACACAAGCGCGCACTCGCCGGGTTCGAATAGGTATATGTACATATGTATGCATATTACGTCTGGGTCGTTTTCGTCAGTTGTCTGTGCATGCGTGCTGCATACATGACGCCTTCAGATTCGATTCGAGCGCTTGGAGACAGAAGAGCTTCTAGCGCAGATGGTTAAGGAGGAACTCGAGTACCGAAAATCCGTGGGACGGTACAGCGGCAAATTCCAGGCGGTCACCCATTTCTTCGGCTACCAAGGTCGTTCCTCCATGCCTTCCCAGTTCGATGCAAACCTCGCGTTCGCGTACGGGTGAGCCAGTCAGCCCAGCGGGGCTTTACCAAGAGGCGCACACGCTCGCCTTTCAGGCCGCACGTCCCTGTCCTGTATGCATCTATATCTATCTAAATCTATCTCTTTCTCTAGTTATCAATCGATCTGTCTATGTCTGGCTGTATCCATCTCTCTGTCAATCTGTCTATCTACCTGCAGCGTGCGTCTGCATCTTCTTCTGTCGCTGGGCGGCAACTTGGAAGCGAAGGGGACCAGCCGTGCTTGCGCCTCCGCGTCCGTGTTTCTCAGAGGCCTACGAGGCTGTGCGTCGCGGTGTTCTCTCTTTCCTCTCTCGCTCTCTCTCGCCCTGGGACCGATGACCTCGCGCACGCCCGATTCCTGGACTGTTTTTCTTTTCAGGCACTTGGCATCGATTCTTGTCGAGTCGGGCGTGACAGGCCACTGCTGCAGCATTCGCGGGCTCTGCGGTCCGGTTTCTGATTGGCATTTGGGCAGCATTCCGTTTGTGACGCTGATGAAGCTCGTGCCGACGCCGCAGGACAACCCGACGTTCGCTGCGAGCGACTCCGCGCTGCGCAACACCGCGACAGACATCCGCCAGCAGCGCTCAGTGATGACAGACTTGCCCGTGATTCCCAGCGCCGAAGTGAACCTAGAGGGCAAGGCCTACAGGTGCGCGCTGCGCGGCGAGCCTCAAGCGTGCTCAGAGAGAGGGAGGGGGCGAATGACACAGGCAATGAGCGAGACAGGCACGGACAAAGAGACTGACGGAAACAGACAGAGAGAGACTGACAAACACAGACAAAGAGAGACTGACAAACACAGACAAAGAGAGAAAGACAGACACACAGAGAAAGATACAGAGAGAGATGGAAAGCGCCAGGCAGAGACAGACACAGAGAGAGGCAAAGAGAGAGAGACATATCGACAGAGAGAGACAGAGAGAGGGGGAGAGAGCTTCGTCTGGGTGCAGCCGCAGCCGGCTTGGGGTGTTGAGCCGTGACGACGCAGACGACGACGGAGGGGCGCGCACTCCGCCGCGGGGTCACGTGAACCGACCTGGCGGTAGGCACAGCAGCTGCCGCGTGGATAGGCGTAGAAACGGAGTCAAACACGACGAGGAAAGCTGCGATTCGTTGCCCTTTTCAGGTGGATGAAGACGGCGGCCGAACAGTGGACGCTGGAGGACCGTTTCTGCAATCCAGGCCCCATCCAGTTCACAGGTACCAGTCTCGAGAATGACTTGTGTCTCTGCGCTAGCGTCTGACTCGGTTTCTCTCCTTTTCTCTCGTTACGTTTGCCTGCTCTCGCCGCCCGGGTCCTTCCGGCGCTCTTCAGTCGCGCATCGAATGATTATCTGCGCCTCATTTCTCGTTTGGCTCCGCGGCGTTATCGACTGCGTTTTTTCCTCCCAGACTGGGCTTCCTTCGAGGCTTCGCCTCGCAGGTTGCTTCGCGCGGGTCGTGTCTTTTTTGTGTTTCGCAGTCACACTCCGACGTCCTGCCCTAAAACCTAAACCTTAACACTCCCCCTCCCGCTTGTGCGTGACCGTCCATTTGATTTTCTTTTTTTTTCCTCGCAGGCCCTGCGGCGAATTTCTTCAACCGCGAGCTGTTTGAGGAGCAGGCAGAGTACTTTGACATGGTGTGCCGCGTGGAGTGCTACACGAACATCCTGAAGCAGACTTGCACGTTTGGCGTCTCCGACAGCTTCCTGAAGAACGCCTACGTGTCGCTCACGGGGCTCCTGATGCTGGCGTTCCATCCCGACGAGCTGACCAGCCGCCTGCCGGCGCTCTCCGTAGGGGACGAAGACGCGCAGGCGCGCGAGAACGCAGGCACCGCCCCGTCCTTTGCGCCGCTGAGAAGTGGAGATATGCTCTCCTCGGGCTCCTCGAGATTCTTCAAGCGAGAGCTCACGATGCAGCACGGCGGCGCGAACGACTTCAGCTGAATCACCGGTCTCGGGGGCGTGGCCTTCGTGACCCTCCCTGCGTCCACGTCCACGAAATCCAGGAATCTTTTGGAGCACATGGATGTAATTGGATACATGCACACGCAAAGAAGGACCCGCAGAAAAGGGGAAATGGACGGAGCCACTTTTGGCGCCTGCGGACAGTGCCGTTTTCGCTCCAGATCCGTGCGTGTGTTTCTTGTCTGCGTGAATTTTTCCTGCGAAGGGGCGATTCACTTTGCAAATGACCTTCCTCTTTTAGATTTGCAATGGCGCGGGTGTCTTCGCTCCACGGGCTTCAGCCGGTTGCGGCGACACAAGTCGGAAGTGATTCCTCCGTCCGAGCAGGCTACTCATCTTTTTCAGATTATGAGCGTTTCTTTTTGTGCGCGGGTTTTTCCTCGTTTTTGCGTTTTTTTTTTAAAACGGCCGTGCGTGTGCGTTTTTTTCGTCCTTGCGTTTTCTTCACGCCGTTGCGCTTTTTATTCTCCGTTGCGCCTCTTTTTTTTCGTGCCGTGCGGGGGGTGGCACACGCACATCTTACGCGTCGTCTCGCGTCAGGAGTATCGCCGCCCGCGTGTCTTGAGACTGGCAGGCGCGGCTGTTACGACAATCAATCGAGAAAGGGAGCTTGACTATGGCGCTCTCGCCTGCTAGCGCGAGTCGTGTTTCGGAGTGTGTGACCCCCCTGAAGTGAAGATTTAGCGTAGAAAAACGGCTACTCAGAGAAACACACGCTTCCGCGGCGCCAGAGAGAGAGAGATCGCCCGTAGCAGGGTATCGTACCAGCGCAGCAGGCGGAGGAAAAACGGATTCCGCCGAGTTTCACACGACTCGAGGCAGACACCCCAGCACACAGCCGCTCACGACGAATCGCCGCGTTGTTATGTGTGGGAATGGTCGCGAAGAGAGCGAACATGGGAGGAAATAAGGGGCTACGGGGTAGAAAGCCATACGGGGTAGCATGCGAGAGCGCGTCAGCTGACAGCGGATTTATGTGCGCTGTGTACTGACTGTGTGTGTAGGTGGCGTTTAGCAGTTTGAAATACTGAAACACACACCGGGTTAGGCGCTCGGTAGAAGCTCAATCGGGCTGGGAGGGGGCAGGGAGGGTGGGGGGGGGGGGGGCGGAGGGCGAGTTGGGAGGGCTACCAGGCCCCTCGACAGCCTGTCGCGGGGGCGGAGCTGCTCATGAAGAAGGCTCAGAAGCGGAGACAGACCCACACAACCAGCTGCGTGCTTCCTAACTCCAGACGAACGTTCAATCTCGGGAGAGACGCAAATCCGCGAGGCAGGATCTCTTTATCGAGTTTGTATCTTAACAAGGGCACGGGTGCACCCCGACAACGAGCTGCAAACCAGGGCGCCACAGAAGGAAGGAAGAAACAGCCGCTCTCGCGAGAACACCCGAACGGGCTCTCGCCGAAGAAGTTTCTAGGAATGGCCAACGCACAAAAAGCGCCCTAAGGGGCCTGGATTGACGCACGCCGACCGGCAGTCCGCCGGGTGGAGCAGGTCGCCTACACATGCTGTGCACGTTGCTTCCTACCACCGCGGGATTCACAGTCTTGCCGGGTCTGAACGCAGGCGGAGCTCCCAGATGCGGCTCATCTCAGAGTTCGCCTGCAGCTTCACAAGAAATCGATGTCAGCGACAGGTCTTCTGCTTGCCGCCCGCTACCCTGAAGGCCTCTGCCTGGCCCCTCCAGCGCCCCCCCCCTTCCCTTTCCCCCCCAGCGCGGCAGCCGCCAGTAGGCACGCCGCTTGGAAGCTCCGGGCGCTCCCTCGTGTCCTCCACAGACATTCCAGCTGCTTTATCCAGCCACGCGACTTCGTCGCGAGCTCTGTAAACACGCTCTCCATGTGCATTTCCGCTTTGCACGCCACATAAAAACCCACAGATTGAGGCCTGGAGGCTCCATGCCGCTGCACTGTACAAGTGGGCAATGCGCAGAGTCTGCCACTGGCGCGTTTGCTGTCTCCACGGGCGCCCCACCAGCCGCGCGGATCCAGTTTCCTTCCCGCAAGACCTTCTCCTCTGCATGAAGCCAGCCACGTCTGCTTCGCCCGCGCTGCATTTGTGGCTGTTCGGTGACAAAGCTTGTACCCTGGAATCACCGAGATCTGCGGCACTAGCGTTCGGCGTAGTTGCCTGCCGTGGTACAGAGCCGCCATGGCTCTGTCTCAGTTTTCCAGTCACATCCGCCCACTCCGCGCTCACCCATGAATCCCTCACTAAATTACGACTGCATAATGTACGCAGAAAGACAAAATGCAACACGAGATATCCAATGACTGAGACTTCCCTGCGTTCCGTACTCCGGCGCTGTTTCACACAAGACGAAGACTGTTTGTTCTCGTCGCTTCAAACCCTCTGCATTCATTTTTCTTCCTAAACTCCCTTGTAAGCGGGCTCGTGTGCAGACAAACACACGGCAATAAAAAAAAGAATCAATGTCCCGTGTCTCCTTCAGTACACGCATGTGTTCACGAGGCATCTTTAGACGCAACTATGCAGGCCCTCCTGTGCACACACTCCGATTCTAAACACCACCGAGCTCAATACGCGCTGCGGCTCAGTTTGTGCGGCGCGCACACTCTCATTTCCTTCCTCGCGAACTCCGGGGCGAAAGAGATGACGCACGAGCATGCGTCTGTAACGACATCTGATCTGTACATTGGGATAATCTGCAACAAGGCAAAGTCCCGCGCTCACTTCAGACGGCGCAAACCGAAACCGACACGCACGTTGGTTGCTCTAGAAGCTTTTTTCCGCAGCACACGTCTCTCTGAAGAACTCTGCGCGAGGAGGCACGATCAGGATATAATGGAGAAACATAGAAACAGTTCCAATCATACAAGTCTGTCCACATATGAACCGACGCACAGCTGTGCAGGCCTATATAGTCGGACGCAGCAATATGAGCTCTTGTGAGCATGTAGATTCATCGGGTCCTGGGCATCGCCAAGCCTATGCGCCACACGCAGTCTTCCCGCAGGGACCTCCGCTACGGAACAGCGGCCGAGAGAAAGTCAGTGGACGCAGCACGAGCGAGAGGGAAAACACGGAAACAAAACGGCTCAAGGCAGGAAGCAAAACAGCACAGCATGCGTCCGTCGAGAGCGGTGGAGGCAGACCAGCAAAGAATAACTGCAAGAAAAAGGAAACGCAGCCCGCGAACGAGGCCAGCGGAGGCCGGGAGTGCGTAGAGAGCGACGGCACGTTAGCCTGACCACGAGGAGGCTGAGGACCCAGGGGACGCCGGCAGCCACGGCGAGTCCGACGACGCGTTGGCTTGACCTTTTAGCGCAGCGTGTCGCCCCCAGAGAGAAACCAGATGCTGGAGCGAGTCGCTCTTCCGAAGATCCTCAAGGTTCTTCGCGCTCTGCAGAGCGTGCAGCAAAGCCCCGCGCCAAGTTGGGAAGCTGCGCGAAGTCGTATTCGCTGAACAAGAAAAGGACAACCATGCACATGCAGAGGCAATTCCTCGCCGGATGGGGATAATGAAATGAAAACCGGCACATCCCACCGAAGGGAGGGCCTTGCAAAAGAACAAAGCTACTCCATATATACGCATGCACATGAAGCAAACACGCTTACAAACATGCGCGCTAGACAAATATAAACATATATATACACATGTACATATAAATATATAGATACATATATATATGTATAGCTGCACCGCAGAGTGTTCACCATACGCTTCCCTCAGCACGTTTGGAAGGCAAAACAACGATGTGCGTATCAGAGAGTGAGGACGCATGCGTTGCCTTTGGGCTCGGGACTACGGTCTGCGCTCTCCGTGAGTACCTGCAGTGTCGAGGCGCCGGTCTTCCTGCTCGGCGATCAGGTCCTCGCTCGCGGAGGCCGGGCGCTCTCCGTCGGCGTCCGCGCGCCTTTCCCCGTCTCCCCGTATGGGCGGCCGGGGCCACGTCGCGAGTTTGACCTTCCCGGCGAGAGCTGCGAGGCGTCTCTCGAGGCTCTCGCTGTGCGCCTCGTCTCTGTCGCTCGAGTCCAGGCGCGCGGGGACGCGGGTGGGGTCGGCGCTCTCGAGGTCGTCCTCCCGTGAGCTTGTCGTGTCCCTCTTCGCGGCCGGAAGCGCGTCAGTCTCTGCATCGCCCCCTTCCGCGCGCTCCGCGTCCTGAACGTCTTGCACGCGCTGGAGGAGCTGCGGCGCGGTGGTCGCGAGGAAGCCCTGGAGCGCGCGGCGCAGCGCCATCGCGGTCAGGGGCCTTTCAGGGTCTCCTTCACCCTCGCCGAGGACGACACTCCCCTCTTGGGTCTGGCGCAGCGCAGCGAGGAGCGAGGCGATACCCGCCGTTCGCGCCGCGGCGCCGGTCCTGCTCGCGGAGGGCCTGGCGCCGTCGGTGCCAGCGACCTTCTTGCTCAGCAGCTGCCTCAGCAGGGACTCCACGTCTTTGCGCGCGCGCTTCCGCGTCGAGCAAGGTGGCGCCGCCGATGAGGCGCCGGAGGCGGCCGAGATTGCCGGGAGCCCTGGCGCGCAGCAGCCGACTAGAGCGCGCTCAAGGCTTGTCTCAACCTCACGCTCTTCTGGCTCGCCGCTCTCATCGCGGCGCCTCTCTCCTAGATCGGAGCGTGCGCCTTCTTCCGAGGCGCTGGCGGGCGGCGGCGGGGATTCTCCTCCCACGGCCCGCTTCGCTCTCCGCAGACTGTCTGCCTGCATCGCCGATGCTGTCTCATCCGTCGCTCGGCTGCGCAGCCACGTGCGTTCGTCCACCACTCTCTCTCGGAAGGCGGCCGCGCGAGCCTGCGAGTCGCACACGGCGCTTCGCCAGAGCCTCAGGCGCCTGACCAGCTGCGTGAGATGCGCAAAGACCTCGCGCGGCGCCGAGGCTGAGCGCGGCAGCAGAAGGAGAACCTCGCGAAAGAGCGACGCGAAGGTGAGGAGCGCGGGACCCTTTGTAGACCGAATGCGACAGAGGTAGTTGAGAGCGTCGCGCAGCACGGGTAGGCTATCCTGGCAAAACTGGATCTCGGCCTCGCTCAGCCCCAGCGCCGCCATGCGATCCCGCGACGAACAGATGCGCATGAAATCCGAGAGCACCGCGGCTATCACCTGAAGCGTTGAGACACTCAAACAGGGTATCTGCGCCTCAGCGGGTCCGGCGCGGGTGTCCGCGGCCACGGCGACCAGCAGCCCGTCCCCGCTTTCCTCGCCTTGGCGGCGTTCCGTCTCTCGACTGGCGCTGCCTCTCGAGTTCCCGTCGCCCGTTTCTTCGCAGCTCACGCTTCTTTCCTCTGGGTCCGCGCACACTCTGTTTTGGGCTTCTGCGAGACACGCCGTGCGGCGCAGCGCCCCGTCCTCCGGCGCAGACTCGTGGATCCCCCTCGCGCGGGACGCACGCGGAGAAAGCGGAAATGCGCGCGACGCGCAGGCGTCTCTGTACCGCGCGAGGAGGTCTTTGCTGCCTTGGAGCAGGTAGGCAGAGAGAGGGATCTCGTTTTCGCGCTTCCGCTTTTGGAGGTATCGCAGGCCTTGTTCGAGGCGGAAGAGCTGGTGCTGCTTGCGCAGCTCTTCAAGGCACACACGCAGCCGCTCAATGCGCTCCTGTGTGCTCTCGAACGCATGCGCCTGCAGCAGGTCATCTTCCAAGTCCTCCTCCTCCTCGCGTTTCTCCCGTCGCTTCAGCACCGTCTCTCCGATCGAGCCTGCGTCAGACCCAGAGCCGCGACATCCTCCGCGGCAGACTGACTGCCTCTTCAGTGTGGCGCCTGCAGCAAAAGACGGCGGCGAGCACAGCGGCGACAGCGACGACACGAAGGCACCGGGGCCTGGAGAGGGCGCCGCGGAGGCAGGCGTCGACGCCAGAAGCGACGGGCAGGGCAGCTGCTGGAACGGTGAAGACGCAACTGAGGCTGTCAAGTGCGGTAAGTCACCTGCGAGCGACAGATCCGAGGCGGGCAGCAGCTGCGGAGACGAAGCCGCCGAAAAGGAGCGCGAGGACGACGCCAGCGCCTCGCTCTTCAGGACGCACGAAGGCGGAAGCGACAGAGACGGCGGAGGCGGCGGAATTGAAGCCGACGCCTGGGGCGAGGCCGCCAGCGAACCTCGGTTCTCGGAATCTGCTCGAGCGACCACTTCCTGGCGTTCAGTTTGCTCTCCGCTGTTCATCGCAGGGGCAGGTTGCATGACCTCCGCGTTAGCCGGAGACGATTTAGCCGCACCCGCAGCCCGCCTGGCGCGCCGAGAGCTTCCTGCCCCTTTCGCGAAGCCCTGCTGCCCTCGCCCTTGCTCAGCGTCTCCGTCGACGCACCTTGCGCGTCGCTTTTGGCGCGTCTCGTACACGCTGCCAGCCTCTGCGCGACTCTCGACTTCGTCCTCCCCTTCGCAGCTCTCGCGTTCGCGCTTTCGGCTCTCGCCGTCCTCGCCTCCCGCCGCGCTTCCTTCCGCATTCGTCTCCTCACCATTCTCCTCGTCCCTCGAGTCTTCTTCCTCTTCATGTCGCTTCTCTCTCGCGGCCTTGCCCCGCCTGTCGCGCGGCGCGTCGCCATCCTCCTGCCTCTCGGCGAGAAGGGCAGCGGCCGCACGGCTCTCGACGCGCAGGCTGCGGCGGAGACCCGCGCCTGAACCCTCGGCCGCTTTCCCGCGCGCCGCTGCCTGCTGCGCACAGGCAGTCAGAGAGGGACTGGCGACCTCGCCCGCTACCGCTCGCGCTCCCACCCCGCGCGCCACCCGCGAGGCCATCGGTTTCTTCTTCTTCGGCGGGCGGCCTCGACCGCGCTTCACTGAAACTTGCGCAACGAGGGCCGGACTATGAAGTTCTTCACCGAGGCCGCGCGTCGCCGCCTCGTCTTCGGGCCCCTGGCCGTCCCGCCCTTCCTCGTCTCCGACCGCTAGTTGGGCTCCAGAGACACGCTTGGCAGCGGCGGAGGCCGCGCCCCCCACGCCCGCCGCCGCGTCCGATTCGCGCGCGGGAGAGCCGGAGGCAGGAGACGAGAAGCTTGACGCGGACGACGCAGACGGCTCCTCCGCAGTGCGTCGTGTGGCGGCGCTGTGAGTTGTTTTTTGTGAAGGACAGAGATCCGTGTTCCCGGCAGGGGAAGATGACGCGCGGGCACCAGACGGAGAGAGGGGCGCGGCGGGCGACGAGCAAGGCGACTCTCGTGCAGTCTTTGGCGAAACGCGGTCTTTCGTGTGCATGTGTTTGGCCATGATGGCGAGGCGTCGCGCAGTTGAGAAGCCGTACTTCTCAACGGCGAAGGACTTCTTCGCCGGCTCGCCATCGCGAAGAAAACGAAAAATCCACCTGCGCTGCTCGCCGTCCCACTCAATCCCCTCCTCCGCCGCGCTCGGCAGGCCGGGCGGAGCGGGACTGGCTGCGGCCTCCTCGTTCGGCCGGCGCGGACACGACGCCAGCGACGACGTGGTAGACGGAGGCGACGACGAGGAAGCGGAGGCGGCAGACGCAGGGAAGGAAGACGATGATGCCGCTGAGTCCGGGGGCGTGGCCGCAGAGGGCGAGGGATCCACGTGGCTTTCTGCGGCGGGTTTTCGCTCGCTACGGTTCATTTGCTTCGCCATGATCGCGAGGCGCCGCGCAGTCGAGAATCCGTACTTCTCTGCGGCGAACGACTTTTTCGCGGGCTGGCCGCCGCGGAAAAAATGAAAAACCCATCGCTTCTGCTCGGCGTCCCACTCCACGCCTTCGTCTTCGCCAGCTGCGGCGCCTGGAGACAACTCCGCGCACCCGCGCGCGCCGAGGGCCTCTTCGTCTCTGCGGCTTCCCGACTCGACCGACGCCGGCGAAGAGCCTGCCGAGGAGGGGGAGCAAAACGAAGACGACCGTCTGGCGGTAGACACTGACGACGGGTGCGCAGAAGGGGGAATGGGCGTCGCGGCTGAGGCTTTTCGCCGCGCCGCTCGCAACGGCAAGAGACTTGCCGCTGCCTCGCCGCTCGCGTCCCTTACTTCCTTGCTCTGTTCAGCGGAAACGGGTCCGCGACTCGACTCTCGCGCGGCTCTCGCCTCGTGCTTTGCGGAAGGCGAGCAGCCGCGGGGCAAGGCCAGGCGCGCGTCCCGGCTACCTCCGCGCGGCGGTTGTTTGCTGTTCGCGTCGCCCTCCTCGTCTTCAGGTTTCAGCTCGCTGCGCCTTGATCCTGGGGTCGCCGCCGCGGCTCGCTCTTCACTGTGCTGGTCCTCCGCGGTCGCGCGCGGCACCAAGGAGCCCGGTGAGGCACCGCAGACGCCCTCAGAGGCAGACCACTCCAGGGACTGGGGCAGAGTTTCAGCGTGACCGGCGTCGCCTCTCCGCTTCCCCACAAGCCGCGCCGCCGAGAGAGGTCCCGCCCCTGGAGCTGGCTGAGGGTCGGCGGTTTGCTTCGGTGCACCCCGTGTCTCGGGACTTTTCGCGCTCTCGCCCGCTCGCGAGTCGCCCGCGGGGTCGAGTCCACGCATCGGGGTTCGCTGGTTCTTCCGCAGGTGTGCACAAGACGGCGCGGAGGCCTCCGGCAGCTCGGCGGCGGCGTAGGCCTGGGTGTCTGCCGCTTTGCCGAGTTCTGTGGCGGCCGCTGCGACTGCGAAACTGCGTGCTCGGGTGGTTAGCAAGCACGGGAGTTGACCAGGCAGAGGCGAGGGCGGAGCGAATCCGGCGAGGCTGTCCCTCCGCTCAGCTTCCAACACGCATCGAGTCTCACGCCGCTTCGGCACCAAATCGACGGGGACGAACGCCTCCGCGTCGCACGGCCGCGAGCCTCCTGCTGAGGCCACGCGCGCGCGCACGGTTGGGCCTGCCGGCAGACTTCCCTGCTGCATTTTTGCGTCTCAGGTCTGCGCGAAGGCGCTCCACCACCGAAACAGGATCGCCTCGCGAGTTCTCCCGCGCCCGCAAAACGAAACACACAAGACAGAACGCCCTCAGGAGCCGCCGCGGCGCCCTCGCGCATATAGACTTGCGCGTGGATGTCTGGGGCGACACAGGCGTCCCTGCCCCCCCAAAAGGCCGAGCTGCGTGCGACTCAGTGCCACACGAATGAATACACGTGTGCAGTTAATGCCTAGTGGCGAGCGCCAGGGTAGCAGCCGCGAACTGCAAAAACGAAAAACAAACTCTTCCGGCACACTGGCAGTGTGTGTGCGCAGCTCGACCTGTCGAGCGAACCCTCGTTGGGCTTCCAACCGGCTATTATTGATGTTGGGAAAAACACGGATGAAGGCCGGATAAAAGACGCGGAAGGAAGACTCGGCGTCAGAAGGAGACGCGAAAAAGGTGGAAAACGTGAATTCTTTGTGCTGGGCTCGCGCGACTTGCTCTGAAAACCAAAGGGGCCGTGCCCACGCCGGAGCAGCTGGTGTTCGCAAGGAAGGAAGCCTGTTGCCTCACGGCGGCGGGGGTTTTTCTGCAGCGCGAAAACGACACCCGCACGCGCGAGTCCCTAGGAAGGAGGGACTGGGGACTGCAGGCGCCTCGAAGGCGAAAACGGAAGAACCACTCCTCGCCTCGAAACCAACCCGAGAAAGGGAAAAACAGTTGGAGGGAGACGTCGCGCGGCGCCTGGGGGAGAGAGGCGGGGGCGGTAGACAGTCGAGAGAAAAGAATCAAAACGGGGAGACACAGCGACTGCGCTTGCTCCGAGAAGGGACTCGCTAGGGAGGAGGTGGGGCCGCCTCTGTCCTACGCGCACACGCGGGAGTCCAGCACGAGCGGCTCTTCGCCCCGCCGTTTTTTTCTTCCCGTATTGGGTCTTCAACGTGCCCAACCAAAGACACGTCTGAGCAAATGGAAAAACTCCGGAAAATCTCCTTCCGGACTTGTCCCTAGAAAGAAATCCGCCCCGCCGCCCCGATAGACGCTGCCTCGCGGTCGGGGTCGCACGGAGCAGGGCCGGACACCCGCGAGCTTCACTGCGTGTGCGCCGAGGGAAGAGGCTCTCCCCGTTCTGCCCTGAAGCGTGAACTTGTCGACAGCAGATGCTCGCCAGGGCTTTGCCGCGCTAAAGAAAAGGCCCAACTAAACGCCCACTAGTTTTCGAGCCCAAGTCTCACGAAGCTCCACACGGAAAGGGTCGCCGCGAGCCCCCCAACGCGATACACTGGCAGGCATGTATAGACGTGCTTAGTTATTCTTCTAGAGAAACCAAACTTGTTTGCAGAATACACAGACGAATCGGTAATGTGGCAGCGGCCGCGCAGATTTCGACACAAAAAGGCAAGCACGCAGGGGACGTGAAGGGCGCCTCCCCCGAGGAGGAGCGATGAAAACGCGAGATGTCTTTAAGACGCAGTGAGCGTATCGCTCCTTCTGTAGCGCTCTCTGCCGCCTAATGTGGCACAGCCGGGAAAAAGAAGGGTCGAGAGCGAGAAAATACTCCCCGAAAACTGGAACGGCCGGTCTTCTCGCACTGAGCACCGCCGCCACACTTCCACCCTCGTGGCAATGGTCGTTGGATCGAGGAAAGGCGAACACGGAGAGACGGAGTAGCCGAAAGAGTCGAGCCGGCGCGCAGGAAGGCTGAGACCACGCCTGAAAAATGCAGTGATCAAGAGGAGGGCAATTCGTAAGGCAGTCGCACAGAAAAAGATAAAAAGAACGGGGTCTGTGGCGCACGCCGGAGTGTCTATCCGCGCGATCGAGTACGGACTAGCAGCCTTCATATCCCTCCCTCACCATAGAGGCCCTGAGAAACTCGGCGGGTGTAGCAAGTCTTGCATACTCTCCGCAGCGCGCACAGTTCGACGTGGGGAGCGCGCTTTCGCCTGGGAAGCGCGAGAAGAAAGGGAAAATGCGGCAACCGGCAAACTATTTGGAAGTTTTTTCTTGTCCGCCAGGGGAGAGCCCCGCTCGAACACGCTGAGAACCAAAAGGTGGAAAAGATTGGCGAGCAGCTCTCCGCAGTGCCCGGTACATTCACGCGCTCGCAGCCGCTCTGCCGCTTGGCCTTCCTCGCCCGTTCCTCTTCGGTTTTTTGCATTTGCGTGCGATTTCTGGCCTCCTCCAGCCGCAGGAGAGAGCGAGATCCGCCGAAAGGTTTCGTTCAGAGACGCCCGTTGCTCCAGCTGTGCATCCTCTCTGGGGGATACGCGGCAGTCCCGCCGGCGCCGCAACCGTGAGCAGACAGAAGAGAGACCAAGCCACGCGCGAGAGCGGCGAACGCCCGTGCAGAAGACCAGGCAAGACAGAGCGAGTCGACGACGACTCCCGCGGCGTCGGGAAGCGCCAACTGTAGGAAAAAACACGGCACACCGCCTCTCGGAAGACCTGCCTGCATTCGTTTTCTCTGCGTCCACGCCTCGAGCCCGTTGAAAAAACAAACTGTGCCCTGGCGCGGGAGGCCGAACGTGCAGGCGGAGGAGGCAGGGGGTTGGGGGATTTGCTGGGAATGCGAGGGCAAACCCACAGGGATGGGCGGGACGGAGACAAGAGGTGGAGACGGGTGGAAAACTTTGGGAAAACCAGAAAAAGGAAAAGGCCATCCAGCAGCAAACAGGCTTATGTCCGTGGGGTGTGCCACGCACTGGTGGTGAGAGACAGGCAGGGCGTCTCGCACGCGTCCATCGCCGGGTCGCACGCGTCAAAAGCCCCTGAAGAGCCAATGTGCGCAGGAAAAGAGCCAAAAGACGCGCACTCGCGCGACAGACTCTGTCGACGCTCCGCATAAGAGAACCCTTTCCGCGAATACGCGCACTCGCGTCCCCAGAAAGAATCGAAGAAGCCGTGGCGCCTCACGACAGGAGACGAGGGACCGGCGACCTCGACCGGCGGAGAAGCGGCAATAAGGAACGCGGGGGTAGGGGAGCCCTCGCGCGAAGGAACCCGCGCTCGGAGGTGAGCGACGGGATAGACTCAGTCCCCAGTTGCTCCATGGCAAAACGGCGACAAGGAATAACCGAACTATTTTTCAAACTTGCTTCCCGTGAACCCTGCTGCCAAATCCCACGTGGCGAGGCAGAAAAGAAAACAAGGGCTGAACGCACGCTCGTGCTTCCAGAGAGAGGGACCCGAAACAGAAGAAGACATCTCCAGCCCCAGTGCAGGCGGATCGGCTTAGACACCCGTGGCGCCGAACCATGACTTTCGAGCACTATCCCGGCCGCCGAGACAGAGTCTGAATGGTAACCTGGAAACTAGGGGACCCATCCGTCATTTGAGCAATTCCGAGCCTCGTGCCAGTTCGCAGCGAGCGAGGCAAGCTAGCGACGCGTCGACGTACTGGGTCTTTTAGGTAGGTAAGGAAATGCAGCTGCGACGAAACAGGAGGACAGTGTCTGTCTGAGCCGCTTGCGCCGCGAGTGTAGCTCACGGCTCCCGAAGAGGGGATCGTGTGAATCTGCCTCGAGCGCTTCTGCGTGCGTAGGGACTGGATAGAAAACAGACGCACCGGTCGCCTGTAGGAAGAAGAGCGCCTGCATGTCCCAACCGGCTTCCGTATACAGGTCCGGATAGCCGATGTGAATGCACACGCGAGCGCAGCCTCTCGTAGGAGACGCCTGTGAAGCCACAGTTCAACCGTCTCCTCCGCGATACCTGCCATATATCTTCTTTCACGCAAACACCCAGAGGTATTATCCATGTACACCAGGCGTACAAAGCGGTCATCCAGTTGCTTGACAGGTGTCACGCTAACCGACGTGTCAGGTGTGGTATCTCGTGAGCGAACCGTTCACACCGAGGGTTCCAGCGTGAAACCACAGCGATTTCGTTCTAGGCGGTGAGGTCTTGATCCATGGATGTGCACAAATTGTCGACGTTCAATCGCGGTCTGCCGCGACCCTGCGCCTCTAGAAGGAGTGCGGGTGAGGGCTTGGCACGGACATGCCATTAAAACTCACAGTGGTATTGCTTTGGTCTTCTCTCGTGTGGAAAAGTGATAAACAAACCCCTATTTAACGCACTCGAGCCAGATGAATTTCAGTAGTCATATCGTGCCGCACGTCCCTGTGTTTGCTAGTCTCAGGGATTCGAATAATTACGCTCAGGTCAATCCTTTGTAGATTCGCTAAGGCACCACGATCGACGTACAACAGTTCGCCCCGTCGTCTCCATGCGGTGGGATCCTGGGATCGGAGATCCATAAATCGGCAGCGCCGTGGTGGAAAGATTCCTCAGCCGGTGCAACTGGTCAACAGCCACTGCGACCGATGGCGGTTGATGTTTACTGAACCTCCACCAAACACCGCCCCAAGGGTTGACGAACCTGCGAAATTCCTCGTGGCATGCTCGCTCAAATCGGAGTCGCGATCCCGCATCAATACGAAAAAAATTCGGCAAGAGATTCCACTGGCTTGTCCAAAGACACCAATCTCAGCAGCCACAGACGTCTTTCAATGTCAGCTGGTTGATCTGTGCCTCGAGATCCGTTCCGGCCTACAGAGTAGGGTAGAGTACTCCAAGCAGGCGGCTAAACTGCGGCCCCGATTGCTGAGAATCGTGTTCTCAATGGCACATCCACGCAGGCGGGGCTCCCCGACCCCTCGGCGGAATGAAGCTAAAGCGAGAGGCCTGCTTCCGCCCGCAGCGTCTCTTTTGACGGCGATACCGTCTGGAAAGGCCAGGACGATGGCGAGTCTGTGTGAAGTCCACTGCGGCTTTCGAGTGCTTTGTTTTTCGCGCGGTCGAGTGACAACATAACATCTGTCCGAGCAAGTCTACAAGGGCGATGCAGCAGCCGCAGGCACCCCGAGTCACATTCCAGTAGAAAGCGGTGTTCACGGCTTCACCTACATTAAACAGCTACCCTTTGAATCCAATTAGATGTCATACACTTACACCCGATGCAAGCACCGGTGCAGGTGAACGAATTGGCTCTCATCGAGCGACACGCTTACACACCGGTACGTTCCCGGAAAACGAGTTGCATCTTCGCCGACGTAAAAAAAACACGAAACGCAAGACGGCCCGAAACGGACGCCCGCGTCTTCGATGTCGGGGTATGCATGCTTCTGGCGCTGCAGCCCGGCGAACGGCTTGACAGCGGGAAGCTGAGCTGCACGCGTTTCTGTTTTCAATCGTCTCACGATCGAGTCAAAACTACGCAGCGACCCACAAGGCGGAATACCGCACTCAAAGCCTAGTGGTACGCAGGACGACAGCAACGCGCGCACCAGGGACCCGATGGCAGGCCTGAAAAACCAAATCGCTTAAAAATTCTTGACAACCAAGAGCACCCGCGAAACTCGCGGTTGAAAAGAGAAGGTGCCAAAAGAAACGAAACCTGTGACATTCAAATGCAGGAAAACGATACCGACACGCCGCCTACCGCCCTCACCCGGGAAGGAAACGACGGCAGTGCGGACTGCGGCGAAGCTGTCAAGTTGAACTTTACGCGAAACTGACACTGAAAAACAATTTCCAATCCGGTCAGCGGAGGGCGCCTGACTCTGCGAGCCTCAATCCGAAGTGCAATGTGACAGGTAAGAAAATCTTCCGCAGCTGTTACGAGACCACTCTTATACTTTGGCCTTTCGCGAAGCAACAGAATTCCTGCGCAGGAACCTCGAGACGTCGTCTCTGCCTCTCGTACCCGCGCTGCGTCTCTTGCGATTTCCGGCAGGGACTCGAAGCAAGCGAACCCTGCCTCCCCTAACTGAACTGACAGACGAGGAACCTCGCACTGAGTCGTACTGCGGCCTCCTGGTCTTGTGTGTGCGTGGCATTTCCGCGAAGCTACGTTGCACGGTTCCTCGCCACTCTCACTCCTCAAATGCGACACTCGCCGAATTGCGCTCGAGACTGGCCTCTCCTCTCTTCTCTCACTGTATCACCGTCTCTCCCTCCCCTTCCTAGCGTTCTTCGCTTCGCCCTCCCGTCGCGTTTCCCCGTCTTTCACGTGACAAGTTTTTCTGCCCACTCTCGAATATGTCTCCTGCGAGCTCTTTGGGCCGCCTCCGTCACCCACTCTGCCTCGGCTTCGCCATTTGCCGCTTCGCTGTCGCTTTTCTGCTCAGGCGCTGCTTTCGGGTCGCTGCACAGGACGAGCTGCGACGACTCGGGCAGCGTTTCTCTCAGGGCCGCCCACCCATTTCGAGCTGCTGTTGCCGAAGGTGCGCTCCTGAGCAGGGCACAGCGAAGCAAACAGGCACGTTGAACTGAGAGAAAGAGTCCCCCGAAAGGCAGATTCATTCTCGCGGCTCGCGCTTCCAGAATCGACAGACACCCTGCGGACGGCGCAGCTCTCACACACTCAGAGCGCCGCTGTTTGTGGCGCCCACATACGTCTTTCTGTCGAAGCAGACACAGCTCAGCGGCGCTATCCATTCGCTCACACAGATGCAGAGGCCCGTTTTGATTATTCGTGTGCGCGCACAAGCCTGTGCGTCTCATTTCTGGGGAATGCCCGCAATTCAGCCATAGTCGCATGGTCAGCCCCTCACACATGCACGCATATAATTACTCACACATGCCTAACCCTGATTAAAGAGGCGGCCAGCTCCCACGAAACTCGACGCAAAGATGTAGGCTCAGCTAGACTCGCCTCGTGAAACTCCATGCGCACATACACGAATAATTATTACACGTACAACGCCCTCATCTGCAGCTACATATATATATATATACATATTATACCTTTATACGCTCCACTCCGTCTTGGGCCGCTTTTCGCCAGGTTTCCGCTTCGCTTCAGCTCATGTCCACATATCGTCGCTCCTGTGTGCGCTTACCCGCCGAAGCGACATTTGAGTCGGTGTCTTCCTTCGGATAGTAGTAGCCGTCGGAGGCGAGGTACCAGCCCTCGTATCCATTCTGCACTTCGCTTCCCACGTAGATCTGATTTCCGTCGTTTGCGGGCAGCAGCGAGTAAGCGCCTTGCCCGCCGGCAGGCTGCGGCCGTGATATCGACATCGAGCTTGACCAACCACGCGACAGCGAGGGCTGCGCGAACCCCGCTTGCGCCTCTTTCGCTGAAAAACAGAAACCACACCGACCGTGATACGACGCGTATCTTTAAATTTCTATAGATCAGAATTAGAGCCACAAATAAAAAGCGCGCACGGCACTGCAGCACATTAGAGTTTAGGGTTTCGGCGGGGCAGTTCCGGGGGAAATATTGCCACCGAAGGAAAGCAAATGATGGGGCCCAGGGACAGCAAGAGGCTTGAACGCCCCTGTGTTGACGGAGCAGAGGCTACCGGTAAGAGCGGAGGAGTGAAATCGAAGAAAAACACCCAGGCACATCAACGCATGTAAAAACATGTGGCACACGCTGCAGGCTTCAGAGGATCCCATGCGCCAGAAACACTGCAGCAGCCCTTGAAATCTTGCGGCAGCCCGTGAGTGAGGCCGCGCGTGAAGCGCGGGAAGGTCAAGGAGAAAACTGAAGATTCCATTTCCATCGAACTTCGAAATTGAGATTCGCTCAGAATCTAGAGATCGCTTGCTAGCATTTGGAACCTCTCCCAAAAACGGGAGAGGACACGGCGTATATCTCTCCTCTCTCCGCGACCGGCGAAGGCTTCGCATGTGTGGGCTGCGATATGCGCGCGGCCCTCCCTAGTGCCCTGCGCATCTTTCTTGCTTGGCATAAGCGCTCGCGGTCTCCTGTGGGCTCCCTCTCACTTTTTCTTGACGCCTCCTGAAGTTCTGCGAAGGCGCGTTCGCGCTCTTCTGCGGCCTGTCTCTGTCTCTCCGCGTCGCGCCTTCGCTCTTCTTCCGCGCCTTCTTCCTCCTGCATGCGCCGGTACGAAGCCTTGACGTTGTGTACGAGGGACTCCAGCTTCGCCTGCCTGGCGAGCAGCTCCTGTTTCCGCTGCTTCCACAGCTCCTCTTCGCGCTCCGCTTCCTCCTCGTCGCTAGAGACGAAAGACGCCTCAGAGGACCCCGAAGAGCGCTGCGAGGGCGAAGAAGATCCCGACCTTGGCGAACTTTCCTCCTGCTCACGTGCGTTCTCCAGGCGCGCGCGAGCGAGCTGCAGCTGCGCCCGCAGACGCTCCTCGGTGGCGTCAGCCTCGGGGTCGAGGACCGAAGAGGAGGCTGAGGACGACGGCAACCTCGAGGGAGAAGAAGGCTCCGAGGATGAAGGCGAACTCTCTGACGACGAAGGCGAGCACGCAGGGCGACTCTCCTCAACTCGCTTCTTATGCATACGCGCTGCGGCCGCTGCGGTCAACATCACGCCGACCATAGACAGCCCCTTCTTCTTCTCGGGTGTGGCCTTCTCCTTTTCCTTCTCCTCTTCGTGGACTTCCTTCGCGTCTTCCGGCATGTCCTTCTTCTTCTCTTTCTTCTTTTCCTTTTTCTCCTTCTTTTCTTTCTTCTCCTTCTTTTCTGTCTTCTCCTCTTTCTTCTCGTTCCCCTCGCCGTCGGACACGGGAATCGGGACGGGAACGACGGCAGGGAGTGCTGCCGCCGCCACTGCCGGAGGGGAGGCGGATGTGGCCTCTGTGGGCGCCTCAGACGTCTCCTTTTTCTCCTTTTTCTTCTTTTTCTTCTTCTCCTTCTTCTCCTCCTTCGGCTCCGCGTCCGCCTCGACGACCGTTCCGTCGACCTCGATGCCAGCTGTCGGAATGTGCTCGAAGGCGCGATCGGACTCGTGCGCGGCTTCATCCTGGTCTTTCTCGTTCACAATTCTGTCAAGAATGTTGGATCCCATGCCGTCCCACTCAAGGCTCGCCTCGCCGCCTGCGGAGAAAAAGAGAAAGGGCGCTCGATTCCATGTGCGGGGAGAAGCTATCCACAGAGCCCGCCAAGCACGCCGCTGACCCCACTTGCAGAGTAGCGCAAAACCGCAGAGCGCGCAAAAAAGAAGCGCCGGCGGGGAGGGGGGGAGGAGACTGCGAAGACTGGCTCGGCGCACCAGTGAGACTTCACCGAGAACAACGGGACGCGTCAAGGGAATGAGGCAGAGAGCCAGACACGCGCAGCGAGATTGAGGCAGACGCAGGCAAGGAAGGCGAGACGCGAGGCTCACAGGCGCACGTGACCCTGAGAGTGAGTGTTTTTCATTTCTATGCCCGAGGTGCGCGTGCGGTTACCCGTGATCTCGTGGAAGTCCCCCTCTTCCTGCGCCATGATCGGAATCAAGTCTTCCAGCTTCTCCATCAGACTCGCAGCGGCCTCTGCATCCGGGGAATCGCACTCCGCCTCTCCTGGAGGGGCGATGGCGAAGACAAAGCGCTTCTCCGCATACCGCGCCTGGAAGGCCCGCACGCGTTCCCCTGACAGACTGAAAAGAAAATACCGAAACACACGACACGAAGCAGACAGAGGACGTGCTCAGCGACGATCCTGATGCAGAAACAAGAACCGAAACGAAAATGAAGGGCTTAAGAGGCATACAGACAGACACCGAGCCCAGACAAAGTACGCCGCATTCAACAGAAGTCGCGGACGCGCCCCAAATACACATACGTGCGCCGCCGAAAATACATATATACGCATATATACGGATACACGCATATATATACGTAGTAACTGCATGCATGCTTGCGTGGCTTGCACGACGCAGTGCGGAGCCCATATTCGTAAAGACGGTGACACGCAGAAACCGACTACGCAGGAACTCAAGAGTAGCTGAAGCGGCAATTGAGCGAGATGACTCGAATGAGAGTCACTGCACACGCGGCTATCGCTACATGGGCTCGACGACAAACGCCTGCGTAGAGATGCACTCGCTTTAATCTCTCTCTGGACGGCATGAGCCTGTAGGGCGCGACGAGAATTGCCGGCTCTGCGTGTCGCGCCACGCCCGCCCTTCGTGTAGCCTCCACGCCGAGACCGTAAACCCTAAACCGTAGGCGGCCAGATAAGCGAACGAGGCGGGGTTTTCAGACATACGATGCATGCTTGCCTGAGTGTCTCACCCGAGTTTCGCGTTGATGGCGCGCTCCACCTGCTTCATGAGTTGCTTGAACTCGGGAGCCTCAGGTTCGTGGTAAAAGTCTCTCTGGATCGCAATGGCAGCGACTTCCGTGCCTTCCACGCGGTCGTAGGATCTCTTCTTCACCTTCGGCACGCCACCTTTCTTCACGACTTTCTTTTTCTTCTTTTTCTTTCCCGTCTCCGCTTCATCGCCCTCCGGCACCGCAGCAAGGGCCGCGCCAACCTCCGCGGTCTGTGCCTCGTTCTCCGCCGCGAGCAGCGCATCCTGAAGCGCCTCGTCATTGCCGGGGCCCTCCGTGGTGCAGTTTTCGAGGGCTTCATCGCCGCCGGAATCTTCTGAAGAATGATAACGCGAACTCACACATTTGCCTCTGGGGTTTGGCTTTAGGGCACGCCCATGCACACTGCACACGGGCGCACGCGGCGGCAGAGACGCAGAAGCGGCGAGACAAGTCTGACGACGCCGCGATGCTCGCGTAAGATTGCAGCTCGCGAAAAATCCACAACGCACGGAAAGAAGAAGGAGCTATCCCGACGCGAGAGCGCATGGAGAGACAAAGGCGCCGAAGAAACGGTGTAGAAGCGCTACCGCGGAGGAAAGAAGAGGGCAACCTAGTGGGCTGAGCAAAACAACGGCACAGCCAGGAGGGCGGATGAAGAAAAACAAAGAAAAACCAGAGAGCAGAAGACTGCTGGAGCTCCGTACCTTTCCTTTCCTGACCCGCCTTCATTCGCTTTTTCCGGGCCTTCCTGATCGCGTCCTCTCTGTCTTGCTGAGAAAACAGACATTCGCGACACATGACGCTACACTCAAGAGGGCATCACGCCTCTACCCTTCCAGATATCGTCCTGTATCTCCCTTTCGTATGCGGTTTCCTTCTGATGTGAGGAGCTGCGCCTCCTGCCGTTTGTGCCCTTCAGTGTCGTCTCACTTTCTCCTTCTGCGCGAGGATTCTTCGCCGCTCACGCTCGGTGACTTTCTGCGTGACGGCGATGTAGACGTAAGTCGAGACGAGCTCTCCAGGCAGGTTGTACAGCATCACAGCGAGACAGAAGAAGGCGCTGCGGTCACGGTTTTCGACGAAATCGACGTTTTTGATGATTGAGTCGCTGATCGTCTTCGAGTCCAACGTGTTGAAATGGAGCGGCGCGCCCCGAATTCTGCGAAGTTGAAACGTCACGCGCAAAAAGAGACAGGCATGGTGCAGAAAACAAACGCACACAGGGAAGGGCAAGCACGGTAGACGAAACACACGAAACAAGACCTTGCGGGACGCGCTGGGCGATGCAGAGACAACGCGAAGAGAGGAAAATCACTAAAGACACGCTCAGATCGAATCTAGGCCGCGATAAACGGCGAGAAGGCGAAACGATGCCAGGGCTGAATTCGTACGCGCTATCGAGGAAAGCATCGGAAATGAACCGCTCCACATCAAAAACAGAGAGCCTGCACAGGGCACGTTGGAAGAACCGAAACACCTCTCTGCAGACAAGAGTATGTTATGCTTTGAAATTCATCCTTTCAAACGCTCTGCACTTCTGTTCGCACCTGTGGCTTCCAGGAACCTTCGAGTAAAAGGCTTTTTTCCAGTCTTCGAGCTTCACGCGCGCGAGCTGGAAATCCTCATCCCGCGCGGTCGCGGCTTGATGCAGCAGCTCCAGTCCTCTGAACAAAAACAGATACCTCTGCCGCCTCACCCTGGCCCCTCTCTAATGCATGCACGCGCATACACAAATCTAAACACACATGTCAATACATCCATATATACACACCTATATACATAAATACATACACACATATATATTTATACGCGCCTGTCTCAATTAAATGCGTCTCGACGCGCTTAAGCCCGCATCCACGTGTTTCGTGAGCGGCAAAACGGGTTACGTCTACAGCATGCGCTGCCCACATCCGAACAGGCCTTCGACGATAGCGACATGCGCGCATGGATACAAGCAGATGCGCACCTGCGGGTCGCTTCCGCAGACACGTTATGATTGCCGACGCACGGTCTCGCGAAGAAGGATCCTAGACCTCCTCACGCGATTGCCGTCGCGCATCAACCTCCTCCACACATGCACACACAGGTTCATATATATATGTATGCTTGGCCAAACATACGCGTACCCAAAAATACAATACATATACATGAGTAGAAACGTGTAGATGCCAGTCGACAAAGGGGCACTTATATGTGTGGATATATTGTTGCGTACGTTTGCACGAAGGCATCCAAGACGTCGTCGCAGTTCCACTTTGTCGGTAGGTTTCGCGAGGCGCGGAAGGCGGTGATGTCGTTTATCACTTTGTCTCGAGTATCTTGAGAGGCTCGATCGAACTGCCACTCCGCGACTTTCGCTCCAAAGCCTCGCACGATGAAGCACGGCGGAATCTCGTGCAAACCAGGGCAAAACTGGTACCACTTCTCCTGCAGAAAGAAGCATCTTGTCAAAAACACGTGGAGACGCAGCGCGGGAAGTCCGGACTGCCGGAGGCAGACGCGCGTCTCGGGAGGGGCGCGCACACAAACACACTTTACCGCGTCCTCATACACGGAATACGGCGAGACAAAGATACACAGACATGTTCGTTCATACAAGCTCAGTCACGGATAGATCCAGCTAGACGCGTTTAGGGATAAAGTGCACTCACGCGTCCTTTATTCCCCAGACGTCGAGGCAGGCGGACGAGATCCACAAGTATATACACACATGCATGCATTCAAGCTTGAATACAAGCATGCATATTTGTATTCATGCGTGCATCAAAACACTGGTAGAGAGCTATATCATTATATCTACAAGTATAGCTACGGAGAGAGATCTGGATTCAGATACCGAGTGCCCGTCTGACGAGTGAGATTCGCGTTTCTGCAAGCTGAGGCGCGGACTTACGATATGCCAGATATCGAACCAGGCTTTGGCGGGGTTGGGATCTTGGATGTTTAGCCACACGTTTTTGTTGTTGAACATGATGTCGAGCGATCGATACGGAAGCTTCGGGCCTCCCGTCGGCAACGAGTTGTCTTGCGTACCTCCGGTCCTGGGTACAAAGCGAGGAGGAGGCTCACTGGTTAGATAACGGGATGCTCACGAACCTATTTAGGCAGTAGATGTAAGTGCAGAGAGGCACGTTACGCTCGTACAGAGGGAGACACATGTCCGCAGGCGTGTAAACAAGTGCCTATTTCTACGCACACCGCGGGGCAGACAGGCGCCACAACCACAAAGAGTAGGTAAAAACGCGGCGGGGTCTCGAAACTGCGAGTTTTCCAGACGCCTCGGTCCTGCGCGCGATTCAGAGATCCACGCGCCGACAGAATTCGCTCGGCGCAAGCGAACTGCAGATGCGCGAACGGAGATTAGGGTTTAGGATTTAAACAGCTTTATGGCCTTTAGTGGATGTGCAGCACTCCCAGTGGGCGTCTCAGCTCTCTGCTGTGCGGCGACGCGGCGCGAGACGAGGCGCGACGTGTGAAGCCTCGGTGTGAGTGAGTCAGCCGCTTTCGGCGCTCAAGCCGAGGCCGCACGGAGCGAAGAGCAGAGCGGAACTTACGAAGACTCGTCCGTGGGATCCACTTCCACCGCCTGGCCCAAGATGGTGAGGCGGCGCCTCTGAAGAAAGAGAAAGAACACGGTCCAAAAAGATGAAAAAGCGAAAAACGTGAGAAAAACTGAAAAATAGAAGAGATCAGCAGACACCCCGCCAAGCACGGCCCACCCTGTTTGTGAAGATACAGGCGTGGACTCGGGACAAAAGGGACAAGTCGCCGAGCCACGAGACCGGCAGGCGTGCTTATATGTTAGATGTGCGGTTCATTGACTGTCTGCCGCTGGTTCGGAAGGCGTACCCTTTGCAGGTTCATCATCCTGACGATGCCGAACTCAGGGTCCTCGGAGAGCCTGATGTCCCACAAAAATAGGAATCTTTCATTTCCTGCACACCTGCGGAGCCTAGCTGCCTTTCTGAGAGCCGCTGCCACGGAGCGTCGCGGCTGCGCCTTCGCTCTCCCTCCACCCCCCTCTCCGCCTGCCTGTCTCTCAGTCGCAAGGAACTGAGCTCTCTGCACCTGAGCTGCTTCCCCCCCCCCTTAGTCCCCAAACCCCCCCGAGTCACTGCCTCGAGTGACTCCGCGTCTCCCCTCTTGTTTCTGTTCACTTCTCGAGTGTTTCGGGGTCCTGGAAGCGGTGCTTGAGCGTGTAGACCAGGCCCGTAGTGGTCTCCCAGAACTTGACGACTCCGCAGCCGCGCTCGTCGTCGAAGTGGAAGGTGGCGACCCACGCGTGCATGTGCTTGTCCCACAGCGTCCCTGAAAAAAGGACAGGCGCGCAGAAAGACAGCGACACCTGGAGAGACGCAACGCGCATAAACACGTACACAGGAACTGCAAAAACGCGGACACGCGAGCGTCTTTGCCCATCTTTACGCAAGTGGGGGTTCGCAATCGCAGACTCTCTCGACAGTAGCGGCACGCCAGAGAGCCCCGGGCAACTCCGCAGGGAAGCGAACAGCGAGCCGCGCTACAGAAAAGAAGCAAAAGCACGCAAAAATATTGTGGCACCTGTAGGCCTTAGTCGCATCCTAGCACTATAGGCCGAGAGGGCCTCACAGACGCCAGCGTAGGGTTGGAAGAAGCAAAAACGAGACGGAAGTCGACGCGTGAAGGCCCCGGGCAGCCTAACCCTAAGCCTAACCCTCGGAGCGATCCAGGCAAGAGACAACGAAGCCCGCCTTTGGCGCAGCCTGCTGGGTTACAGAGTGCGATTCAGAGCTTGCCGAGCTGAGGCGTCGTAGCCTGTAGGCATTGGCGCAGCGGATAGAACTCGGCGCCAAGCGCGCCGGCGGCGGCGGCGCGAGGCTCGCCAAGTTTTCAGTTGCGCGGCAGCTGTCTTTACCGATACAAACGAAGGCGAAGGAGGGCAGACCAAGTAGAAGGCTGGTCATGAGAATTGCGTGATCCATCGCGTTCCCCGCCTTGATCTGAACCGTGAACTCCGGCGTGAAAACGAGGTTCTCGCGCTTGATGGCGAACGGCACACAGCGGCAGTAGTGGAAAACAGAGCTCTCCGAGTCGACTCCGAACGGAGGCCGGATTCCTAAAAAACGAGAAAACAAAGAAAAAACAATGGCACGCCCCGCAGATACACAGCAGCGCGCCCGCAAAAAAGCGATCGGCACCGAGCAAACGGATGCCAAACACCCCCAAAAAAAGGAAGACCAACACCTCAGAGCGGCCTCACACAGGTACGCGTCAACGGATGACAGAGGCGAGAACGAATAAAGACCGGCAAGCCTCAAGGTCCGCAGAGAGACGTCTCTCCAAGCGAAGATTAGAGGGACACACACACACGGAAAGAAACTCCTGAGTGCGCACTCTGCATTCAGAGCGAGGTCACAGAGAGCACAGAACCCTGTCGAAGAAAAGACGAAGGCGTCCACAACAGGAAACCCAGAGAAAGGCTTACGCGTGACGAGAGTCGGGGCGTAGTGCCTCTCCTTTCTCTGGTTGAGGAACTCGTACTCGAAAAACCGCGGCGGTCCAATTTCGTTCTCTACGTCAAGCAGACGCTTGGCCTCAATCACCTCCGCATACATGCGCTGAGAAAAAAACCGAAAGTCGACCCCGAGTCCAGTGAATGCGAGGCGCAGGCGCGGCGGGAACCGTTTCAGAGATGCCTCATGCGCCCTCGTATGCACACAGATGCGCGCGGAAACGAAGAACGAACATGCAAAGCAACAGACATCGACACGGAAGGATAGATACAGACACCGCGGGGACAGAGATGCAAACAGACTGTAAAAACACGGACACAACTGGAGCACGGCGCAACAAGGATAGACCAGACTGCCGCTGTCGATCTCCCAGCGCTCCTAGGGTTCATACATAGAGACTGATTTTTACGGGCATGCAAATTCCTGCTAAAAATGCATGTATATCTACATAAACGGATACATACATACATACAGACATACATACATACATATACATACATGCATATAGATATTTATATATATATATATATATATATACATGTACACATAAATATAGATATACATGTCAGTGTGTTACGCAAGCTCATGTGACTCTGAAGGCATGTTCCTAGTCAGCGAGAACCGGGCAGGCGAATCAAAAAATCGCGAAAATCGCAGCGACGCACCTTGAGCGACTCGTATGTGTCTTTCACGGCGCGAGGGAAGTTGCTCGTCGTCGTCGTTCGCTCGGGCTCCGGCAGTCTGCGTCGAGACAAAAAACCTCCAGGCGCAAGTATCTTGAGTCCTGTTCAAGGCCGACCATATTTTTACATCCCGATGTGAATACAGACGTGCACACGCACGCAGACGTATGCGCGTTTGGACATTTAGCGCCAAGCACCGACCCACCCCGTGTGTGGAAATGCAGATGATAAAAAACGCAACTTTGACCACACCTACGCATATCGCCATAACTCAGACGAGCAACGTCTCGTATATTTTGCATCACGCGCCCTGTATTGATATACGTATATATATGCATGTCTGTATGTATGCACGTGTACGTATATATATATATATATATATATTCTACAGGAGCCGGACGTTTTCATGCACTTCACGGCTTACCGATCGATGCCGGAGACTTCGAGAATGTCGGGGCAAGTCCATGCATCGAATTGAATGGTGGAAGGCCTATCGTCTTTGTGGATGAAGGCCAGAGGGCGCGAGCAGGATAGTACTCGCGTTTCATAAGACTGCTTTGTGTTTGCTTCCCTGAAAAATAGATGAAAAACAGAAGACTCCAGATATGACTGTCGGAGAAGGCTCTTACATAAGCGGCGACAGCACAAGATCGAGATCTTCCTGGCGTGCGTGCATCCTATGCGCCTCTACGCAGAGTGAGGACTTAAAATCTCCAGTCTAAGTTTGCATATGCGCCAACGGAACTGTCCCGCCGCGGTTCGCACCTGCACAGCTCGGCCGCGCCTACGCCGCCACGAGTGCGTTCACGCGGGCGGCGCCTGCCTTTGTTAGCCCCAGGCCGCGCCTCGTCTATAAGCCGCCCTCGCGGGACTCCACGCCGGCTTCTACGTCGAGCTGCGTAGCACGTTGGTTGGCGGACATGTGTCTAGGGTTTACAGCGTGCCTCTCCCCCCTCCCCTGTGCGTGGGGTCGCGGCGTGTGCGCCTCAGGCTCACAGGTCGATGCGCTCTTTGATGACGAGGTTGCGTCTGTTGTGTTTTTCGTTGAAGAAGACTTCGTAGAGAGAGAAGGAGCATCCGCCGAGGTGGTCCACGTAGCCCTGACCCGTGCCCCAGACGTCCAGCCAGACTTTTCCCTTCTTGCTCACGTCGGAGACGGTGATGTCACGAAAGTCTGGGAGTCGCAACGGAATCGTGATGACGTCGTTCCACACAGGGTTCAGCGTGTTGCGCACGATGCGCGTGCGGCGCGATGTGCCGTCGAAAGAGACCTCCACGTAGGTGTCTACTGCCGGCCGGTTGTCTGGCGTCACAATCTGGTCGACGTCTTTGACGTGCAAAATCAGAAACACGCGGCTGCTGTCGGACTGCAAACCCGACACACACAACACACATATGCATGTACATATTTATATATATATTTGTATTCAGACACATTTACACGTATACATATATGTATATAGATTTATACACATATATTTATATATATATATATATGCTGTCCCACATATGGGCAGGCGGTCGTGGAGACTCTCCGGGCCCGGCGTTGGTTCCGGCAAACAAAGATCTTCAAAATCTGACGGAAAAGGCCAATAATTAGTCTCTACTCCCCACAAAAAAGTATTTCTATGAACCTAACGTCGCCGCCAGCCAGCCCGCTGCTCTCTCACCTCCGAGACTTCACCGACTTGCCGGTAGCGCGGGACGTGCGCAACCATGACGGTGCCTTCTACGAACCCGAAACACCATTCCTTCAGTTCGTGGCCCCAGCCCTCGACTTTGGCCTGCAGCGCGAGCCACATGGGCATGCCCAGCTCTGTCCGCAGGAACGGGTAGTCGACCACGCCGCGCAGCGGCAGCTGGCAGTACGCGATTTCCCGCATCACTTTCGGCGCGGTCATGTCCTCCACGACAACCTGCGGAAAAAAGCAGCGCTGCCACGCACTGTGCGTCGAAATGCACGCGTTTGCAGATATACATATACAGAGAGATAGGCAAAGACAAACACATGGATACACTTATAGAGGCACTTATAGACACATACGCAGGGATATACGTGTATATACATATAGAAACACATATCTCCAGATATAGGTGCATGTACATGGACATATTTATACGTAGAGAGAGACATTCAAGTACTTCCATATACATACATATCGACGTACATATTTATATGTATACAAAGGCATCTAGCAATATGAATATATATATATATATATATGCCTGTGCATGTCTGCCTTTCCTCAGTAACGGACTTGGATGTAGGTGGAGTCGAGATCGCGGAGTGTGCCGCGGAAGTAGATTTCTCCGAGGTTGTCCCAGCGCGGCATGAGGGAGCCGGGGCGTTCGCTGGAGACGAGGCGGAGGCCCTTATTCATGGCGCTGGCATGCATGAGGGAGAGCGTCATGCGGACGTTGGGGAGGTCGGAGCGCGTGTTGTCCTTTTTGTTGTCTCCCTTTTTCCTGGGTTTCATGGAGGCCATCGGCTGCAGCGCCGCAGGGAGCTCGTCCATCTGGTCGAGAGCCGTAACCGTCGCCTGGTTGAGCAGCACGACTTCCTCCACGGCGTTGCTCCCGCCACGGCCGCCCACGTTGTCTCCGCTGCGATCCGCGAGGTTCGAGAGACTTGGCTCGCGGCGCGACGCCGAGACGCGCGTCACCGCGCCGCGCTGACGAAACGTGTGCAGCGAGTCCCCGAGGCCCTGCTGCGGAGGCCCGCTGTCGACCCCCAGCGCGTCAGGGTCGCGCACAAAACTCTCGTCGAGCCCCGGCTCCTGATCCCTGACAGAAATCGCAGAAACGGTCAACCGGGCCTATGTCCCCTCGAGTGCAGTCCGACAACTAAAACCTTTAATGCCATCTGACCCGGCGCGAGGCACATTCCATTGAGACCAGCCACTGGCTCTGCCGAATCCTGGATGCCACCACACGCAAAGGCTCCTCTGCGGGCGATCTCGCGCCAGGGACCCTCAAAAAAACAGACGCCCGGCTCAGAGCGAGAGAACGCAGAGGCACGCTGTCGCAGACGCAGAACAGAGGGATGCAGCGCACAGGTGCGCATAGCTCTGCGCGCGGATATACCCCCCGCCTCCCCCACAACGCAGGATGACGCAGAGGGCATCCGATCTCGAGCCGACGGTAATAAAGAGGTAGATGCAGAGACCTAGAGAGAGAGCAGACACACGACCCCTTTTAGACGCGGTCGACCTGCTACGCAGGCCACAGGCGCGATGACGCGCAAGAGACAGGAAGACATCCAGGCGCAGGCCGGAGTGATTTACGCCCCCCCATTAGGGCGACGCATGGAGAGCCCAAAACGAGCGAAAGCGGTCATGTGCCTAGGTCGCGGCATTCGGTGGCATGCACGCATGCTGTTATGCGAGCTTCCGAATTCGGATCAGTCTCTTCTGCGCTCACTTGGGGGTTTCTCGCCTCTGCATGCCCCGCTTGACTTGTCTCTGTTGAATGGCGTATTTTGCCTGGTCGGCGAGCTGCCGGCGCCGCGGATTGATCGTCGAGTCGCGCGCAAAGTCTTTCCGCTTGTCGCGCGACGCGATGCGCTCCTGGACGGCTGCGGCTGGCATTAGCTGAACCAAGTTCCACTTCACGAAGGACAACTCGAAGTCGTACAGCTCCTGAAAGTACAAGTGAAAACTGATGCGACACCGCCGCGAACGCCGTCCTACACATCGCACAAAAACAACCAAGAAAACATCACCCACAAATGCATACACACCCATGCGTGCATGTATTTAAAAACGCGTGTACGCGTCCCTACATAAGTACAGATATATACATTTACACACATATATACATACATGCGTACATACATACATGCATACATATATGCATACATATATATGCATATATATTGGATTTCACAGAAGGGTTTGCGCACGCATGAAGTGAGGCAGGGATCGACGTGTATAGGTGTTCATGAGCGCATGTGCGTGAGGTCTTGTGGAAGAACGCGATTTGAAGACAGGCACTCTGTCGATGTGACAAGGGACTCACACACACAACACAAACCCTAAACCCTCTACGTCAGCGGCAACGCATGCCTGCGAGACGGCGTGTAGCGAAAACTGCTCGCGAGGGCGACCGAGTAGAGTCGCACAAAGCAGCTGAGGTACGGCTGAGGACGGGTTTCGCGAGTGCAAGGCAAAAAAAGCGAAACCCAGGAGCAACACAAAACGAGAAGGCAGAGAAGAACTGCCGGAAACAACGCCGCGTCGCTCAACGCACGAGGTAGACGAGAGCCGAACGCGACGCCGTGGAAGCTGCAGGGAAAGCAGAAATGGGCGGCATCCCACGAACGACACTCGACAGAGCCGAGGGCCGAGACACTCGCGGATGAAGCGTTGAGGGCACCACGTCCGAGCAGAAGAGAGACAGACCCTTTATGAATTTGTAGAGATCGCGCTCGACGTGCGTCTCTCCCGTCGCCAGGTTGAGCAGCGCCTCTTCGTAGACTGCCTCCAAGTGGTTTAAAGTCCAGTTCCGGTACTCCCACACCTGGAGAGAAAAGAAGAAGACGAAAAAAGTTTTGAAATCAAGAACAAAACTGCCATCCACTGAGCACGAAAGAGAAGCGAGCACTGGGACTCTCCAGGCGTCTACCGAAACAACGCGCCCGTCATTTTCCGCTTAGGCCGCTAGCGTCGCTCATGCGCTCGAGCCCGACACAGAGCCGCAGGGAGGGGCGCGTCTGCAGAACTTCGCGCGCCGTTCTAGAAGAGGGGTTCCTCGCTGACCTTCACTTTGAGTTTTTCTCTTTCGAGATCCAGGTAGGAACCGCGGTATTCGAAGGCCTTGCGGAAGTGCATGTCCACGGGGTGCCCGTTGGTCACCTCCGGGACGACCGGCGTGCGGAGGTAGTTCTTGTCGCTGCCCGTCGCGTAGATGAGGAGCGCCGTCCCTTTCTGGAAGCGAAAAAAAAGACAGCAAGCGGTGCGCGGCCCTGAGGGGAGCGCGACCGCGCGGAGACGCCAGCGAGAGGCCGGCTGCGCTCGGGCACGCTTGAAGTCAGGCGCGGAGTCGCCAGAGATCAGCACGTGCATGTGCCCAAACGAACAGGGGGCGGCTGCGAGGCAAATACGATCAGCCGCGATGCGTCTCACACAAGGCGCCGAGAGACAGCACGGCAGACACAGAGACAGTTACAGACCAGCGTCTCACATACGCCGCAAGACATCCAGGCCAGCTGAGAAATTCAAAAATATATCAACATCGCGCAGCGAGCCGTACACAGTTCCCAAGCATGAATTCGCGTACAGAGGGAGGAACCCCATTTTAGGAGGTGCAACAGGGAGGCTAGCTTCAGTTGTTATCTGACGGGTAGTGCACGGATCTCCGCGTATCTGGCGACGTCGCCATACACATATGTGCATATATATAGAGATATATACAAATTAAATAAATATATATATATATATATATTTATGTGTAGAGCGAGTTGAGTGGGAGCATACATGGACTTTGCATTCTTCGCGCGAGCCTCCGAACTCGAACTCCATGAAGGCGGAGAACTTGTCGTCCATGCAGTTTTGAATGGTTAGGTTCCACAGGACGACTTTCCATCTGCGCGGGTAGCACCAGTGCTTCTTCTCGTCTTCGGTCTCGCCGCGCTCTTCGGCGGGCTGCTCAATCAGCTCCAAGAACTCCTCGTAAGTATACTCCTGAGCGCCTGCAGACAGCGCGCAGCCACTCGCCAGCCACCCGCCAGCCACACCTTCACCTCGAGCAACTGTGGCAGGCCACAGGAACTCTCGTAGCTAAAATTGCTCTATTTCTAAAGATTTAGACGAAGAACTTGTGACGCGTCGCACCGCCTATCGCATCCGCGCGTGTTCATGCATGTGTGCTGCGAAGAGTGTAGACCGCTTCTCGCCGGCGCAGTCGCGGCGCAGCCTCGTGTGCCGAATCCGCGCAGGCAAGAGTGCAAATGCAGAAAACCCTGCGAGCGACACAGAGATGGCAGCCGTGTCCTGGACGCGCCGCGTTCGCCCCACACTCGACAGGTCTCTGAGAAGCCTGCTGCGGGGCGACGCGCGCGCTACGACGCCCGCGCGCGGTCGACGCCCGTAGCTACCCTCCCCGTCTGCACAAGTGATTCAGCGCCTCGGACATGCACCCAGCTGCGCTTTAGTGGCTAGCGGCCTGTGCGCTGCCTGCGACGTGACGTGCGGCGGCGCTAGGTCTCGCCGTGGGAGTGCGCACCGAGAGACTCGTCGAAAAGCATCTGCTCAACTTCGGCTGGGTCGAGGGGCTCCATGCCCGACGCGGACTCGGCGCCGGGGGCCCGCACGGGGACTGCGGGCTCCTCGCCGCCCGCTGGGCCCTGTTCGGGGCCCGTGTCCTCCGCGGGGGCGGCCGCGGCGGATTTCGCCTCGACCTTGGCCTCCGCGGCCTCAACCATCTCCTTGAGTTTCATCATCTTGCCGACTCCCAGAAGAAAAAAACCGGCTGCGCCTGGAGAGGGGACGCCGAAGTCGCAGTCCCGGCAAAAGGCGAGACGCCCGAGTGCGCCACGAGGCGAAGGAAGGGACGACGAGAGGACGAGGCGCAGAAGCCGCGCAGAAGCCGCGCAAAAGCGGAAGCCGAGAGGCGAGAGAGAGGCGCCCAGCACGAGCTCGGAACAGAGAACGAGGAAACGAAAGGGACCGCTGACACAGAGGCCGGAGGGCCTACCAGTCAGGGCGGCACACTGCGGCTCTTGGCATGCTGCCAAGCTCGAAGAGCTTCGTGCGAGGGTGGAGCTCGATGGAAAAAAGCCGGGCGGGATGCAAGCCGCGCAGCGGGGAACGGAAGTTCACGGGCAAATAAGGGGGGCAGACAGCGCGCCGCATCGCATCTAGCGACGGTTGCTCGCTTTCAGAAACCAAGGAAGCAAAGAGGGCACGCGGACAAGGCGAAAGGAGAAAACGCGGCGGCGAAAGGCCCGGTGGCAACAAAGATCGAGAGAAAGACACGCGCGCGGAAAACGAGCCCCGAGCATGAAAACAGGGCAGCGACCACGAACGCGCTGGAGCGCCGCCCGTGTAGACGCCGACCGCTCAAAGCGCAGACTCAACGTCAGATCGCATCTATATCGAGGAAATTTGAGCCCGAAAAAAGACACATGGAACGAAATCAAGACAAAGGATGCCAGAAAAGTCCTCGAGCTTCGCAGCACGCGCGCAGCACGCCAAGGCGGGCCTGCATGTAGAGGAGATCTTGCGCACCGCTCGCAGACAGGATCGAGAGTCACCTTCGCGGCTCTCTGCGTTTCCGCGCCTCCTTTTTGAGTTTTTTCCGCTCGCCACGCGAGTGATGAAGCAGAAACGCACTGAGAAAGCGTCTCCCTCTTCAGGGGGAATGTTTTTTCAAAGCCGGGCGGCGGCCACGCGACCTCGATCTCTCGCTCTCGACAGGATCCACGCTGGCGGCTACATGCACGCCTCCGCGGGAGATCTCCTTGAGCAGCCCGTACAGGGCGGCACGAGAAGACGCGAAACTTGTTCATATTAAGATCTGCTTCCTAGCTTCTCCAGAGAGAAGGCTAGCAGAGGCAAAAGAAACAAACAGCCGGAGACAGCAGTCGGCTGAAGCGCGTGTGTGGCGGTGCGCGCGAGACAAGCCTGCCGTGGAGAGGGAAACTGAGAAGGAAATTCTACGAAAAGACCCTGCGAGGTGCGTTGCCGTCGTCGCGCTCTGGAGGCTCCGACTCGATCCACGTCTTCCGCACAAAGGCGGTGTCATGCTGGCAACTTCAAAAGTGAAAAATAGATCTTCGATAGTCACTACAGCCCCGTGACCCTCCTGAGTGTAGAGTCTACCCCCGTGCCCCCGCGCAGGCAGCTTACCGTCTGGGCTCGGCAGCTCGCCGCAGAGTCCGGTTCGGCATTCTAAGAACGACAACATCCTTTTTGCACGCCAGCCGACACACATAGAGCCGTGCCGGGGCTGAGAAGTCTGCCTCGCAAGAAAGACGCGTTTCTTGCGGAGGCGGACTTGAGACAGAAAGAGAGACACGAGCTTTTCTGTCTGACTCTGCGTTCAACTGAGTGATGCTATGCAGGGAGAGGGAGAAGTTCTGTCGTGAAGCTCTTCATCCAGCGCAGTGTAGGAATCGGGCCTTGCCAGCGAGGGCATGCACAAAGGCCCTCGGAAGGTTGCGAAGTCTAAAACTTCTGCGCGCCCATCTTTACTCACGCCTGCGGGCGTGCTTCTTTTGTGTCAGGCGAGCGCAGTCGCCGCAGCGCTTTTCCGCGACGTGCGAAGATCTGTGTCTCTACAGGAGGCAAAGCTTCCAGTGGAGTCGCGACAGAGCGGCGCAGCGAGATAGCGAAAAGCAGCGAGTGTCAACATCCGGATTTTGCTCGACGGGCAATGGCAGGTGGCTGCACAGGGAGTCTGATAGATAGATGAGTCGTGTGCGGTTGAAAGCACGTTAAACAACATCCTCAAAACACGCATTCGGGCACGCCTCAGGAGCGGAGCCTTCTCTCGAGCTGAGGGTCGCTCATAGTAGATGCGAGCCCTTGATTCACACGAAGTTTTCCTCGCTCGAGAGCAAGCTTCATACTGGCGCAGGCCGCAGAGGGCCTGCTCCTTCGTGATATCCCCAACCCCCGCACGGAACGCGACACCCACAATCGCGCGGTACAAAAGACTTTCTGTCATTTCGAGACGACGCAAGACTCAGATGGGGACCGCGTCCTCCTGGCATGCTTAGAAATAGCCCTTTGCTCACTAGAGGGCGCCTTCGCAGCGTTTTGGTTTCTTAGCACTCGGCCTTCGCTGGTTCAGCGATTCACTCCTTCAGGTGTGGCTTGTGCGTGACTCCTTGTCGGATTTGCTTTTCCTCGGTGCCGCCTGTCTTCGAGATCAGTCTGACAGCCTCGATGCGGATGGATTTATCAAGCGACTTGCACATGTCGTAGATCGTGAGCGCCGCAACAGACGCGGCGACGATGGCCTCCATTTCGACGCCTGTGCTGCCGACGCACTTCACACGGCTTCGGATCGTCACAACGCAGCCGCTTTGCGCCTCAGTCTCGAAATCGCTATTTCTTGCTTCGTCTCGACAGCGTTTCTCGAGAGAAGGGACCAGCGAGCATGACACGTCGATGGAAGAAAGAGGAATGTTGTGGCACAGCGGTATGAGCGAGCTTGTCTGCTTCGCTGCCGCAATGCCCGCGAGCTCTGCGACGGCGAAGACGTCGCCCTTGTTTGGTGAACAGGGACGAATCAGTGCCTCGGGTTCGAGGTGAGGAGACGTCCGCGAGCTTTCTTGTCCCTTGTCTGCGCGGGAAGCACCTGAGGAGTCTGGCGCGCCACAAGTCGACCGGCGTTCGCCGTCGTCCTGACCCGAGTTTCTGCTCGTTTGCCACGAAACCAGGTCTGTCGCAACTTCCCTGCCTCTCGTCAGCTGTACGTACACCTCATGGGAGAGGAGTACTTGCGCCTCGGCCTCAGCCGTACGTACAGAGGGATGTTTCCATGCCACGTCGACCATGCGCGGTTTTCCTGAAGCCGGATCAAAGTGTGAGAAGCATCTCCCTTTGTCGGCACTGACGTCTCCCGCCCGTATTTCTCCGGAGCCCTCAGTTGTCTCTGCCGCATCCAAGTGGACAGAGAACCCGCGCGCTGCGCCTTTTCCTCTCTTGCTGCCTGTCTCTCTCTCGCCCGCATCCCGAAGGGAGACACGCCGAATCCTCTGTCGCGTCGCGCTACTTCTCGCGCGGGAGCAGAAGGATGCCGGCAGGCCCAGAGACGGTCTCTGGCTCTGCTTCGCTGCTGATTCCAGACTTGGAGCAGGCAGCGCGACGGAGGACTGCGGCTTTGTTAAAGACGAAGCAAGGCGCCTCGATTGTGTGTGTCTGAAGGCATCCCCGGTGTCCCTTCGCAAGGAGAGGCGGGCGACAAAGAGGAGGAAAGCGCCTCCGTGTCCCATGAGGCGCAAGTCTGCGAGAAGGCTGAACAGACAAGCAGCAGAGCGACGCCGGAGGAAGACGAAGCGGACGAAGGCCGCAGAGAAAGCGGCGCTCGTGATGCAAACGGCGAGGTGTAAAAGGATGGGGAAGCAGAGAGAGCGCGTCAAACGGAGACGCAGAAAAGTGTGAGACGAAGATACGCCGACCGCCACCGGAGCAACGCAAAGCGACGACTTCAGAGAGGAGAAAGAGCAGCTCAAAGCTGTGAAGGGGGCACGAAAAGAAGAGCAAGCCTGATGAGACACACAAGAGGAAAGAGCTCATCAGAGCGGCGCTAGCGACGAGGAAGACTGGGAGTTGAGGCTCCACGGACGGCCAGCAGAACTCCCAGACACAGGGACGAAGAAAGGCAGATCAAGTAGAAAACGCAGGTTGGAGAAATGGGAGACGAAGCTGAGCAGGCGAAGCGGCAACCAAAGTTGAAAAGAACAGGAAGGTGGCGTCGATGCACACCCGCACCCGGAGAAGGCTCGCGGTTTTTGAGCAAGGTCACATCGGAATCTGTTGCCGCCGCGTTCAGATTACACTGCCGGAAAAGGAAAAACACCCAGAGAGAAGGAAGAAACGAAACTCTAAAGTCCCTAATTGATAATTTGAAGGGGCTCCGCTCCAAGCCAAAAAACGCTGGCTGTCTCGTACCCCCCTTCAGCTACTCTTCTTTGCACATCTCAGCGAGCTGCCAAGAGCGACGAGTCACAAACACTTGGCAGCAAGAGCGGAAGTGCTCGTGTCCCTTCTGTCCTCGTTCTTCTATTTCCTCGAGCGACATATACTCTCGACAACTTTTAAAGGGTCAGTTGCCCGTTTTTCTGCGAATTTTCTTGTTAAGGAGCGAAGGGAGGCACTGGGGTTGGCAGTGCGGTCCTGAGCTCCCCCCCGTTCAGCAATTCGGTTAAACATGGCAATGTGAAGTCCACTTCAGATTCACACAAGGGACAAACCTCACGTTCTCGCCGGAAACGCGCATCCCTTCTTTTTAACGTCGTCTTCGCTCTCGTCTCCTCTCACGGGAAAAGCACGAAGGAAGAAATGCCGGTATCTGCGTTCCTAGACAGCCGAGCTTGTTTGCATCGGTAACTAAGCAAAGAAGCGGAATAGACACCGAAGCAGTTCTCTCTCTCTTGCAATTTCTTTCGCAGCTGTTCCTCTTCCGCTTCGAGCCTGCGGTGAGCCGCCGTGTCGTGCCACTTTGTTTCAAGGGAAAATCGCGTGCAAAGCCGCTCCGGGAAACGGCAGCATTTACCGGCGTGGATCAACTCTTCAGTGTACGTACAACTGGCGCCGTGGCATTCCTCAGGAAGGTTCTGCAGCGCACAACTTCGTCCTTCCACCCATGAGTCCGCGTTGATCAGCTTTGAAGCTCTTCCTGCTCAGCCCCTTCGGCCGAGTCTCTCCTAAGGTCTGTTGCTGTTTCTGCGCACACAGGCGACTCTCCGTCTTCCTCGTCTCTTGCTTTCTATCCACGTAGTCCGCGGCTTTAGTTCGCGTCCACCTTCACCCACTTGCTGCGGCCCTACTCTGGAGTGCGCGTTGCTCCCTGCCCTAGTATTGCCGTGGACAACGTGAGCTCTTCTCTTGAGCTCTCCTTCTCGGTCTTTGCATTATTTCTGTATCTGTTCAGTCTTCTGAGTACGAGGCTGCGTTGCAGCCGTCTTCGCAGTCTGTTCTGACGTTGGTGTTTTTGCTTTCGCGTCTCTTGCTGTACGCATTCGCCGCTTTTCGCTTGTGGCTCGTCTTCGTCACGCTTTTCTCCGTCCCCTGGTCCTTCTTCGCCTTTTGTCTCCTCACCGGCTGCTGCCGTCCGCACGGTCGCCTCTTCTTTGTTTGCGCGTTGAGCGTTTTGCGGTTTCTTGTCGCGGCTGCCAATGTTCAGCCTCGTCTCGGGTCTGTATCGGTGGATGTTCTCCTACGACGAGCTGCGTCTGCTCCTTCTCGGCGTGGACGGCAGCGGGAAGACGACCTTTCAGGAGCAGCTGAAGACGCTTTACGCCAAACCAAAGGCATCTCTGGCTCGCTCCGCAACGTCGTCCCCTACCCACATAGGATCTTCGCCTCCCGCAGGCGCGCTCTCTGCGTCGCCTACGACTTGCGCGTCTCCCTGCAGAAACGATGTACGCCTCAGCGGCGAAGCGCTCTCTCCTTCCTCTCAGGCGTCCTCCGTCGCGGGGTCGCCTCCTTGCGCCGCTGCTGCCTCCTCTTCTCTTCTCGCTGCCGCTGCCTCGTCGCTCGACGCACCGCTGCCGCGCGTGCACGCCACGATTGGCTTCAGTCCGCTCAATTTTGTCTTTGAGAGCTTCAGAGTCACCGTGTGGGACGTGGGCGGTCAGGAGTCGCTCCGCGCCATCTGGCCCAACTACTACGCGGATTGCCACTGCGTCGTCTTCTTCGTGGATGCGGCCGATGCGGAGCGGAGGGCGGAGGCGCTCGACGCCTTCCAGTGCATGCGCCGCGAGCTCGCAGACGCCTGGGCGGCGTCTCGAGTGAGCCGGGAATCAGAGGCGCGCTCCTGCGGCCGCGAGGCAGAAGACGAGGAAGAGGAGCTTGCTGGTAGGCTCGACCCGGTTGATCTCCGTGGCGACGCAGCGGCGGGCGACGGCCGCGCGTGTGCGCCGGTGCCTCGCGACCTCGAGGCCCTCGGGGTGCCGCCGGTGCTTCTCGTGGCGAACAAGCAAGATCTGCCGCATGCGATTTCCGCGGAGGCGCTGCGGAGTTTGTTTCTGGGCGCGACGACCCAGCCGCGTGCTGCCCGTGGGGCTCGCGAGCCCGCGCGACCTGGGTGTCGTGACGAGGCCGTGGTCGTCGTGGAGCACACGGCGCGAGACGTCGACAGAGTGAAGGCGCTTCTGAGCACCGCGGCTCGCCTCGGCGCAGCCGCGAAAGCTGTGTTAGACGAAGCGAGCGAGGCCGGAGGCAACGCAGAGAGGAGGGGGAGGGCGCTGCGCGGCAAGGGCGCGGAGTCCGCAGCCAAGAGCGGCGCGCGCCGGTGGAGTGACGACCCACACGCGGGCAGCTTCCCTCAGGGCCACGCGGAAAAGGAACGTGTGGTAGACACGGGAGAGCAACAGGAAGCCTGGAAGAAGCGAGACGGGGGAGAAGAGGGAGCGGAGTTGGCTGCGGGATACGCGCGTGACTCGACTCCGCAGTCGGCCTTTCCCTCCTGCGCGTGGTCGTTGGCGTCGTCCCCCCCGAGGACGCCCAGCGGATGTACCGGCTGTCTCCTGATGCAGGCCTGCCTCCCGAGGCGGGGCTGTCCCCTGCGCTGTCTGTGCCGCCCACCGCGTTGCCGCCTGTTTCGCCTTCGTGCGAGGTGCCTGCTGCATTTGCGCGGCGGCTGTCAGCTGAAGAAGGGAGATACGATTGCCACGAGGGCGCCTTGCAGGGCCGCGGGGCGGGCGTGCTCCGTCTCGGCGTAGCCGCAGGGGCGCCGAGTGGAGACTCGGGGCGGGAGAACGGAGACGCTTGGCGGCAAGCGGCGCAAATCAAAGAGGCCTCTCCGCGGCGTCCTTTGTCTCGCGACTCTCACCGCGCACGCGAGCGAGTCTCGGCTGGCGAGGCGCAGCAGCTTCCGGCGGGGCGTGAAACACAGCTGGCCTGTTGCGAGGGAGAGGGGGAGGGAGAGGCGTCTGGCGCTCAGGAGTGTGGCGAAGAAAGCAGTTTGGACGGACCGGGGCTGTACGACATTGAAGCCGCGAAAGCCAGCTTCGATTTATTCCTGTGTTCGCGCCTCGGTCCCCAGTCTCTCACCTGTCCTCTCGCGGCGCAATCCGGCAAAGCGCCTGCGGCAGGGAGACACGGCTCGAGATAAAGACCTCAAACTTGACTGTGGAGAGTAGCCTCGAGGCTCTGGGGAGCTGGCCTAAACTGATTGCCGCTATAGTAGAACGCGACCGCGGTGCGATCGCGATCAAGCAGTCCAGTGGGGTGGTGGTGTACTGCAATCATAAAGAACTTGGTTGTGTGGACACGTGTGCATTTCATGAAAAGTGTTGGTTTCACATGTCCACGAATTGCCGTTCGCGGCCCCCAGAGCAACTGGCGCCCGACTCCACCGAACAAAGGGGCGTGTTTTACGCGCTTCCACGAGCGCTTTAAAATCTACATGCGCTGCACCTTCGCGCTTCTGTTTCACGAGTTGGGTTTGTAAAATCGCACCTCGCGACGACGGGGGGCGCCCTCGACACGACACTAGAGGCAGCGCAGACTCGTGTGAGGGTAGCCGCAGTCAGCAAAGTGTCACGTGAGCGAGATCTACGCGATCGGGGAAGACGAGTTGACTCACTAGAGCCACGCAGTAGAACAGGCCAGCCGCGAAGTGCACGGAGCCCGGCGAGACGCGTATGGCAGAAACTGAGGTCGCTGTGACAGTGAACAAGGCTGCAGGCGGTTCCGAAGACAGCGATGAGGTTTCGAGTGGGCTCTGGGGGCAGGTGGAGCGTGGCGTGGTTTCGCTTAAATCTCTGCGGCGCTGACGCAGTTAATAAACCGTTTTCAAAAGAAGAGGTGGACAACGGGGCACGCACACAGGCGCCAGACTGCAGGTTCAATTGGGGGGCGATGGCCTGTTTCTTGAAGGGATGAGCGTTGATTTTAGTTCGTGGGAGCTCTGGCGCACGCCGGAGTTTTCTGCTGTCAAGGCTGACATCGTGCCATTTTCTCTTGGCTGAAGCGCATTCTCTTCGCCCCGTAGAAAGGCGGCGGTGAAAAATCGCTGTGGTTCTCCGGAAGAGATGAGAGACTACCGGTTACACTTTTAGATGCTAATTTCCGGCTAAACTTCGACTTATTAAACCAGCCTGGTATCGTCGAAGTCCTCTGTATGATACGATTGAGCGTGGACTATCGAATGAAACAATGTGCTTCAACGCTTGTCTAAGTGTCCAACATCCCTTTCACCTACAACTGTAAGGAACGTAACAAAGCTCCAGGCAAGTAACTTGGTATTCTTCTCTAATTCCCCACACAGTCAGTTGAGGCAGTGCCCTTCGAATGAACTCGCACGCTCTTTGCGTGGTCTCGAGGGCAGATTTGCAAAGCCGTACATTGGCTGAATGAGTTGTCTATCGGTTCGCTCCCGGCACACACTTTCTCTGCCTTGCACGTTTCGAAAGTTCAACTAGAGACACACACGTTTGATGGCCCCAGTTTTCGCGCCTGACAAATTTCTAGCCCTTCTGCTGGGGGTCCAGCACACAAACTGCGTCCTCTTCGGGCTGCTGCGGCTGAAGCTTGTGGCAAGTCTTCCGCGGAGAGCTCCATTTGGGCAGTGAATTGTGTGCGTCATGTTAAGCTAGCGCGATGAGACACGTGTGTGACAGTGACGGTATCGCGTAGGCACGGCGGGAACGAAGTCTGTAACCACATCTTTACATCGGGATATAGTGTGCAAAATGGACTCCTCGGGACGGCCTCCCTACGAGGCTTATTGAAAGGCTCGCGTACAAGTCTGTCTGCTCTTCAAGCTTCGTGAGTCGTGGAGCCTCTGCGACAGCATGTCCCTTTTAACTCTAGTTCGCTCGAACACATCATGTGGAGGAAACCGCAAGAGCGGATGGAGGTCACCAGGGCGTCGTCTGGCAGGCTCGTTTTCCCTAGCCTGTTTCTCAGGGTCACAGTGACTTCCACTGAAATCGAGGGCCTTTTTTGTTCGTACACACGTGCAGCTTCCATCGACGCAGAGTGCGTGTCTAGCACCTCGAGCCTCCCTGACTTCGTGTGACCGACCCCGGGTTGTTCAGTGCCCGTGTCTGTCGAAAGGCACTTTATTCAAAAAGCGTGGAAAGCCAACGGCCTACAGGACGTGTGCAAGCGTTTTCCAGTTGTGAAGCCACAGCAGCAGGGGCAGTCTCAAGTCCCCAACGGGCCGCCGGCGAGCTGCGTAAAGCACTGGCAAGGCGTTCCGACGAGCTCTTCAGGTTCGTTTGAGAGCGTTCCTTTCTGTCAGAAAAGTAGACGCAGGGTGCACGGAGGCAAGGCGAGGTCTCGAGGTTTTCCACCGCTAGCCTTTCCGTTCGTTTCGGAGTGACCACGGCCCCTTCGGGCAACACTCCCGAACTCTCAAGAAAGAGCTGCGCATATCGCGCTCTGTTCAAAGTGAAGCGGTGAAGGTGCTTACGCGAGCAGACTCTCCGAGAGCAAAAGGTGGGAGAAAACGTCGCTTGGCCGTTTTTTTTTCCGCCACGGGACGCGCACGCAACCGCCAGCGCGCACATCCACATGGGCGGGTCGCCGGGGTAGCTAGTTCCGCGGTTTTCTGGGAAACCTCGCATCACTTTTACAGTTCTCGTCGTTTTTCTGATCAAGATGGCAGGTTTTCTTGTTCCCCCTGCGCTGTTCCACTGTGACTTTCGATTATTAGATCAGTCGTGAACCTAGCAGCTGGCGGGCAATGTTTGTCTCCGCCGTGCTCCAACCGGAAGAGACGTTTCGGCAGGCGGAGCTTCGGTCAGGAACGAGCCTTTGCCAGCTCTCGGCGCGATCGTTCTCAGGAGAGGTTCGTTGCCTTCCGTAAGGGGCTCCCTCCATTGTTTCGGAGTTCTTTCCTGACATGTGTGGCGTGCCTTCTTCCTCTCTCTGGCGGGGAGCACGCGTCCACAATGGCTTCTGGCCCTGTCTTTCTTTCGTTCTGCGAGCACTGACCTCGAAGGAGGAGCTCAAGCCTGATGCAGGAGCGCCGTGGGCGTCACGCGTGCGAATCTTACGGGTGCGTTGGCCTGTTGGTGCGTGACCGTGAGCCAGAAAAGAGAAACGGGATATTTCATGTTGTCGTATGTGGCGCTTCAGGGGAGCGGGATGTCCGGAGCGACGTGTAGTTCCCAGGACAGACATGTTAGTCAAATTATTACGGAGGGCAGGGGAGACGCCACGATTCTCCATCGTAGGATATGGGGTTCGTCGCGCTAGGGCAGGGGCGTCGAATGTCTTTCCGTCCGCCAGGACCTTCCAAATTTTTTTCAACCCTTCGTCACGTCGGGTCTACGAAAGGCTGTTGCTGTGTCTGGGATTGTCGACCGGCGCACAGGCCAATGACCGATAGGCGCGCCCCTGGCCCTGCCGCGCGTCCTGTGTCCCTGTCCTCTTGCATTGTGTCGCGGCTCTAGCCGGTCAACAGCTGGAGAAGGCGCATGTTTTTTTGTTTTCCGGAGTTGAGAGACTTTTCAATGCACAATGGTAGAGCCTCCCCGTGTGGTCGGCTCCTCGCTCCCATCCCTCGAGTGCCCTGCCTCTCCCGGCGGGGCTCGGGGGGTAAACGATAGGAAGTCGTTTGGGTCGGCGATCCAAGAGTCGTCACCGCTTGCCTTTCTGGCAACCGAGTTTCGCGACGATGCTGCTCTAAAATCGTGTCAGTGCCCGGCAGACTCTCCCGTCACGTGCGATGGGGAAGTCTCGACGCGCTCTGAAGGGGACTCGACTCGGGAGTCGAGTCCTCCATCTTCCCTTCTGAGTCCAGACGGAGATGAAAAGGCTGTCGGAAGCCAGGCCAGCAGGTCCTGGGCTCTTTCGCGAACGACATCCGACCTGGAGGAACCGGGGCTGTCGTCTCAGGTGACTCCCACGCTGGTCACGGTGTCTTCGTCAGTGTCACCTCGGCTGTACAGACACCTCGTGTTTGTGTATGGAACGCTGAAGCGCGGTATGCCGAATCATCACGTGTTTACCAGGATCGCCCGAGAGGTCGCAGAGATGATCCTGCATCAAAAGGCGTGTTGTTCCGCGTCAGGGCAGGACGGCGCCCACGCTGACTCTGTGCACAACTCGACGGCGGACGCACCTGAAGGCGACTCTGGCCCGGTAGTGTATCTTTTCGACGCGGTCACAGTGGACGCGTATCCCCTGTTCGTGGACGCGAATCAGCGCTACCGCCCTTGTCTTTTCGATGCATGTGGCGTGGGTGAGAAAGTTCGCAGGGAAGTCTACGCCGTCACCGACGAGGTGCTCCACGCCTTGGACACTTTCGAAAGAGTGCCGGAGCACTACTATCGACGGAGCATCCGTCTTAAGGTGAGCCCCTGAATGGTGTTTTCCAACTGCCTTCGAACTCTAACTCGCGCAGGGTGCTTTGTCTGAAGACTCTTCGCGTTGTGAGCGGCGTTGCCATCGAGATGCCGACGAGTGGGGCGAGGAGTGTGTGTGAACGGCTTTCCCTCCTGTTCACACAGGTGGCAGTTGTGGACCAAGGCAAAAATTGGGCTGTAAAAAAAAAGCCGTCCCTTTCGTCTCGTCTTTGTCTTTTGTTGTGTTATCCGCAGGTTGTCCAGGACTCGGCGCCGCAGGGCTCCCCCGCCGAGGTCACGGCCCACGTCTACTTCAACATGCATTTGCAGCTGTTGGCACAGGCTTTCGGGAAGAAGCTTGAGGCCGATGATTCGCTTACCTCGTGCGAGAACAACGACGAACGGGGCGGCGGCCACGGTGCGCACCACGGGGAGAGGGTGGCGTACATCCACAATTATGACACATCGCATGCGCGGCTCTATGTGCCGCGGTTCAGGGCGGCGGAGAGCGCGTTGAAAATGAAGTTGCCTTGTGCAACGGCAACAGAGTTTTCGTTTGCGGGGGGACGCGCGGCTGAACAAGGTGCGTGACTCAACACCCAGGAGCGGAGGCCTTCCCCTGCGCAGAAGCGCTCAGCCATGCCGAACGCGGGGCGTCGAGCGCCCCGTTTTTGACAGCTTTTTCCTTCGAAAGCACGTTTGAGTTGCGCGTCAAGGCTGCGCTGTTGCACATAACTTTTTGGCTGGCGGCTGAGAAACGCCAGGCCTCGCGTGCCCAGCGTACCTGTCAGACACAACTTGCGACGTCTCGTTTCGCCTATCTGGCGCCTTCCGCAATCATCTGAAGCGCAGTGAAGATAGCGAAACCGGCAGCGTGGTGTGCATTAACGTAGATGGCAAGTTTTCATCTGCGTGATTTTGGGATTCGCGTGTCGTGCGAGACGGGAGACTGCAACTTGAAGACTCGGGCGCCGGGTGTCTGTAAAAGCACGGGAGGCGCAGCGTGTTCCTTGAAAATGACGACGAATCCCGCGCCAGTAGAAAGGCGCTAAAACCGATTCCTGTTGCGTGAAGGTATCTACCTGCTGCGGCGTCGCGGCGTGCGTGCGGGTCACCGCGATGCGTGGCAAACATTTACTCTTTTTCGTAGCTGCCTCCGGAGTTATGTAAAATATCGAGGCAGATCGGTTTCGGATGACCTAACGGAAGATAAGTGGTACCGAGGGTGATGATGACGAGATCGCCATGCCCGCGCACAGGCGCTACGGCTGAAGAAGCAGGATGTTGCTCGTGGCGCATGCGCCGCGTGCACCGTGATTGTTTCAGCATTGTGCCTGCGTGTCGGGCTTCAGTGTATTCAAAGGTTTGACGTCTTTTATCGGTGCTCAGTGTTTACTCCTTTGAAGTCTGTCACAGAACATTTGGCGGAATTCGCGTGCGTGAAAGATCGATTTCATACGTGAGAAGCTTGTTCCGAGCAGTCTGGGTACTCGGACAACTCGTTGCGTCAAGGTCCTCTCTGCATTGAACCTCAGCTTTTTGTGTCTCGTATGGTCTCCGCGGTGATGCGTTGATGACCGAAGGAACCTTCCTCGTGAGCAAGAAGACGTGAATGTGGCATTCCACGAAGTTGCCCATGAGGCCTGTATACAGTCGTATACGGCGGACTAGGGCTTGCCTGCCTAACTTGCCTAGATGGTCAAGGATGCGGAGGAAGGAACGTTCCGAGCATTCTGGGTACTCGGACAACTCGCTGCTTCAAGGTCCTCCCTACAGTTCGCACTGTTTCGATGCACGAATCGCAAACAATGCTCGAATCGGGTTTCACGTTACCTCTCCACCTAGAGCGGACGCAGTAGTGGAGAACCTACCGATTTATCTTTTCTCGAGGGTGGAGCTCTCGCTGCGCAGTGCGTCGCTAGCAGACCGGTAGATGCAGACACTGAACGAGCTCGGAAGGCTCGCGAACACGCGGCGGCTGTCACTGCTGTCGCTGCTCTTTGCTCATAGGCGGCGGTTCCACTGCGTGGCATTTTGAGGATGGCGAAAGTTATTTTGCTCGCCAGAAGCACACCAATGCACTGCCCAAGTAGATTTGATTGCCGCGCAATCATATCGCGGGAGGCGGCGGTTTGATGAGTAGTAATGTTGCACTCACGAAATCCTACAGACGCGCGACCTTCGAAGGCTTTGATCGCGTTCCTGAACGCCGACACAACTATATCTGTAATGTACGTCGCACGGGGAGTCGCTGCGACATTTTGAGCTCTCTGTCCGCCATGGGAAGCGTCTTTTCCGTGGGGGGTATTTCTTCGGTCGCATGTATGAAGGAACCAAATCAGTGCACACGCAAGCAAGTGAAAAGAGAACTCGTTCGACGCAGTGTCGGAACCTACAGGGAATTCACATCATTGTGCAGCCGGCTGAGCTGCGTCACGCCATATAGTGCTGAAGGGCTTCCAACTAGGCATTCCTGCGTGAAACGGACACCCCCAAAAACAGGCGTATGACAAGATGGGTAGTACAGTGGAGCCCTGATGATACGTGCTTACTATGTGCGGTGCGCGGCGTTCGCCAGGAGCTACCGGCTGCTGGCAGATTCCGCTTGCAGATCCCCCTTCACCATCAGTTCAAGGGTGGGACCGCTCGGAAATCTGCAGGGAACGCATGGGTGCGGTGTGGGACTTCCTTGTGTTCCACCGTCGCCTGAAAATCCACTCGCTTGTTCATGGAGGAAGTGGCACAACCTCTCCTATCGTTACTCCTTCCGACCCCCCGACCCCGCCCCCCCCCAGCCGCCGCGAGCGACACACAAGGCCGACTGGCCTCGTTATGCGGCATTCCCGCGCCCCTCTTGCTCCTGCCTTGCACTTTCGTGAAAGGTGTGACCGCACGTGTGCTGTAGCAAGTTTCACCCATGCCTTGGTCCTTCAGGACAAGCAACCTGTCGGGATCGCGAAGGGAAGGACTGCACTTCCTGCAATGCTCAGTTGCACCCGAAGCGTCCGCTTCGCCTTGAAGCCAGGCGAGCCGTGTTCACGTTCAAGATGATACTCTGAAAATGATGAAATGACCTGCCCTCACTCCTCTGCTGTGCGCCTCTCGCCCGAGCCAGGGATGCGGGCGCCTTGCGCCGTACACCGTTCCGGGCTTGTACGTTAGCCGTTCGTTCCAACTTCACAACAGCCCGCTCTCTCCACGACTGCATGGCGCGATCCTCTTTCCAAATGCACTAGCGTAGGCGCCTCCCTAGTTTGCCCGCCGCGCGCGTTTTGTCTCCCAGCATTCGGTGTTGACGCGTGGAGAAACGGCACGGCTCCGAGTGCAGGTTCCGGGGGTTCCGGGGTCTGCAGACACGCAGAAGTAAAAACTGCAACGAAGCGAGAGGCACAGAGTATCCATTGCATGTCTCTCTCGCTAGCCTCGGAGGCCTCGCAAACCGGGCTCGCATTTCCGCACGCGCGTGTCTCGATGGAGACAGTCGCACCGCGGCGTCTTTTCGTTGAGACATGCGCAGAAGCTCCCGGTATTTGCCCATTTCTCCGCATCCTTCTCTTCTCGGCGCGTAGGTCAGAACAGTGGTTAGGTCTTTTTTAGTGCAGCATCGTAGAAAGTGCGCCCACGGAGAGAAAACACTTTCCGCCGCCATTTCTTTCGACTGCGCGTTGCCTGTTGGCTTCGACGCCCCGGTCCTCCTGGTGGGTTCGTCGTCCGCACGCTCTTCGCTGCTGTCTCGCCTCTTATTCCACATTACCCCCCCAGAGATGGGTTTTCTGTGCAGTTGTGCGCGCATGCTTTGTTCTTTCACCTCTTTTGTCGAAAAGCGAAGGCGGCGGCGGTGGCAGGACATGGCTTGCAGTGCAGAGGATCGCCTGCATAAGCACACGCATACACAACGCAGCCTAAACGCTGGCGAGTTACACATTCCTTCTGAAGGCCCTCTCTCTCCCTGGTCCTTCTCTATCTTCCTTCGCGCGCCTTGTAGACGAAGCATCTCCCGCCCCTTTACGCCGCGTGTCTCCTTTGCCTCCCTGTGAACTTCTGTCGCCTCGCTTTTTGCCGCAAGTTCGTAGTTTTCTGGTTGCCGCTGCATAGTTCCTATGCCGCAAATCGAGATATAGGAGAGCCTACGTAGCGAGAAGACCGCAGTCTTTGTCCTCAGACTCTTTTCGTCTCCGATTGGGGCGGACATCACCATGGCGACTCCGTCCTTGCGGCAACGATTCTGGTTTGTGTTTCCTTCCTTTCGAAAAAAACGCCTTTTCCCTGTCTCTCTCTGGGTGCTTATCAACGCCCTCTCTTTCTTCGTGTGCGCGTCTACGCTTCCGAGGCTGCTGTTTCACCATATTGTGCCCCCTGCGTCAAGTCCGCCGCCTCTCTCTCCCCTTTTTTCTGCTCTTTCGCACCGTTTGTTTTCACTCTCCGCCTTTGCTCGCGCCTCTTCTCTGTTTTCTGAGACCCGCATCGTTGGAATCTCAGGTAGACGACGTGACCGACGCCGGTCGAGACTTTCGCCTCCACTCTCGCCTCACTCTTCTGCCTCTTCTGTCTCTGTTTCGTGCTCGCTGTCTCCTTTCCTGTTTTGCCTGTCTTTCCTGGGGCCTCTCGTGAGCGGGGCGTTCTCCACAGCTCGCGAAAGCCGCTCTTCTACTCGCCGCTTGGCCTTCGCTCGTAGGCGTGTGCCTCAACTCAAATCCAGGGCGCTGCCTCCGTCCCGTTGCACGTCTTCTCACTCTTCTACTTCATCCGGTTTTCCTTCAAACTTTGAATTTTTGCCGTCTGCGCCTGCTTCTCTGCACACTGCTAGTTTTGTCTCTCGTGGACCTCCGGCGTCGACTGATTCTTTTGCTGTCTCTCGGCCCTCTCGTCCTCTCTCTCTCGCCACCTCGCTGTTGGCGTCTCCTCTCTCCTCGCTGCGGAAAGCAGAGAGAGAAGCGTGGAGCGACAGGCGAGGCCGAAACGGGAAACCGACAGACAGCCGCCTCAACAGCAGCTACGACTTCGGAGGTACGCCGGCGGGGACTCTGAACTCTCGACACCTTTCACATCACAGTTGCGTGGCGCCGCTCGGCGGCCGGCTGGCGGTGATGCGGACTGTGCGCGTGCATCTCCGCCTAGTTCGATTCTTTGAAAGATGCCCACCAAGTTCGGCCTGTTTCTAGAGGAACGTGTCGAGCTCCATCCTCGGTTTCCTCGTCGAATGCGTCTGACATCTTTCTGTCAATGTACCTGCCGAGAGCCTCCTTCACAACTCTATCCGCCTTGCTGTGAATTTCTCTCCTCCGCGGCCTGCGGCGTGGCTCTGTCGCTTTGGGCAGGGGCTAGCCGTCATCCGTCGGTCTTCTTTTTCCTCGTTATCTCTCCGCGTTTGTCTCTCTGGAAGCGAGAATGCGTGTGCGGTGTGTTTGGGCTTTTTTATGGATTTTTGCGATTTTAAAGGATTTTTCCCTGCGTGTCGGCGCGCTCTTCCGCAGGCTTTCCGCTCTCGACCGAAGACGACGACCCCGCAGGGGACGCAGGAGCTCCAGAAGATGACGACGAGAAGCTTCTGCAGACGCTCGGCGGCCGCACCAAGTCTTTGGCTGGGGGCGAGCCCTTCGAAGGCGTGCTGAGCAACGAAGAACTTCGCGAGATGGTCAGGCAGGGATACATTTACCCGCCAGATGAGCACCTCGCCGACCCTGTCTCTGCGCCGTTCCTCATCGACGGACCGCAGTTCAACGGCAGCAGCGCCTTCGCCTCGCCGCCCTACGGACCGATGGCAAGAATGGTTCCCTACAACCGGTAAGCCGCCGCTCTGCACCACAACCCGTCTCGTCTTCTAGCCTGTATCGTCAGTCGGCCTGCCGCAGACGGCGGAGGCTTGCCTGCGTGCCGCAGGAAACGTCAGTCGGCGACAGCGGGGGCACACAGGCCAGTACGAGGGGTCTGAAGCCCGTCGAGGCCTGAGGCTTTCAGCTTGGGGGATAAGGGTGAATGTGGCGCGGACTCGTCCTAGCAGTCGCTTCCGGCGTCGCACACAGCTGTGTATGCATGAACATCGAGCGTGTGCGTGCGCGTGCGAGTCTGGGAGTCTTTTCTGGAGGAGCCAAATCAGTAGGTAAGCCACGACGACGGTAGCGACTCCCCGGCCGCGATGCCTGCACTCTTGATCGGTGCCAGCCGTGCATAGGGCTGTGTATGGATATGGACGACTGCCTGTTAATGAACGCATGAGTTATGTGCATGGATGCTTGTGGAAGAACGCGCATCTACATCGAGTTACATGCGCGGCTTTCACGCGTCTGCCGTCAGGTCCTTGAGCGTGATTCCTTCCTTCTCCGACGTCGGGCGGCGGGACTTCGACCCGCCGGTCCCTGAAGTGAACGCCACCGCGCAGATTGAGGACTTTTGGCGGTTGGTGGAAAACAGGACGACTGACTGGGACTTTTTCTCTCCTCCGGGGAGCCGGTTCGAGCGCACCGAGACCGGGGTGGTCATGACCCCCCCAATCTTTCCTAATCGCGTCTATTTCTTCACGCGCGAAGACCTCGAGGACGGCGTCTACGACGACCCCTACGCCGACGGCCTCGTGAAGAGCGCCAACGCGAGCTACTTGAACCCTGCATCGCCCATGCTGAAAACCGGCCGGCGCAGAGACGCGCACCGCCGAACGGACACAGGTGAGGCCGCACGCCGGGAGCGCAGGGGGAAACTTTCGTCGAGGGAGAGAAGGGGGCTGGGGTGAAGGGGGACGAAAAACGACAGCGAGCTGGGGCTGGACGAGAGAGAACTCGCGATAGGTGGAGAGGGGCTAGAAAGAGTGAGACGCGCGACACGCAGCGAGCAAGAGAACGTAGAAAACGGAGAGGGACAGGCAGGGCGTCCCTTGAAACCTGTACGCGCGCGTGCCGAAGAACAGTCTAGTTCGAAAGCACACGCCCCAGGCCATCGAAATGTCTGCTCATGCAGAGATACATGCGCGCGGGTCAGCGTGTGTAGTGAGCGGAGACCTGCGGTGAGAGACAGCGCGATTCCGCGAAGGCAGGGGCGCTGGCTGCGAATGCTGAAGAGAAGGTGCCCGCCGTATGCCGCCGCGAGGCCAGCGCGTGAGGCACTTTCAGAGATATCCAGACCGATAGGCGGTGACGCTCTCTGTTGTTGCCCTCAGGGCAGAAGCAAAAGCGGCGCTGGCGGATGGACGACGTCGAAGACGATATTCCGCGAGGCAACTGGACTATGAAAAACGACATTTACAAGGTAGACAGACGCTTCGCGCTGTTTCGGCTCTCCGTATATCCTCGTATGTCAACGCTGGACAGACACGCCGCCAGCCACCCGCCAGCCTCATAGTCCCCTTTCAGTGCCCTGCATCTCCGTACAAGCCTTAATGTGCTTAGCCGAGCGTGCGCGTCGCCGCGGATGCGCGTGGCTTTTGTCTGCAGTCGGGCGCGGATGCAGGCGCTGCGCTCGCGTTCATGCCTCTCTGCACACCCAGGAACCTGCGGCCTCGCCAGAGGGGCCTCTGTGCGATCTCTCTACATCGTCCGACCGTCCCTCCAAGGCGCATGCCTTCAGCGCGCTCGACGGCCAGCGAGCGACCGTTTCGCTGTGCGGCTGTCTTCTGGCCCCGTTTGGACTCGAGCATGCACGCAAGCGAGCTGGCGTGACGCCACCCTCTCGCGCCTTCTGGCTGCGCCTTGAATTTCGGGGGTCCAGGAACAGCAAGTGGGGTGAGGCGCGCCCTGCGTCAGTGCGTTGCCCCCCTCCGCCTGCGGCCTGTGACAGCCCGCGAGAAGCTCGTGTGTCTGCTTTCTCAGGACATGCTCGACTCGATCGACTGGGAACGGGAATGGCCACATGCGCATGACCAGAACTACTTCAAGCGGTGAGCGACTCTTTGTCGCGTGTGCACTGGTTCAGGGTCGGTGACAGTGCGGCGAGTCTGGAAGCGTTGTCTGTGGGATTCGCAGTTCGTGAGCAAGAGGCGCGCTCAGGGGTCGTCGAGCGCTTCTAGGCACTGCGGTCAACGCGCCCCGCGGGCGCCTCGCTCAGGCTCGTTCAGCGACCCCTCGCTTCTCTTCGAGGGTTGGAAACGGGGTTTGCGCGTGGCGTGTGCTCCCTCGCAGCTCGGACGTGGCGACGCTTCTTGGGGACAACGACCGGAACGACGACAGCTACTGGGATCCGCAGTTCCTCGGCGGCGTTGACACTTACCCGAAGGCGCACGCCGGCGGGTTGAACTTCACCTGGCCGCTGTTCTGGGTGCCCTGGCTCGCCAAGAAGTTCCCGCGCAGAGGCGGGCAGCCGATCAAGTCCGAAATCTTCAACCTCGGCGGCGTCGAGCCTCTACAGGTGAGACGGACCCGAGACACCACGCGGGCTGCAGCTCGGGGAGAGGAGACACGTGAGCGGGGGGGGGGGGGGGGGGGGGGCGGGGGGCGGGGGCGGAGGGTTCGTTGGCGGAGTCTCCTTGCATTTCGACGTCGCGCCTGGGGTCCCAGCGCCGCCTCGTCGTGCGCCGCCGGCCGCGACCGATTCAGGTGCCTCTCGTGCGTCCGTTTGTGATGCTGCCGCGCCTCTGCGCTTCAGAAGCTCCGTTTTTGAGGTCTGCGTGCAGCTCTGGTTCTACCCGGATGGCTGCGAGTCGTCGCACCCGGGCTTCTGCGCCGTCAAGCTCGTCTCGCGGCCGGGATGGAATCTGCCTTTCCCCATCAAACTCTGGATCAAAGGCGGCACGCTGCGGCTTCCGGTCCCCACCTCGACGCCGAATGGGAGCAACGAGGGCGACGCACCGGGCGGCGGAGAGAAGGCGAGAGAAGAGACACGGTGGATCAAGTTTCGCAGCCAGGTCACCGCTGGACCCTTCAGACGCGAGGAAGCAGACTACGTCGCCTACTCTTTCAGCTTCTGCAGGTAACTGGCAGCGCGCGTGTTGGGAACCTGAAGCACCGCAGGGGTTTCGGCCCTTCTCGCTCCTTGCCAATTGCCAGAAGGACTCAACCATGTGCACTAAGGCCTCGTGCCCCGTGTGTGCGCGCCTGCCCTCCCACTACGCGTCTAGCCCTGTCTACATGTACACATGTATATAGGCGGACTTACATATACATGCGGTGAATCCGACGCGAACGCTCATGGAAATAGCTGAGTCGCTGTCAACAGTAAAGCTGGGAGTATAGCTCTCCGTGGCCACGTCCGTGTGAACGTTTTATATTTAGGAGAGACGCGCGTGTCGGCGCTCTTGTTGGCGGGAGACTCCACGTGTTGTTCATGCTGCTTGAGGGTTTCTCGACTTTTTACGTTCAGTGCTGTCTTTTAACGACGACGTTGCTCTCAAACATCCGGCTTTCTTCGTCTCTTCGCTGTGTGGCGTCTGAGAGCCCCCGGGTCCTAGACGTTTCCGTGCTCCCGGTCGGTTTGTCGTCCGTTACCTCTGTTTGTTGCGTTAGATGCATTTTTACCACATTCTCGTTTCGAAATCGCGAAGCAAACACCGACAGGCGCTGGGTGTAAACGCCGACAGGCGCTGGGTGTCAGGCGCTTCGCACAATCGCCGCGTGCCCCGTCTCCTCTGCGTCTCCCCTCAGCCCGTCCAGTTTTCTGTTGCGCAGCTCGCTTGTGATGTTCACTCGAGAAGGACCCGCGTGTGTTTCACTGTCGCCTCCGCTGCTCTTTGAATATCTTCGCTCCCCACCGTCAGCGCCTCTCGGTTTCGCGTGCGTTTTCTCCTCTCTGGTGTTAGGCTGCTTGACAAGCGCAGCTTCAGAACGTCTCCGCGCCCGCCTTTCCCGCCGTTCTGCCCCGACGCCTCTGCCCCGAGTGCGCCGATTGTCTTCAATCCGGAGACAGATGTCGTGCTCGGCGCAGCTGGCGACATCGAGCTCGGCGTCGCGGTCGCCGAAGACTCCTGGGACTGGGACGACGGCCATTGGAGCCTCGAGCAGTGGCTAAAGCTTCAGTCTGCCTACCCTGACGACCTCGAGATCGAGACAATTCTGCCAGCCAGGTAACTGCCTGCGAAGCGCATTCGCCTTGGAGCGTGACCTCGGTCGCTTGGAAGCTGAAAGCGGAATCGTTATCAAGCACTAGGTAGTCACAGACACCGAAAATCCGTGAGAGCGTGAACGTCGGCGAACAGAGCGGGCGCCAAGGCTACACACTGCCATAAGTCGACATGAGTCATGTCGCCCTGGCGCAGGCGACGCTGCGGACACACCCGACAAAGTCGCGCGGCACAGTCCGTTAGGTGGGCGAGTCGACGTGGCGCGCACGAAGCCTCTCTGCTGTTGATTCTTGGCTCTCTCGTGTCTGTTCTGCGCGGCGCAGCTTTACCAACAGCGACATGTTTGAGAACTATAAGTATCGCGATGTCCCAGACAAGCACTTCGCTAAGTACCTGCCGCCAATGCTGCCGCCTCTCAACCTCTCAGACGACCAGCTGGAGCAAGTCTATTCGTTCCCGCGGCGCCACGGCTATTGATGACCGTTAGGTTGACTGTCGCGCGTCCCCCGTCTTTGTTCGACGCCGGCCGCTTGCCTGTCTGCCGCTGCTCGCGTGTGTGGTTCCGTGCTGCGTCCCTGCCTTCCTGGATTTTCTCACTTTTCTCTGTGCGAAAGAACTTTGTGTAGGAGGGGCTCTGGATTGACATTGTTTTCACGTCTTCAACTTTGCCGCCGAGGGGCCCCCTCTGCAGTCCTCTTTCTGGGGTGATACGCCTCGTCTAATGTAGTCTTTCTGAGGTTACTGTCTGAGTGGTGTTGCGCGCACGACACCGAGTAACGGTAGCTTCTTTTGCGGAGTGAAAGGCGGCAGAGGGGCGCTGGTATACGCGAATGAGACGTCGTCGGGCGTCTCTGCTACCCAAGCAATCGGCTCTAAGTTATCTCACGTGAGCCGGAAGGACGAGTGCGCCGTCACGTGAATGCTGCACGCTTGTTGACAAGCTGCTTCGTTTGTTAAGGTGTTCACCTGACTTAGCACGGGACAGAGTTTCTGTAGTTAGACTGGCTTAAACCGGATCAGAGGCCGATCCGGTGTGTCTGTCGTAGCTGATTCGTTGACACTTTAAGGTGGTACCCCACACGAGTGCTGATATATCTGTCTTCTCTGTCTAGGCACATTGATAGAAGTGCCCAAAACGCAAGCTTCACGGCGCTGTCCTGCGGTAGCAGGCAGTTTGGTGGGACCGGGGGTACGCGATTGACACAGAAACAACAAACGCGCTTGAGTTTGCAGCGTGGTAGTGTTCAGCGCAGTCAGTAACAGGAAGTGTTTTACACTGCGGGTCTCGCAGCCTTTACACCGCATATTTTGCTGGGCGTGTTGCTGTGGTACAAAGCCAAGGTGTGGCGATGCGCAGCGTGCGAGGCGGGCGCTGCCTGAAAGCATGGAGGTCTGCACGGGCATTGTTTTCCTTTGGGGTGTTACTGCAGCGCGGTTCTGCCAAGACCGGTTTGTAGGTTTCGTTTCAAAGCACTGTGAGTATTTTTGGAGGCTTTCTAACCGCGGGTCACTGCGCAGTCCCTGACGCGCCCGTTAAGTGCCCCGTTTCACTCAAACCGTATTCCAGCAACAAGGAACGAGAAGACTGACGCCGCTGCCGACTTGCGTTTGCGTGCTCCACGCGGGACTAGGCTAACCTCACAGTGGCTGCTCCAAGCACCGTCTGTGAGCAAAAGCTGCAGTTCAGTCCGTGGCTAGCAGGACACCTATCAACGCCGCCCGCGTACCAACCCCATCTCTCTGCCGGAAGCGACACATGCAGACTTCACACGTCTCGACAAACTCACGCTTCGCATTTGGTAAGGCCTCTTCCCCCTCGAGGCTTTGCGCTACGCTTTCGGATTGGCTCGTGGGCGCATGCCAGGCAGTATCTGACCAGCGTTGTCGCGCGGCGCCAGAATGAGCAGCACTGGAACGCGGCAGCTCGCTTGTCGGCGTGAAGTCAGACACATGAGAACACCGGCATCGGAAAGGACGGGGATGAACGAGCGTCGAAAACCACTGCTTCGTCAAGGCTGCAAAGCAGGCATGCATCTCGCCCGCCCGATGCCGCCAGTAGGTAGTCCTACAGTCCACCCGCGGCGGCAAACACGAAGAAGTCTCCTTTACGCTCATGCACACGGACTCGTCTCTCTTGGCAAACATTCGTGGCCTTCAGGACAAGCCCAGTTTTGAGTCGACCAGTTCTCGCTGGTATTCGGATCTGCGAAGTCTGCCTCCCAAGCACGAGAGGCCCCGGAGACTTTAACAGTTCCAGTTCCGCCGTAAGGAGGTACGCAACACACATGCTTGCTTCGATTCTGCAATGGATGCCCCCCGAGAAACGTATGCAGAGTTAAGGAAAAAACGCGACTACCCGCAGGACGCCCGCGTACGTCGCGTGCGTGAGCAGTTAGTTGTATTGGGACTCTTGTTGATTGTCAGCCTTCGCTTTATGCCTTCGGTTCGACTGGAAGCTCGCTTTGTGCGAACCGTTCATCTCCCTAGGACTTCCGTTGCCAGGAGTCATGAAACCTCCTGCCGCGATCCAGCAACCCCCGCTTTCTCAGGCCCTCCTCTCGCGTCACACTTTGCACTGGGCGGTCTGCCCTCTCGACTCTGCGTATGCAAAACATCGGCCGGCGTCTCGGCTGGTCGCGAGCAAGGCGAGAAGTGACGTGTTTGGGGACCTCCAGAGGACGGAAAGCGCCGTCGATGCCTTCTCAGGGCACTCTGAATAAGGGAGACAGAGGAACGATATTTGGCTGCGTGCTGTCAACCCCATTCGACGCGAAAACGCGCAGCTGAGAGAGCGGTGTCATTCTTGTCTGTTCGACGCTTTGCCGTCGCCGCGTAAAGCATCTTCTTCTGTCGAGCGACTACGGCGTTGTCTGCAAGTCTGCGATCGGGGAAAATTCGTTTCGCTTTTGGTTCCTCCTTCTCTTGTGCGCAATTCCGTTCCACACAGCTGTATTTCCGCTCCTTTCCAGGCACAACACCCGGAGACAATCATGCCCCGTGGTCACTTCCCTGGGAGGTCGGAGGGCGTCGCTACCCTTTCCGGCAGTTCCTTGTGTCCCGTTGTCGGGATGAAATCGCCGAGTGTGTTGGAAATCGCTGCTTGGCGCAGGCCATATTCAGCTTTTCGTCGCACCGCTGGTGCAGCGCGTGCATTTTTCCTTTCTGCCTAATCGCTTGGCTGCAACTACACTACTCAACCACTTCGATCGTTGTAAACTTCACGAATCTCGTCTACTCGCGCGGCCACCCGTTATTGGTGTCTCTTTGTCTCCGCCCTTTGTCTTTTTGTGACTTTCTTTCGCATAAAGCGGGAACACATCGCGACAAGCTGCGGCGCCACACCCCCTGAAAGGAGCACGAAAGATTCACGCCGTTTGCCGCATGCCTGGGCGCCGTCTGCATGACTCTGCCGGAGGGGAGGATTCTCTTACTTCGACACCCTGATGGAGTGCTTAAGTCATTTTTTCGTCGAGGCTTTTTTCGTATTCATCCCTGCAGAGTCCATCTGTCTCTGCGTGGCTCGAGGGCCACAGGCGTTCGCATTCTGTTCAGTTTCCGGCGCCTTGAAGAAAGTCAAACTGCAGGCGTCATTTGTTATGTATTCTCGTTGAAGCTGGGACCCGCCTCTGTGTGTACGTACACCTGGCTCCAGGGATTGCTTTTCCGTTCGCATTCTTCTGTTCTTTCTAATGTGGGTGATCTCCGTCCCTCTCGAAGTCCGCACGACTTGAGTTTCGCCGCTTTGGCGATCCACTCTCGATTGGGCAGCGAGACGCCCGTAAATTTTTCCTCAGGCCCCGCCAGAACTCGAAACGAATGCGGGATCGACTCCGCCCAGCAGTGCGAATGCCCACTGCGTGTATGTCTCATCCGGATTCCGCGTGCGACAGTAGGCTTTCTCTCTATCTTCATCAACACGTCCCGCGCTGTCGCACTTCCATTTGAACGTCTCGGGTTTCGGGTTCCTTTCTTCTCGCGCTTCGCGTCTCACCTGACTCTCGGCCACCGCACTGTCCCAGCCTCGTGCGTTGTTTGAACGTTCCCCCCCTCCCTCCTTCCCATTTACCTCCCCCTCCCCCCGTCACCCGCCCCGCCCGTCCCGCCGCTCCGGTCGTCTGTGGGGCGGTGATTTCCTCTGCAGCCTTCCTCCTCCTCTCGCGTCATTAGTTCATCGTTGCCTGTCTTCCGCGCATGCGCCGCGACCCTCCTCCCCGCGCCTTCGTGCTTACGCCGTAATTCAAGATGATCTTAGCTCTGCATGAGGGGGCGGGGCGTCGCGCGGCCTCTGAAGCCTCCGACGAGGCGTTCGAGGGCGGCGGAAGGGTTCAGCGAGAGCTGCAGGCCTTGGGGCGGCGAAGCGATGCTGCGACCGCGGCGGAGGCGCCGGCCGGCGTGGCTCCTGTTGCGGACGCTGCTGCTGCCGCAGCGCCCTCTTCTTCTTCAGCGGTTGTTTCTGCGGAGCCTCATGCCCGCCATCGAGAAGACGATCGCGGCAAAGTGCCGCTCAGTCAGGCGCCCTCCAAGTCCGGGAAGAAGGCGGGCGGAGGAACTTGGTTCAACTTCCTCTTTGGTAAACTGCGCGGCGTCCACTACAGACATCGAAACGCCATTCAACTCGCGCAGTCCTTCGGAACACCCAACCAGCCTGGGAAACCGGTAAGGCGCCTCTCTCGCCTCCACGGGAACGGATTTTTATCGACCCGTCTGCGCGCCTCTGGCGTGTGTGTGCAGAAAGGAAGTCAAGATGAAACGCTTGTTCATCTGCAGAATCGCCGCGCGGCCTCAGCCGCTTGCCCTTTTGTCGTTAGATACCCCTCCAGAGTGAGGGCCTGAAGCGGTCGCTCTATCGCCCGCTTGGTTCTGGACTTCGTTCCAGTATCCTTTCTGTGCGTGCATGCAGACTATAGGAATTTGCATCAATCCGTGTATTTCTGTGAGCGTGGCGCCTTCGGCGTTGATACGCACGTGGTGCTTGTGTCGAGTTTTCGTCCGTGAAGCCGGCCGTCGCACAATGTGAACCCGTTTGCTCCACATGCCTTGCCTCCGCGTCTCTGGTTCTTCACTCGCTAGAGAGGATGCATCCTTTTCTCGTTCCCCCGTGAAAACTTATGTATCCATCTGCACATCGCTGCCTGCGGCGGCGCACGTCCGTGCCTACACAGACTATGTATACAGTATTTCTATGTACTTGTGGACGTGCGGGTTGAATTTTCAGCTTTTTTGGCGTGGTTTTTGTGCGGCCAGGGCCCAGTGATTGGCGTCGTAGTGTGTAAGGGTCCGCGGAACGAGCTGCAGGGCTTGGTGGTGGCGACGCCGCGCGTTGTGGAGCGCTACCTGCTCGACGGCCGCCTGCAGCAGCGCGTGGCGCTCCCCGAGCCTCTCACGTGCTTCGTGGGCGGCAGAATCGGCGGCGTCGGGCGCGTGTTGCTCTGTGGGACGCAGGGAGGACGCGTCTTCATCCTCAAGGCAGAAACGTTTGAGCAGCTGCTCGAGCTCGACTGCAGTAAGTCGGCGGAACCCGCATCGCCGCGGTGACAGCCACGCGAGAGCCGCACAGATAGCGGGCCCTGCAAATCCGGCGGCCGCCTTCGCGTTCTTCTGGGTCGGTCGCCTCCTCTCTTTGCCTCTCTCCCGCGCTCTCCCTCTCCGTCTCTCTTGCGTTGCTGCGTTCGTCTTTCCTCTCGCCTTCCTCGCGCGTCCTCCTCGTGGCCTCCTGCGTGCGACCCTTCGTCTCTCTGTAGACTCTCCCCCACGTTTCTCTTTCTTTCTGTCGCGTCTTTTCTGCAGGACCCGCGTACGCCGCGGCAGGGATCCCGATCGGCGAGGAGGCGGCGGATGCCTCTCGCGGCGGCTTAACGTTCTGCCGGGACTTGCGGTCGCGTGCAGGGGACGCCGCGGAGACTCGGCCAGATCCAGCCGCGCGGCCGTCAGACGGCGAGAAACCGAGGGAAGGCGGCGAGGACCCTCTGCCGCACGCAGAGGCGCGGGGGGACGCCTCGTACTGGCCCTGTGCGCCGGAGGGCGTGGCCGCCGCGGAGCCTCTGGAGGCCGCGCACTTGGCGGAGGGCGAGGAAGACTTGTTCGCCCCTGCTGCTCGCGCAGCAGTTGAGAGCGGCGCGGCAGAGCAGGCGGAGGCGGCGGCAGGAGGCGAGGCGGCGCCGACGCCGGCGCCCGCCGCGTGCCTGGCGATCTGTTCGCTCACCATCAAGTCGACGTTTGCTGAGTTCGTGCACTTTGTGATCGCGGGGAATGCGCGCGGCCACGTTTTCATCTGGCAGGTTCCTTCCACGAAACTCGTTCACTTCATCACCTATCCCGTCGAGCGCTTCGCCCCCGAGACGCCACTGCTGGCGTCGCACTTCCGCGACGTCGCCTACTCCTCTTCGGCGTCCTCGCTCTCGCCGCGCGACGACCGAGAGATCGACGTCGAGAGCCGCGGGCTGGACGCGGGGGGGGCGCGGCCCCCCCCGCGCCGTCGATGACACTTCACGGCGGACGTCTCTCGACGGACCCGCGTCGGGTGGTTCGAGCCGCGGAAGGAGCCCCAGCCGCGAGGAGGCGTCTCCTTGTGGATGGCGGAGCTCCGCCGGAGGCCTCGGGGCGGCTCGGGACGTGCCGCGCTCGCCCGCCTGTGTGTCCGCCCCGTTTGGGCTCCACGAGCCGGAACGGGCCCCGGCGGGAGACATCGCGCCGAGAGCCCGGCGCGAGCAGCCCCAGAGGGGTGACGGGCGGTGTGGCGGTGCGGAGGACGACGCGACGTCGAGGCGAGGGGCTGAAAGAGCTCTCGCGGGAGAGGAGAGTTGCTTCGAAGGCCCTGCTTTGCGGCCGGCAGGGGGGGACTTGGCAGGAGACGCGCCGTGGGCGGCGGAGAGGGAGCCGTTCCCCGGAGGCCCGCTGATTCAGGCCGTCGGGTCGGTAGCAGAGATAGATGTTTCAGATGACACAGAAGAAGAGGACGCCGTGACGCGCGGCGCGTTCGGCGAAGGCGGCAACCAGAAGGAGAAGCGCGATAAGGACCGGAAGAAGGCGAAGAAGCACTCCAAAATCTCCAAGTTGCTCCCCGCTACAGAAAAGTCTGGAGGCAGGGGCGGCGCCCCCGCCAGCGACTCGAGCCACGCATCTCTTCCGGGGCGCGCCGAAAGGTCACGGCGCTCGGGTGAGGAGGACGCCGTTTCGCCTCCTTTGTCGCCCTCGCGGAAAGGCAAACACACGAAGAAGAGTCGCAGCGCGGCAAAGAGCATCTTCAGCAACCTCGGCGTCGTCAATACAGGCAAGAACACCTTGCACGCTGAAGACCGCGCGCCTCCTCCCTCTCTCTCCGCGTCGCAGTCGCGCCGCGACAGCCGGTGCAGCGAGGCGCCGAGTGTATGTACACTCGGTGGCGCGGCCGCCGTGGACTTCGAAGACGCCCCCTTAGGCGGCGCCGCCCCAGGTGACGGGGACGCGATTTTCATGGTGGAAAGCCGCCCGGAGCCTGTGTTTCAGACCGAAGGCGAGCACGGGGCGCGCCCGCGGCGCGCCCCCGGCGGGGGAAGTTGCGAAGGCCGAGGAGAAAGAGGCGCAGGGGCAGAGGCCGCTGAGAAGGCCGGGGGAGGGGGTGGGGCTGCGTTGGAGAAGTATGACACGCTCAACACAGACACTTCGGCGGCGATGTTTTCTGCGGTGGAAGATGCGGAGTTTCAGAGTTTTCCTCTCGACGCCGCCTCCAACGCCCCGCGCGCGAGACGCGAAGAAGACATCGGCAGCGAGGCTCCGGAGGACGCCACGCCGAAATTTGCTGCGTCGTCGTGGACGGCTGATGCCGCGGCGAGGCGCGACGGCGCTCTGTTTCTGGGGAGCGCTCGTCGTCTTCGCGTGCGTCCTCTGACGGCGAAGGCGAGCGCGCGAAGGAAAGCCGGTGGGCGCCGTCCCCGCGTCCCGTCCAGGCTGGCGTCGCCGGAGGGGAGAGAGAGAACGGCTCGGGAGAGGCGGCGGGCGCAGTCGAGAAGGGCAAGCGAGACGATCGCTCTGCTGGCCGGTCTGCGAAACTCCACGAATTCCACCAGACGGGGCCCTCGCTCGCCGCTTCCAGCGATGAGGAAGCGATGGAGGACGTGTCGCTGGCGGACTCTGTGAGTCTGCGCAGAGGAGAGAGCGACTCGGAGGTCTCTTCGCGGCTTCCCAGCGCACCTGTGCGCTCGCGCGAGATCACCAGCATCGAGCCATGCGGCGCAGCGGAGGGGGGAGAAGGCCTGCCTGCGGCCTCCGAGGAGAACGGCGAGACGGTTTCAGCGCCTCGCGGGAGGAAGGACGGAAACGGGGAAGCAGGAGGAAGCGACGCGGGCGCTGGTCGGCTGGGCGGCTGCGCGCAGGGGGAGGAAAACAAAGAAGAAGAGGCAGCGCCGGCGGAGGCAGCAGAACAGCGAGGAGAGAGAGAGGGCAGCGAAGCGTCGAGCTTTGCGGCGCGCGTGAACGGTGTAGGAGAGGGAGAAGGACCGGGAGATGAAGTCCAAGCAACGAAACTCGCCGAAGACGACACGAACTGGCTGGATGACGAAAGCGACACAGAGAGCTCTGATGAGGCGAGTCGCGGGACCAGGGAGGAAGCAGACGCGCCGCTTCCTCGCACCCGTCGTTCGGGGTCTTCGCTTCTCCACGAGTCGGTCTGTCTGTCTCTAGAGCCGTGTCCTCCCCGTGCCTGGCGGGAGCCGACCCATCGACTCACATTCGTTTGGCGGCTTCTTAGTGTCGCTTCCTGTACAGAGTGAGTTCAGTCCCACGTGCAGAAAGACGGATGTATTATACGTCTCGGCGTGCGCCCTCCGTTGGTAGGGTTGCCGGTGTTCAGCGATCGGCGTCTGCGTGCCCTCTACTGTCTACAGGGTCGCTGGCGGCGCTGCCAGGAGGCCGAGACAGTCGCAGGCGCTCCATCAGCGTCTCGCGCGTCGCAGTCGCCGTCGCGGTCACGCTCCACTTCTCGTGAGCGCCGCCATGAGTGCGCGCATGCGATGGGCGCCTTCGGACAGGAGGAAGAAGCGACCCCCGACGGCGAAGCGCCCTCGAGTCGCCGGCGCTCGCAGGCGGATCCGGCGGCCTTCCCCGACGACGCGTGGCCTCCAGAGTTCGGATATGCGGCGGCGCGGGGCTTGAGCAGAGAGGACGACTCGCCTCGGAGACAAGAGCCGGGCGCCTCGTGCGAGGGAGACGAACAAAAATACGTTGGTGGACTGCTCACAGTTGCGGCGTTTGATCAACTCTGGATCGGCTACGGCGACGGCGCCGTCGCGGTCTTCGCGCTCAACGACTACGAACTCCTCCAGTACTCCAAGCTCGCCTCTCCGAATATTAGCCGAATGGAGTTCTCGAAATACGCAGGTGCGTGCTCCGCGGCGATACTACAGAGAGAAAGGGGGGGGAGTCGCGGGTGGGCAAAGAGGAATAATTCGTCACAAAGCAGGTCTGTAGGAAGGAGCGTAAGGGCGTTTTTTTCTCGCAGCGTTTGACGCGCGTCACGGAAGAGACATGCGGCGGCAAGCGTGGTGGTTTGGAATGCCGTTTTGGGGAAAAAACCGGAGAAGACGAAGAAGACAGCCGCAGGGGGTGGAAGAACTAAGAGAGAGAAAACGAAGATTGTGGCTCGCGTAGCGTGAGAAGAGCAAGTAAGGACATGTTTGGGATGTGGGACGCGCGGAGATACACAAAAAGAAGACTTGATGTGCTTTGTTTTGCTCTTATTTTCTGGCCTTCTGCAGAGGTCGTTCTTATCCTGAGCGGCAATCAGCTCGTTACAGTATGGAGTGCACGTACACTCCAGTGCATCAGCCAGTAAGCTCCCTGCGCCTGTTTTGAGACAGCACGAGGCACCCCTATTCGCTCGCGAACGTGCAATGAAGAAAGTTGTGGGCATTCCCTTTCGTTGTGAAACAAGTGTTGTTTCCTTTACCAAGACTGCATAGTCTCAAAATGACGTGCATGCAGATATATATATATATATATATATGCTACGTTTGGCGTATGCGCTAGTGCATGGTCATGCAGCGCGTTTTGTTTTGGCACTCTAGTTTTAACTCGGCGCCCGTACAGCGAGCCTCGAGCGACGAGTTTTCCAGTATTTTTTCAGAAATCACTCACGTGTTGAACAGCCTCGTGCAGTGTGGGCGGGGCGTCGTGTATCTACACGGCGCGGTGCCTCCGATCTGATGGTGTACTTCTGCTGGGAATCAGCACCTCGTCTCCCAGATGTTTTTCTCCTTTTTTTAATGTCTTTTCTTCAGGATCCCAACATGGAATCTGACGTGCGGCATGCCGCTGGCTTACCTGTATGTGCTCGAGGCTCCTGAGGCCTGGGAGTCGAAGGTGACGATTATTCTCGCGGTAAGATGGCCTGCATATCCTAGCTGACTTGTCTTCTCATATGGCGCCAGCGGTTGGCGAGTGTGGCGGGTATTCTCACCAGGATCGCTCTGTCTTTAGCGTGTAGGTTTTTTTCAGGCGCCCTGTGATCGCTGCGCGTAGCGTCTCGTTGCGTGCCTGCCGTCCCTTTTCTTCAGGGTAAAAGTCGCGCCTCCTTCGATGTTTTTCTTTCACGTTCTCTGCTCACTTGCGTCTTCTTTTTTTTCAACTAAAGTCTCTTGTCACGAGGTGGTTTCTGCTCTTCGTGTCCCGTCCCTCGCGATCTTCAAAGACCTGTTGCTCTCCCTTCGTCTTTTCTTTCAAGCGTGCGCTCGCGGCGGAAGTTCGTTTTCGTCTTTCCTGCGTTGGGGTCGAGCCGCGGCGTCCTCGGCGTTCAGTCAGAAGGCGGCCGGGTGTACCGGCGCGTGGAGGGATGCTGCCTCTCTCTGTGCTTTTGGTCAAAGTAACGTTTCTTGAGGAACTCGACTGGCGGACTACGGGTGTGTGGCGGTCTCCGCAGGGCTGCATGGACGGCTCGATCAGCGTGCGGCGTCTTGAAACGGCGCGTGAGGGCGACGGCATGCAGTTCGTCCTCATTCGAAACTACGTCCGAGGTGAGGGCTTCGGCGGCGGAGTCAAGGCGTCTCGTGGAGAGGTGTTTGTCAAAAAGCGAAAGCCGCGCGCAGCGGCGTACGCGCCCGACGCTCGGGAGGGAGACTCCTCGTTGTGAAGTTCATTTTGAATGCGTTTTTTTTACTCGCATGGCTTCAGCAAGCGTCTCTATCTTGCCTCCGCATACAGCAGTGTCAATTCAGAAAAAAACGGTGTTTCGCGGCGCATGCGCGGGAAACGTTGCTCGGGTTTGTTACGCCGATTTCCAGCGCCATGTGTGGCGCTTCACTCCGCCACGAAAGTAAGCAGGCCGAGCTCGTCGCCGAGGCTTATTGTTAAACGCGCGGGCACCTGGGTGTCTTTCTTTGTTTCTCGGAACTCCTTCTTCTTAGATTCCCGTCGTTTTTCGCTTGCTGGCGTGTCTTTTTCGACAGAGGTGGAGCCTCAGGTGCCGATTAGCGCGATTTGCATCGATTCGTGGCTCAACGCCGCTTTCGTGGGAGACGCGAGGTAAGATTTTTTCCATCTCTCCGTGCGCTTTGTTGCGTTTCTTCGAGTAATGCCTTCCCTATGCGTGTCTGCCGTTTTCATTCTCGATTTGGAGGTCTTTTTTTATTTTTGAGTGTTTCGTTGTCTGCGTTCTGTGGATGTGCGGCTGCGTCTTTGCTCATCACGCTGGCGTGCGTAGACCCGCAACCGTCAACCTTACGATGCTGTGTGATTGCTTTTTATGTTCTCAGCGGCGTCGTGTTCACGTTACCTTACGTATTTCAGTTACTCGATCCGAACTTAGTTCCGTCTGCGGCTCTCTTGCCGCCGGAGGAAGCAAGACCTTCCTCGCAGGGCTCCTCGCGCGCTTCGCATGAGTCCGCCACCGAGCAGCGCGCGTCTTTGTCGTGAAAACAGCGTCGGGCGTCGCGGGCGTCTTTCTGGATCGTCTCTCCGCGCTTCTGGGCTCTCTTGCATGTGCGTAGTTTGCGTATTTGTAGGCGTGTTTCACGTGTGTATATTTATGTGCAAGTATGTATAGGCGTCGATGTCACTTCACGTCTCAGGCTGCGTCTCAGTTCGTGCGCGGCAACGGGCGGTGAAGCCCGGCGCGGCGCGCTGCATTCGTTCGATCTGAGAGGCGAGCGGAGTTTCAAATTGTCGAGCTTAGGTTGCCACAGCCCTTACGCGTGTGCGTCCACGGATGCAGAATAGATGCGCTTCACACGACCGCCGTGTCCGCGCATCTGCTTTTTCCGCCAGCCAACTGTCTCCACTCCAGTAGATATGCATGCACGTCCGCTTCTAGTTTCGTTTCTGCCTTGTATGGACCCCGAATCGCCGCAGCGAGGCCTCCTGTGACAGCGTCATGAGGGACGTGCTGCGCAGGGGGCGACCCCCGCGCCCGCGCCCACGCGCATTCTCAACAACTGGCGCTCGAGCGGATGCATGCGCCGCTCGCGCAGGATGCCTAATCGCTTTGCAGGTTCCCGAGACGCAGACGATTCAGATTTTTCTCTGTGCGCATGCACGTAGCTCGGATGGCGAGCCCCTTCAGCCAGCCCTGTGGATTCAGAAACCTTGGTGCTGTACGCCAACACCCGTAGTTCACCGCGTACATCTATATAGATAGATATAGACAGACATAGATAGATATGGGTAGATAGATGTAGATAGGTAGGCATTGATAGATACAGAAGTAGATAGATAAATCGACTCACACACTTTAGGATGCACATCCTCTGATAGACCTTCCCAGAGTGTTCGACACACACAACGGGCCCATGAAAGGCCCCTTGTGTGTGTCGAAACTTGTCCTCGCCGCTGTTCTTCAGCGGCGAGGACAAGTTTTGTTTTGAGACGCAGTGAGCGAGTTTCGGCTTTTAAGGCAGTTGAGAAGGGAGGCTGTTGATGTGCGAGTCTGCACTCGCGTTACCTCGCTTTGGCTTCCGATTTGGCAAAGCAAGCGCGAAGTCGCAACGGAGAGAAGTGCTTTGGTTTTAGGTTGCTCAGCTGTCAGCTGTCTCAAAGACGCAACTAAACCGTTAAAACGGCTGCACTGGGGGCGAGCCCCTTCTCACGCGCCTTGTATGCTCGCTTTGCAGCACGTGTCTCGACAGAGGTGTGACAGGATGTGGAGACAACTTTTTATGACCGTGTAAAGCGTATTCGTGCGCATGTGCCTGCATCTCTAGATTTGTCATGCACGCACATACTCGCCTTCTGCGCAGAAACCGCTCCCCCCCCCTCCCAAATGCCGTCTTCACTCTGAAGGAGCGTGAGCAGAGTTCGCTTTTTACTCCCTTCAAGGACTTCGAAGCACACATCCCTGCATCCACGGTTCCACTAGATGGCGCAGCCCCGCCGATGCAGTCTGTGAGAGGCAGAGTTGATCCTTCGTGCGCCGTTGCCTTTCACCCGGCTCAACGGGAAGTCTGCGGCGGTGCGCTGCCGCCTTGAGTACGGCGAGCGCGAATGAGGTTTTTTCAAGCTCAGCCGTTCGCAGAGAGTAAAGCCTCAAACTCAGTCGACGTTCGCTGTCTTGTTGTAGTTCTCGGTTTTATGCGCAAACGGGGCACTCCATTTGCCGCTCAATGTACATGAGTTGTTGTGTCTCACGTCAGCAAGGCATTCATTGCATGCACCGCTGCGAAGCATGGGCGGCCGGATTGAAGAAAGGCAAGGTGCTTTCTGCATTCGCCTGACCTTGTCGTGGCGGTTCGCAGGAGTGATAGAAATCCAGCCCTTCGTATTTTTGCGTGTGCATCGGCCGGTGTGCATGCGAAGCGAATCTCGTGTCGAGTCGCACGAGTTAGCCGCATGCGCGCTCGACGCGTTGCACATGAGGCGCTCTCCCTCTCAAACTCGAATTTTCTTGTCTTCCCGCCGCTTCCACAGGGCCTTTCTTGATCCTGCGCCTTCCGCCTCAACGCGCGTCTCGCCGCGAAGATGGAGAGGCCGGCTGCACCTCCCCGTTCTCTCTCGGGTGCCTCGTCTGCGGTGCCGTCGCCTCACCTCCCTTGCGCTCCGTACGCGCCGGATTCGTCGTCCTCTGTGCCTTCTTCCTCAGCCTCGGCGCCCTCTGCGCCCTCTGCGCCTCATGTTTCAGCCTTGCCGCCGTCAAATTCCTCTCCTTCGAGTCTCCTCGAGTTGCTGTGTCCGCGGTGCCCGTTTCCGCTCTCGCAGGTCTCTCAGGTCTCGCAGGCGCGCTCAGCGGCGGCGCGCAGGGGCTCAGCCGCCGCGTGCGCGAAGCGAAGAAAATTCGAGAATGCCTGCGCACAAAGCCCTCCGCAAGGCAGCCCGCCCGCGCCTTCTCGTCTCCCCGTGGCACGCCTCCGCAGACTGCAGACGCTTCTGCGCCTCTCGGTGGTGGCGCGGTGTATGTGCAGCGCGAACGCCGAGGCCGCGCGCGCGGCGGCTGGTGAAGAGGCGCAGAGGACGCGCACCAAGAAGGCAGACAAGCGGCGGAGCGAGGCTTCTCCAGGCAAGCCGGGCCCCAGCGCGGCCAGAGAGCCTGAGCCTAAGGCCTCGCCCCTCGGGTCTGCTTCCGTGCGCTGCTCCTCGCCCGCCTCCACCGCCTTGTCCTCCCGATGGACTTCCTCGCCGGCCTCCTCCGAGCCCGCTGCAGAGGCCTTCAGGGCCTCTGCAGCAGCTGTCAGGCAGCCTGTCGCTCGCCTCAAAGAAGAGGCGCTAGGCCCCGCGCAAGCAGGCAGTAGCAGAGCCTCGCCGCCAGCCAGTAAGAGCGGAAACAGTCGAGGACACGCCGCAGCGGCTGGAGCGAACCCCGTCCGCAGAGACCTCGAGCGAATGCCTCTGTATTTCCTGCATCCCAAGCATCGCCCGCTCGCCCTGCTGTTTCGAGCCCAACGCGATCCGGAGGCGCCGCTGCTGCGTCCGCTGGATTTTCAGGGCGGAAGAAAACAGACGAACGGCGCGACGGCCGGCGTGGAGGAAGGCGAGAGCGAGGAAGGAGGCGCATGCGCGTCAGACGAAGACGGCCTTCTGCGCATGTCTGAGGAGGTCACGTCGTCGTCGCGGGGGACTGCTCAGCGGCCTGAAAGACGGGATCGCGGCGGTGCGAACGCGTTGCCTCTATCTCTCTCTCACTCGCGCGCCTCTCCTGAAGAAGGCACGTCTCTGGATGACGCGGTGCGCGCTGTGCTCACCGAAGAGAATGTCTTTCCTCGCGTCGCGGACTACTTGCGCCGGTATTTTCACGCGTGCGGCGACCGCCGGAGGCTCACGCTTGGGCTTGCTCCTTTGACTTCGCCCTCTGCCTCGGCGTTTTCGGCATCCTCGGCGCCCTCTCCGCAAGCCTCGCCTGCGCGGCCGTTCGCGCCTTCGGGGCCTTCACCTGTCTCTGTGGAGCGCCCCGCCTTCGCGCTGCTCGCTCAGCCTCTGGCGCGCGAGGATTCTCGGCGACAGTCCTGGCGTCGCGCGGGTCTGACGCAGCCGCGCGAGTCCCTCGAGCCGTGCTCAGAGCCTTCCGCCGCTGCAAGTGCTTCTCAGCAGCGCGGCGCGGCGCGACCTCCGCTTGCCTCGGAGACCTCGCCTGCGTCTGCGCGGCACCCCAGCTTCCCATGCGAGGGAGAAGAGCGCCCATATTTCTCGTTTGATCAGGCGGCGCGGATGGCGCCGCTGCCGCAGGCACCGGAGTCGCCGTCTGTGGCGTCTCTGCTTCAGAGCATTCGCGCGCGCGTGAGGCGCGGCGAGCGCAGCGCCTTGACCGCGCAGAGTCTCCTCGCCTTCCTCGAGTCGCACGCCGAAGGCGAGGCCTGGCAGCGTATCGCTGCAGAATATTTGCGCGCCTTCAAGCCACAGAACGAGCCTGGCGCAGGAGGTCTCGGCGGACAGGGCGTCCCTGAGCGCCTCGACACGGAAAGTCAATCCTGTTTGCGCGAGACGCCGCGCGCGGCTGACTTTCAACAGCAGTCTCTCCGCGGCGCCGCGAGGCTTCCTTCTCCTCCCGCCTCCTCGTCTCCGTCTGTGCTCTCCGCGGCGTCGGGCTCCCTGCGTCGTCCTCCCGATCGTGGGGCCTCTGGGAGGCGCGCGTCGGAGCCGCTTTGCTCGCAGCCTCTGCCGGCGGCCTGCGCGGTGCTGGAGAGACTCAGAGAAGAATACCGCGCGGAGCTCGAGAAGGCGGTGTCCGGCGGCCACGACCCGCTGCCTGGCTTGGCAGCAGCACCCTGCGACTCAGCGCGAGTGACTGGAGATAGCGCAGAGAGAACTCACGCCGCGCCGCGGCGTTCGCCATGGGAGCACAAAGACGGCGCCGCGAGACCGAACGGGCGCCATCGAGGAGACGGCAACGACGCGGCGACAGGCGCGGAGTCCGCCTCGCAGCGAGAAGGGGAAGGCGCAGAAGCAAGCGGCAGCGAAACGGGGAGACAAGAAGAAGCGAGGGGACGCGAGGGACGGCCGGCTGCTCGTGGCGGAGGGGCGGAAGGGGTGAGGACGGAGCCGACGAATCCGCAGCGGGATCGCGCAGGTGGAGAGAGGAGACCGGAGTCGCAGGAGGGGGAAGGCGACGAGAAAGCGCGTCTTCTTGATGCCCAAGTCGAGCTTCTTCTCGAGATGTATCTGCACACAGACCAGCTTCTGCGACAGATTGAATAAGCTGCGAGGTTCGTCTCGGCGACCCTGGTGTTTCTGTGGGCGTCGGGGTAAACGCCTCGGAAGGACTAGGATAGACCGTGCCTCTTTCCGCGTCAGACACCTGCGAGGGGCCTCAGATGCTCATCTCTGCGGCAGCCAGCCAAGCAGGTGTAACTGTGCGCGTTTGTCTGTCTTCTGGTGGCAGTCAGGAACCTATTCTCTGCTGACGAGCGATCGGCAAGCGCCGCGACAGGCGCGGCGACAGGCAGCTCAAGAGAAAGGCGAGCAGGCCCGCGCGCGCCTCGCTTGGCTTCACAAGCTCGGTTTCTGCGTCTGTGAGGAGAACAAAGCTCTCTCCGTCACGCGTCACCCCAGGTGGATTCGTGTTGCTGGTTTTAGGCCGCAGGCGGCAGATCTCTCTGTGGCAGAAAGGCTAGTGAAGTCACTTTGCTACCTGCCGGCACCACTCGGTGAATGCGTCGCACAAAGGAACGAGTTCCTCGCCAAAGAGCGCGAGGAATGTGCTGCGCGACATAGGCTGCGAACTCTTTCTTAACTCCTGTCGCAGTCACTTGCATGCCGCCTGCCAGTCTTCCGCTTCACACGCGCCAGGGGGTCGCTTGCACGCTGGCTGGCATCCGGGCCTGTCCGTCAAGTTGGGACTATCGGTTATCTATTGTAAACGCTAACTTCCCGGTTACAATTTGGCTTATAAAACATCAGAAACAGATGCATACATGCGATGTGAGGCAGCTGTTGTCCTGAATCTGGAGACTCCAGAACGAGGGTACCGATGGGAGTGTATGTCGTTTGAGAAGAGGATACTGAAGTTCCTAAATACTGAAGACGAGTCCGATTACGAGGTGCAGACAACCTTGTTCTTGAGGTGGCAGGACACCGCCACCTCCCTGGACTGCGTGGTACACTATCTGAGAAGTAGGGATACCAGAAGTTAGTTCTCGCGAATCCGAAGCGCGTAGCGCACCCGCAGTTTATTAGAAGGCAACTAGCGAGGCGTTTTCTTGAAGGATGAAACTGCATCTTTTTATCAGAACTCATACTGTAACCGGCGGCGCAAGAGAGAATAGTTTCTGCGGCAGTGACCCTAAACCCTAAACCCCCGCAAAGGCTGGCAACAGGAGGATCGCTTTAGGGTTTAGGGCTGCTTCTGCTTAGAAGGTGTCTCACTACCAAGGAAGTGCTGCGCACTTTATTTTTGTTCAAAGCAGACGAAGCGCCTGTCGCACGCGTCACGCAGAGGGGCCTCTGACGAGTTTCATCGCGTAGGAATGATTGACGAAAACCGATTCACAGATTTTGCTCTCGCAGTCAAACCCGTTTCACTGAGCGTGTATTGCTGGGGCGGCCGCAATGCCATACGCGTAGCCGCTTCCACGAGTTAGCAAAGAAAAAACGTCAAAATGGTGTAGAGGAAAGCCTTTTACCATCGCCCACCGCGTCAATGCTGCGCAGTCACACGCCGTTCCTCGCCGGTACGAATCTAAATTTGCGGCGAATGCGCTTAAAGCAGAACGGCTTCTTGAGTCCGAGCACCAGAAGCTGTTCTGTGCCCAGATTGAAGAGATCAAGGTCTTTCATTTGCGTTTGTCAAAAGGATGCTACTCGCGCTTGAGGCTCCAAAACATGATGCAGAGAGCCGAGACTCAGAATGGCCTTCCCTCGTGCTCGCTATCTACACAGAGCTGAGGGATTCTTCTCGCGTGGCTCATACGCGCGGAGACCTCGACTGGAGTGCGAGTCTGCGTTTGCTTCGCGACCTTTTTCACCGTGGCGTCTCCTCTGTGTAGTTTGGGAACTGGGCAGTGAGAGCGTCTTCTTCGATTTCCTCCGCAGTTTTCCGCTCGAACCCAGTCCCGCCAGCTTGCAGCACGCGGTAGAAACTCCACAGCATGCTCAAGACGAAATGAGCAAGCAGGAGTTGCAGACCGTAGAACGCACAGAAAAACGCCTCGTAGGACGCCACAGACACTTCGACTTGGCCGTACGTCAGGATGCGCTTCGCGCCGCTGCCGCGGATCGAAGTGTCGCTCATGACGACGTATTCGCTGAGAGCCACGCGAGGCGAGACGGCGGACTCGGACTCGCCAGGGGACGGGTTCGAAGGCCGGTGGGTGAGCTTCCAAAGCGCAATGGCAGTGAGCGACATTTGCAGAGCCCACAACAGGTACACCATGATTTGAAGGTAGAAGGAAACGAACGCGATGAATGCGTTTTGCTGACCAGCCGCGCAGAGAAGGAGCGTCGCCGTGATGAGCCCGAGGGCGGCTCCTGTTGTGAAGGCAGCACCGCGGATGTTGAATTCAAACATGAGAAAAACAGAGAACGCGATGAGAAAGACCGCCCACAGCGTCACACCTGTGCTCAGCGGACAGCAACAGCACTGACGGTACGTAGCCTGTTTCTTTCGAGTGTGCGGCAAAAGAGGCTGGTCGTCCTTCGCCGCGTTGGGCGCCTCCCCGGCGAACAACGCCATTTTTAGCGCGAAGTACGCAGTCCGAGAAAAGTCACAGACGAAAATGTGCACGAGGATACAGCCAAAACAATCCTCTCCGAAAGAGGCCCGACACACAACGCGAGAAACCGCCACGGACTAGCTGCGACTCAGACCGAGTTATAACCCCATGTTTGAAGAGGCTGCCTGATCGCCAGCGAAATATGGCGCATAAGAAAAAAGAAAGAGTGAACCACACCCCTATACGGTGAGGAAGAAGAAATACAGTGGTCGGCGCGGGAGGAGACGCTGCAGATGAAGAGCTAGACTCGAATTGGATGGCATCAAGCGATTTCAGCCCGTCAGTTGCCTCAGAACTCGCGTCCCCCCGACGAGGTGCCAGGTTTGAAAAACAGACGCCTAGATGGCGTGACGGAATGGCAGGAAGGAAGGCGAATGGTTGTTTTATGTCGTGGAGGCACCTCCGATTTAGACTCGCCTCGAGTCGGTACACGCGATCTATAGAGGACGATATTTTTCGCGACTGCGAGTGACAGTTACTGGACAGTGGCAGACGCTGAGAGGTCACCTTGAGACAAGCGAAACTAAAGAGTTAGGTCTCGAAAAAATCAGGAGACGAACACACATTTCGGCAGAGGGTTGCCACGCGACCGCGCGTGCGGCACTCCGCCAGGCTATGTAAAAGAAGCAGCGCAGACAGTTTGCCAAACATGAAGCGCGAAGTTGTCCTGCTAGAATCAAACAGTGAAGATACCCACAGGTCCCTGCACGAAGTGGAAAGCCAGGGCAAAAAATCAAAAACCGAGCAGAGTCGGAGCTAGAAAGTTCCACTTTGGGATCTGCCCTTTCTCCCGACAAGACATGCCACAAAAAAAGCCACGAATGCCGAACTCAATAAAGAAAGCGACGTAGCTAGCTGTGGCGATCTCATGCAACTGGCGGACGGGAGTCTGGAGTTCTCACCCGCTCGTGACATCGCAAACCATTCTCTATTCGTTTTACTCTGCGTTTGTTGGAAAAAGTGTATACCTGAAGTCGCTGTCGTTCCAAACGAGAAGTGGTGTCCTAGGTAGCTGTCATCATCTAGCTCCAGACACCGCCGTCCGGTCGCATATCCCCCTACGGTTCTGATGCCATTGTAGTGTACCGTGTAATTTCCCTGTAAAAAACGTAGACACTCTCTCAGGAGCGATAAGGCACCCACCCCCTCAAACGTAGTTTCCCGTTGGAAACGTTTTTCTGTGGCGGAGTGCAAGAAATACGAGTTTTTTGGGAGAGACATTGCCTCGCCCTATAGAGTATCCCAGTATCCCCCCCCCTCCTGTTTGGCACGCTGCTTTTGAGTTCATGGTCCAGTTTGATCCCGTTCTTTTGTACTGATCTCGCATTTTTCTGGTGTGTGGGTGTTCGGGGGACGTCTCCTTCCACAATGGCGTTTTCTGACCCGGGTGGCGCTTTTGTCTGGCTTGCCGGTTGCCATTTTTCAGGGTCCTTTCCACGCGTGCCATAAGCCAGCGTTCAGGCCACACGCCAGTGTCATGCACGCAACGGACTCTGTCTGCCATTGAGGGAGAGTGAGCGCTGTGTTGCGCTGTTGTGAGCCAAGGCACAGTGCGTTTTCTGGGGCTGCCTGCACGTTTTGCGCCCGACTACAAACTTGCCATTGTCATCTTCATTGTTTTGTCTGTTCATGGCGTTCATTCGCGGCCTTTTTGCTTCTTTGCAATGTGGGCACCTTGCGTCTGGCTTCCCCCTCTGCGTCCGCGGCAAAGTTTCACTGAACCGCACTCAACAGATGCATTGCGCTCGTAACTGAGCTCTGTGCAGAGAGGTAGCATGCACCGCGGTGCCGGTGAGACATTTCTTTTTCTTCGGCGTGCTTTTGGAGGCCTCCCGGTTTCGCATCACGCTTCGACCCGCTGTGAGTGCGCCGTTCGGTGCGCTTCATTCCTTTCCTCCCCCGAAGTGAGTCGGTCCTTTACGGCGGCGAGCGAATGCGGCACACTTTTGCCGGTCTGCCGGAGACAGTTGCGGAATTTCGACTCAAACATGAACCCTGCAGGGGTGCTTCAGGGACTCTCTGCTGGCTTCGCGTAGCTGGCAGGCCGCGATCGTCGGAGCGCCCCTGATGTCGCTGAGGCCATTCGCCGCCGTGTGCAGCGTGTAATTCTAGCAGTCCACGTTTTGTAAATAGTGATCGTTTTTAGATCTGCGCCGCAGGCGCGGTTTCACTGAGTCTCGACGCCTGTGGCTTTCCCCTGCCTTTTCTCTACCTCCACACCTCGCCAAACTTTTTCCCAACCCGACAAACAGGCGTTCAGCCGCGCGTCAGCCTCCTCTCGCAGCTCAGGCCTCGTGTCGGCGCCTCAGGCAGCACTGGACGCTCTCTGTTCTGTCTAGCTGCTTCGCTGTCAGTCCTCTAAAAAGTTGGTTCGTGCGTCTCCAGACACCTGAGAACCACGTGTCGTGGAGCTCCGCTCTGCTGCCTTCCCCTAGTCCCCCCCGTCCCTGCCCTGCCCGTCTCCGTTCCGTGTGTTTGCCCGCTGGAGGGCGGTCTCTGTTTGTGCCTGTGTACGATGGAGGGTGTCTCTGACTCGTCTTCGCCTCCTTGTTCCTTTTCCCGCTGCTTGGGGGCCTCCTCGCTGTCTGTGGAAGCCTGTGCGCCGCCGACGCAGGCGGCGCGCAGCAAGCCCGTCAATCTGCAGACTTCTGCCTCGTCCTGCCTCCCTGCCCACAAGTCCGTAGACCGCGTGGTGTTGAATGTGGGCGGCAGGATCCACGAAACCACGGCTGAGACGCTGCTGAGCATTCCAGAGAGCTATTTTTCGGGGCTGCTGTCGGAGGGATGGCGCGCGGCGAATAAGGCTTGCGGGCGAGACGACACGATCTTCGTGGATCGGAATGGAGATCGCTTCGCTTACGTCTTGGATTTTCTGCGCGATGGCGTTCTGCTGTGCCCGAGAGACAAACTGCTGCTTCAGGGCCTGCGCCTCGAAGCCAAGTTCTTCGCGCTAGAGCCCCTCCTCTCCGAAGTCGACAGGCTCCTTGAGCAAATCGAACTCGAGCAGGCGGCGCGCGCTCTCCGCAAGATGAGCGTTTCAGAGAGGTGAGATATAAAAGAAACGCACGCGTGTACAGCTGCGAGATAACCGAGTTCGCCACGTCGTAGGAACGCGCAGCAGTTCCCGCTAGCTGTGAAAGTCCACTGGACGCGTAGCCCACTCGCGAGCTTCTGTCAGATCAGACAGGGTATGAGTGTTTGCAGCACCCAATTGTGTAGCGCGTGCAGTGTGTTTGCGTGCTTTCTCCTGTCTCCCTTTCCTCTTCCAGCGCTTCATACGTATCCTCGTCTGCGTGTTTTGCCCGGTTTTCCAGAGCTGGATTTCGCACATTTCGCGTCCTCTGTGTATCTGTGTGGTCAGCGTAGTTGTTGAGTTTGCATTTCACTCTTCTTTGAGCCTGCTGTGTGGTACTTGTGCGTTAAAATCAGATCCTGCGGAGGAGGCCAGGGCTCGAGTGCAGCTGAAGGTTCGACGTCAGGTTTTTCTCGCTTCTCGTCGCCCGCCAAGAGTCGGTGTATTCCAGGAGACGGCGTAAGCGAGCCGGACTCGCCTCCAGTCGTTTCTGTCTTTGTCCCGCCGACGCCAGTCGTTCTTCCCATGCACACAGCATCTGTCTTCCGCGCGCCCAAAGATTTCGTAAGCTCTCGCTGCGATCTTGGCGGCCTCCACAGCGCCATTCACAGTCTCCTGTCTCGCCAGCAGCCCCGGGGGCGTGTCGGCGCAGGGGCTCCCAGAGGACTCTAAAAACCTATAACTTTAGATTGTACTTCCAAGAAGTGTTTGAATGAATGCATCGATCGAGACGAGGCGCGTGGGCTACCGCGTTTGTGTGCACTCTCGGTTGATTGTAATTTGGTCGTAACTCTCCGATCTCGCTGCATTCTAGCGACATCGCATGCGGCAGTTTCGGGTGACATCGCATGCGCTAGGCTCTCCGTAGGACGCTGGAGTTTCAGTGCGGCTGCGAAAGATACGTCTGTGTTTCGCGTGACGCGGCCCTGGCGAGGCGCCACACTCGGATAGCACTGTTCTTTGCACGCGTGCTGCCCATACGGGGGGGATTTGTGTTTTAGGTGTTTGCGGAAGAGGGTCAGTTTTCCTGTTTCCTGGTCCTGACCGAAGCCCCATGTGCCAAGCGCCGCCTCTTTCTGCGCTCTCTTTTCAGCGTATGTTTGAGGCGTCTTTAGGGAGCCCAGCATGCAGTCGAACCAGCAGCCCGAGCGGCAGAGGCAGCCTTCACAACTCAACTGACAGAGACGGTCCAGATCGCAGTGAAGAGGCTCAACGGCGAGCGCTGATTAACGACGACCCTGAGCCGCCTCCGACTTTTGGGCCTGGCGGCGTTGCTGGCGACTCTCGAATCTGCCTGGGGGAAAAGGTTTTCCGCACTGACGCTGACTTTTGAATCGGGGGGCAACGTGAGCGCGAACCGTGAAGGGCGTGGAAGATCAGCGGGGCGCCGAAGCCGCGAAAGAGCGTGTGGCGATGGGCGAACAGATGGTCAGCTTTCGGGGGAAGGGGGGTGGGGGGGTATGTGTCACTGCATGATGAAACCCGCATTCATCGTGTCCTCAGGCAGGACATGTCACCTTGGCGTGGAGATCGCGACGTCGATGAGTCGGGCCGTTGAGTGCAGCTTTTAATCAGGAACGCACAGAGCGATATCACAACCTGAAGGCTTTCTCCAGAACGGGATCTTTCCCTGCCTCGGCCTGCGGATTTTGTCGCCGCCCCGCTGTTGGGGGGCTGCAGATTGCCCTACTCTATGCAGTGTCCGCCAGTTAGAAGTGTAGAATTGAGCGTAACGGTACCAGAAGGGCATAGCAACCACGAGCGGGGTGTGTATACGCGCGGAAGTTCAGCAGGTGTCCCAAACTCATGCAGCGAGGGACGAAAGCACTCCTAAGAAATGCAGAGATCTAGAAATGCTCCTTCCTCTGCGGGGCTTGTCGCGAGGGTCGGCCTTCATGTAACTGAAGTCCAGTGCCTGTACCTCTATGGTACCCGCCGTGTTGAGTTTTGTAGTCCTTCCGACGTCGCTTCACGGATTTCGATGGATCAGACCGCAGTTGTGCTGCCCTGTAATGCGCGCTCTAATCAGTTGTAGGACAGGCCCTGGCTGGCCGCCTTAGAATGTTTGTATCCGTTGTGGATCACATCCATTTTCTTAAGGAACGCGGTGCTACCACGGATATCCGGTGTTCCCGATTCTCCGGAATAGAGGCCAGTGCAGGGCACGTCGTGCTACCCTACCTCTTGCGGCAATGCGCGATCACACACTTCCAGCTTGATAGCTGCCATTTCGTTTAGGGATGCAAGTACTTCCAGAACACAGGAAAAGTAGGCACACCTCTACACTACTGTATCTTTGTGGTCGAGCTTGTGTTGCGTGCTGTCACGAGCTGGAGTGGACGGCCTCTCACGGCGGATGCGCGCAGTATATTGAGAGAAATGCCGGAGATCATAGAGCCATGAAGTGCTGGAGCGTTGCAGCGCCTTTCGCCCGGCTTGCAGTTAAGTCACCTATATCCTTTCTCTCCAAGCCCCCTGCGGCGGTCGACCCTCGCTTGTAGTCAGCGCTCATCCTATGACCCTCCCCCTCTCCACCACCCCTTCCCCGTCCCGTCCCCTACCATTTCTGCGGGGCACCGACAACATAACTCAGCATGCCGCAGCATCGTAGTGGACACGCTGATCTACGGGTGTCCAAGATATGTCGAATAGTGTAACTCGAGGGTCAGTGTCTCGAAAAATGTCTGTGGGTTATGCAAGGGTCACACATCAAAAGGTTTCCACCCGAGGTCAGCGGTGCAACGTAGCGGTGGTGTTACGGCAGCAACAGTACCACGATGCCGGCGATCCATCGCGCCGACTAGTCAGGAGCTACGACACTAGTGGAGTTGTGCCGTAAGAATGGTTGAGCACGAGCAGGGATCAACAAAAGCTTGGTTATGACAGTTGACCAAGCAGATTCAACTTCCCTACGCAAATAGAGGGACGCGACGGACCGGGCAAGTCCGTCGCAAGACTAAGCGTTCAGACCCGTCAAATGAAATCTGAATAGATATTTAAAATGAGGGCAGACTGGGAACACGCAAGGGGAAAAGCGACAAGCCAGGGGAGGGGCCCCTCCAGCTTGGCAACTCGAAGTGTCGAGCGCGTCGCGCCCGTCTCGCGTCCCACAGCACCGATTCTGAAAAGCTGAAAAGTCCTCTTGCTGTGTGTTGCGAGCATCTTCATGGTGCCGAGCTCACACGGCGCCTGCTGCGTCAAGAAGCGATTCCGTATGTACGACGTGCTTTCAAGTTAGGTTTCTCAGAGAGGGTCATCTCTCCAGATTCGAGTACCCGGCAAACCGCTACCCCGGCGCTCCATCCGAACGCTCAAGACGGCTTTTTTGTCTTGCAAAGCCATCTGGCAGTAGAATCAATTTCAACATTATAGGAGGATCTGATCCGTTCTCTTTGGTTGCAGCCAGTCATGCGCCGAAACCTAACATCGCAGCTCATGTGGCACATGGCAACACGGAGGCTTAGTTGTAACGCAGCTCGCTCGCGACACATGACAACTGGAAGACGCAGTAGGAAATGACTCAGATTTGAACAGGGTTCGTCACCTGTATGGCCGCACTCTTCAGTCTGCTCTGGCGCACGCTCCCAGCAGTTACTTTGCGTCGCTGACTAAAGGTGCGCCGCGGCGGCTGTATCCATCTTGAACCAGTGATGATACTAAAGACTCTTGTAAAGAACCGGCGAGAAAACCGAAGCCCTACCAAAAGGTTGGCACGCAAGCAGTGCTGTCTGCGTGTCTTCGCTCCATAAGCGAAAACAATGCAGGTCCGTAAGCAGTTCTCGAATCAGCGACCAGACTCATTCCCCCCCGTGTCTCACTGAACCGCTGCAGTTACCTCGGATCCTTCGAGGAAGGCATTTTCTCCCTCCTGGCCGTACGGCACGCCCTTTTATGGACGCACCGTTGCAGCAGCTTATTGAGTCGATGGACTTCCCTACCGATGGCATCATGTCTGACACAGACGCGGAGAGTGGATCGGAGCGCCTGCTCAATTCTGCACATCTGGCCCCTGCCTGGAAGCCTGGCATACTTCCTGGGCCTTTCTCGAACATAGAGAGAGGACGGGTAATAGGCAGAGGGCTGACCTCCGGACGTCAGGAGCATCCAGCGCTGGGAGCAGATCGTTTTCGCCTCTCCTCACTGCGCCCACCATTCGAGCCCGATGGACGCAGCCCCGTGAAAGATGTTTGTTTCCCTCTGCGTCCCGGATGTCGTGGTCTTGCTCGTGCTCCTGACAGGCAGAGTGACCCGCTCACTTGCAGCAGTCTGGGAGGGGATGACTCGCTTGACGTCTTTCCAGAAGACTCTGTAAGGCCACACTCGGCACTCCAAAACAGCTCAGAATTCTGCACAGAAGCAGTGCGTCCCGGCTTCCTTGGTTCACGCCCGCCCGAAGGGAGCCTCGACGGCGGGTCACCCCTCTTCCGGGCCTCAAGGAACTCAGGCAAGAATATTCCGCTTCCACAGACTGTCGAGGGAACCCTCCCGACGAACAGATCGCCTGGCAGAGGCCGCTTGGAGGAAAATTCTCCCACCTGGTCTCTACTGCAGTCGCCTTCTCCACTAGCAGCTGCCCTCGCAGCAGAAAAGCCGGGAGGCTGTGACACTCCGTCGGTAACGCACAACCGCCCCGACAGCCCCTTGATAAAAAATACGCAGTGTGAGGGGCTCCGCTTTATCGACGGAAGCAAGCATCTCAGCGATTCTTTCCAACCCGCTTGTGAAGGTGCCAGCACAACAGAAGTCGATATTGACAGACTACTCGCCACAACACAGACCATCCTCGACCGCAGCGACATCGGCCGCCGCCCCCATTTCGCGAATAATCATTTGGATGGAGATTCCCAGCGCAATGACAGGTGGTCAGCTCCTGCTTCTGGACTGAACTTCACGGCGCAGAAGCAAGCTGCCGAGGGGAACTTGGTTCATCTGCAGCACGGGATCACGGCGCTAGAGGAGCTGGTAGACGAGACGGAACGGAAGATAGAAGGCCTCGGACGATGTTCTCGCAAAAGCGAGGATGACTCTGGCTTTTCTTTCTCAACAGAACATCCTCATTCTCTGGAACGAGTTCTTCACAGGGACGCCGAAGCGCTGAGCCGAAGTGCAGGGGAAGTCGCTCAGTACCCCCCGACAAACGGGTTACGACTCGATGAGTGCCTTGAAGCCAGGGGCCTCCTACCCGAAAGCCCGTCTTGCCGCACGCGGCATCTTCAGATTTCCTCTCTCCGACCCAGTGCGCGAGAGGCCGGCTTCCAAAGGAGAGTCAAGGCTGATGTTGGACGGGAGTCGGAGGGCAAATTGACACTGGCAAGCTTGGCAGAACATGACGAGCAGGCCCCAGATCGGGATACCAGTCCTGGTCAGCTCCTCTCGCTTCGGGCCGGCGGCGGGCCTGCGAGGCTCTCTCGTCCTGTGTCGGGCCTGAGAACAACGACTTCAGGCTGCGGAGTATTTCAGACTGTCAATTTCGAGCCCGCGAATGCCTATCTCGGCAAAGCGGGCAGCGCATTAGGGCTGCCAGGTAAGTTTCCAGTCCTTCTCAGTCGGCTGCGCCTTCACTGCAGAAGCGTAGAGCCAAGCGATCGCATGTGCAGCAGGCGACTTTGTGGGACGAAAGGCCTTTGAAATATCTTTCTCGACTTCGCCGGGGGCACTGGTGCTCGACGTGTGTCACCGAGACCTGGGTCCGTGTTGCACCAGAGTAGATGCGCAACGCAGCATGCGTAAAGGCTGCTTCTCAGCCCTTCAGTCGTTCTCACGAAATTTTCGCCTGCTTATATGTGTCGCAGGGGCGGCTTACTGCCCGGGTGAGTGGCTTCAAAGAGCTGAAAGACCCTTTTCCATCCGCTTCGGTGCAGGTGGTGACGCGTCGAACTGTTCAACTTCCTCTTCTGTTAGGAGTCCACATTTTTGCGCCAGCGGGGAACACCTCCTCGGTCAGGAGCCAGTTCTGCGAACGCATCCTCAGCGTCTGCGCCCGTCTCGAAAGCAAGTCTCCTCCGCACACTCTTCTTTTTCTTGTCAGCCTCCTCTCTCTCCCGGTCGCGTGCTACGCGACGCTGCGAGGATCGATGCCGCATCTGAGAAAACGAGGCCCTTTCGATCTGCCGTTTCCCAACGCGAGCGTTGGATCCGCAAATCCCAGCACGGACTGCCCCGGTGCGCTGCCGCCCACACTGGCTCTGTTTCCCTCGGTACTGCCGCGTGTTTTGATCCCCCGATTCGTCAGCACACACCCGTGTCTCATGCGGAAGAACGTCCAACTCCCGCCTCGCTCCAGTGCCGTTTACCACCCTCGGAGGCGTCGTCCGCTCGCGGCGGACTGGGTCAAAGGGAGATGAGCGCGATTGTCGCTGGGCGGGGGCGCGACTTCATCCGGCGCTCTTCAGCATCCTCGGATTCCGCCGCGGTGCTGGACTCGACGCAGCAGGCGGAGCCAGAGCTGCAGGCCAGGTCGCCGCACGACAGATGCAGTCAGTCCGCGCGCCTGAATGCGCTCTTCGCTTGCGACCCTGCGAGACCCCTCTCAGAGTCGACCCGCCACGCCCAGCGCCGCCCGGGGCGAAACGGCTCAACTCACTGGGATGCCGACCTCAGACGCGCTAGAGACGCCCCGCTACTCAAAAAAAGTTGCAACAGTATGTACCTGCGGCACAGCGCTGTGGCGGATTGGACAGACACTTTGTCCGCGGCCTCTGCGATTCCTCCCGACGGGCCGTGGCAGCCCCTGGCGACTCCCCTGGAGGGCAAAAGCGAGCCGATCCAGTGCCCCCCTGTCGCCGGCGGCATGCCCGCGCGCTCTGCCGAAGACCTGGATCTGCGCGCCTTCAACAGAAACGCGCATATCGCAGGCTCGCATCCGATGCAGAGCCCCGTCTGGAGCCGCCCTTGTCCCCCGCCAGCCGCAGAAAGAGTCAACACACATTTCGAGCCTTGCTGCAGCAAAGTCTCCGCCGAGCTCCGTACACAGGGCCAACGTGCAGACGCGCTTCCAGCGCTAGGGGGGGAGGTCGTTTTCGCGAGAGGCCCCAGCTGCTGCTGTGGCAGCGCCGAGGAGCCCAGAGAGTGCCTTCTGAAGCGAGATCGAGCTGTGCAAAGTTCCCCTGAGCTACTCAGCGCAGCTGCTCGCTGGCCTCCCGCGACGGCAGTGTCAAGCTGCGCAAGCGACGGCCTCCGCCACGCGGCAGCGAGGAAGCGAGCTGCCGAGTACTGCGAGACGGGTTCCTCACCCGTGGCGAGGCCCTGCACGGAGAGACAGAGGTCGGGAGATATTGACAGCTTCTTGAACTGCGATCAAAGCGAGAAGCCGCAAGGCAATTCAGCCCAAAGATCCACACTCCCATATTTCGCTGCTCCATCTAAAACGGGCGACCTCGGTAGCAGCCAGCGAGGCCCGGTAGTATGTGAGACTGCGTGCTCGCCGCTACATACGGAACAGTCTGCGCCCAGCCAGCCAGGGAGTGAAAAGCGCGTTCGCCTTCTCTCGCGCTCTTCTGGGGAGACCTCTCCTGCGGACCTCGGCAGCGCCACCAGTTCGGGCGAAATCCATTACGGGTCTCAGAAGCCAGGGCACGCCCGACAGCGTTCATCGCGCGCGTCGCACGGAGGCGCGACTGATGTTGCCACAGGTACTTCGCCAGTTCGTCGCAGAGACGTCTCCGCGGGAGGCTCGCCGAGGGATTCGAGCTCTGACACATCCAACAGGGCTGCGGGGCTGGAGGATCGATCCCCAGCGGCTTCAGGGCCGCTGCAGAGAGTCCGTGGAGACGCATTTGCACTGCCATCAGTAGATGCGTCTTCTGAGGAAGACATCGGCCTCGCTCAGGTCTCCCCAGAGGATTCTGGGCGGCCCTGTCCCCTGGCGCAGCCGGGGGGACTAGACCTAGCGGATCTATGTCAACAGGATGTGTTGAGAGACCTCCTGTGCAGTGAAGGTTCGAAACTGGAAACGACAGTACTGCCCACGACGCAAGATGTGCCGCACGGGGCTGCGTCCAGCCAAGGTGAGGTGTGTTGAGGCGGATACGGGCGTCTGTGTGCTGTGAGCTTGTGAGGAGTCTTCACATCAGACGATGAGGGCACGTAAGAACGACACATGACCCCGCAGTTTGCGGCAGGATTCTGAGTGAGAAGGAGGTCGTTTCGGCCATTGCAGCTCAAGCCACGGCATGTCGCTCACTCGAACGATGCCCCCCCAGTTTGAAGACGAGAGCCTCTTTCTCTCCACGAAGCTCACCGCTAACGTGTGCTCACAACGATTTAGATTTGCCTCCTGTTGCGTGCCTTCCGCAGGCGCTGCAGACAGCCGAAACGCTTGCAAGCACATCATTCTCACGCTGAACGAGGCGCTTCAGAAAATCGGCGGTTTGAGGCAAGCGGCGGCGAAGCCTGCGCTTCCTCATGATCCGCAGAGGCTGTCCAGGTACCGCCTCGGGGTAGCCGTCTTCTCACAGCTGTCGGGGCTCCCACACACCCCGTACTCGAAGCGCCACAAAAAAGGGCTTACTGCCACTAAAGCGACGCCTGCAGACTTTGTCGGTGACGGTCTCCATATACTGAAAACCGATCTGTGGTCGATTCTTAACACGCACCGTGACTGCATTCTCACTCCCATTTGAAACCCTAGACGCTGAAACAGGGTTTTGCAGTGCCGCACTGCCGCTGCCACCGAGCACCGGGAAGCGGTGGCTGGAAAACACGGATCACGACCACGCGGGTCGCGGGGTGCCAAGGTCAAGCATTTCGAATTGATAGACCTTGCCTTTCTGCGCTTTACTGCAGAGAGGAGGGCATCGAGAATGCTTTGAGCACCGTGTCCAGCTGGCTGGAGTCCCCCTGTGCCTTGGGCAGCAGAGCGCAGCACCACCGACTTGCAAACCCGAGGGGAAGGCCGCGCCCCGCCGCCCAAGTTACAGAGTCTTCCATCAGCCGCCACCACCTGAGTCTGGAGCTAAAAGAAGTGCAAGAAATGCTTTTAAGACTGATGGAGCCGGATATCGAGACGCCGCCAACCAAGAAAACGCGGGAAAAGCCTGGTTTGCCGTCTGATGACGCGCCCTTCTCTCCGCCCACGCCAGGCTGCGGAGAAAGCGAAGGCCTGGAAAGCACACACCTTTGTCGATGCCGCAGCGCGGGCCCTCCAGCGGAGGCGCTTCCCGCTTCGAGGGCGTGCCTTCAGCGGCGCAGAACTGACGCGATGTCGCGGCCTGCGCTCCCACTCGCTGAAGACAGTCTGGCAACCGGTCGTCACTCATTGTCGATCTTCGAAAGCCGCGTCAGAGGGCGGCGCGCTTCCATTGGCGGAGCATCCCCTTCTTCCATGAGGAGTCAGCCACACCCACACGCCACACGATTCCAGACGCTTCCCCTCGCTCGCGCGTCAACTTCAGCACTGGGAGAGAGACGCGCTGAAGCGCGCGCACACGGCGCGGGCGCCACGGGAAGAAACGAAAGATCGAGTTCGCTGAGGCGAGCGCGTTCGCTGCCGCCAGTTGCAGCATCGCACAAAGCCAGGCGACAAACGTCCCCAGAAGGTCCTCCTCAGGCCGCGCGGCGCCCCTTACCGGCATCAGGGCACGCTTCCGCGCCCGTACAGCTCTCCCAGGCTCAGCAGCGGTCTTTGAAGCCCGCGGATCTGCCGCGCACAGCCCCGCTGCACCCGGGGCGGAGTGGGGTCTGCGGCAGGGTGTGGCGTCGACTCTCTTCGAACGACCCCACGCGTAAGGCGCCGACTCACCTGGAGACTTGGCTGCGGACGCCAGCGTGCATGCAGGGTGCTCAAAACAGAACTGACTGCTGTGCAGTTTGTTTAGGTAGCCACTAGGGCCTGGCGAGCCCTGTGTGAATCAGACCGGGCGGCGCGTGAAGTGCCTCGTGTGGGCGTGTCCGCAAATTCCCTCTTCTCTCGCGTGCAGGACAGCCGCCAGACTGCAGCGTTTCGACGGCGAGCACCGCCTCCGAGCCCGTGGAGGCCGCCCTATGGGCAGCAAAATCCCGGCGAGCCGGCGAGAAGAGAAAAACGGAGCGAGCCTCGCTGCGCACCGACGAGTGCCTTCTCTACTGCTCGCGGGCACCGCCCCAGCGCGCGCCGTCGTCGCTGGAGGTTGAGCGTCAGTCTGACATCCCTTGGCCTTCGCGAAGCGAAGGAAAAGAAGGCTGGGGCGGTGGCGCGGAGGCCTCGGTTGGCGGCGCGCGCGTCGCGAGGCGAGATCAGAGGGGACCTAGTTCGTCTCCGAAACGAGGTCTGCGGCGTCGAGCAAGCGGCCACCGGGGACGAAACGAAGACTGGTGTCTGCCCGGCGAGACAGCGAGCGCGTCAGATCGGCTGAAGCCGCTTCCAGTCACGTCTAGGAGATCCCAGTTGCAGCTGCCTCCTGGTCAGCACGCGAAGAGCGCCCCCACCGGGTCAGTGGCCCCCCCGGCGTCGAGGCCGCACCGACTGCTCGCGGCCGCCGACCTGCATCCGCTGCCTTCCAGCCGACGGGCGTGCCCAGGGGCGAGAAGAGCTCTGAGGCAGAGCCTCTCCTGCAGCGCGCGCCCGGGGCCTCGAGACCCGCTCTGTCCCCACCAGGGACTTGTCGCCCTGCAGACCCCGCTTCCCCGGGGCTCCTCCGCGCAACGCTGGGGCCGACCCGCCAGCTGTGGACTGCCTGACTCCCGCACGTCTCCAGGCCGGCGACACCGCCTAGGCGAAGGCACTCCGCCTTCGCTCGTGCGTTCCGCGGAGAGTCTCCGCGGAGAGCGACAGACCCCCGCGGCGGTTGAGGCGTCGCTGACGAGGCAGACGCCAAACCGCGCCGCTCGAGAGAGGCGAAGCCACAGTCAGCAGCGCACTCGCGCCCCCTGCCCAGGGAGGCAGGACCCGATGGACGCCCTATCCCAGCGAAGGCCTCCGGAGGCGTCAACGAAGTCGCAGAGAGGAGTCATGCCGTCGCAGAGCCGCCAGAGGAGCTTCGCGCGAGTGAGTCAGGAATCAGAACGTGCAGCACTCCGAGCGAGTGAATGCGCGCAACGCGCACCCGGCGTGCAGATTCAGCTATCCACAGAGAGGGCTTGCATGGAAGCCAACGAGAGGACAGCTGCGTCCAGATCGCTCCACACCGCCTGCCAAACGTCTCCACTGCCGCAAAGGGACTCGGGCGGAAAGCACGCACAGGCGAAGCCGAGCGGACTGCCGGCACTCGAAGCGTCTGCCGGCGGGAGAGAGGGAATGGCTCGCGAAGGTGATCCCAGCTCCGTCGAAGAGGGCGCAGCGTTCTGTGGATCTCGCGATGCATATCTCAGCAGCGCCGCAGGCACACATTCCTCACCTTTCTGGCAGGCATGCGAGGACGGGAACCCCACGGGAACCGCCGGCCCCAAGCAGCAGGCCCCGCCCCCCCACAGCCGGCTGCTCCATGTTAGTCCACAATGTAGAAGCTGTGTGAAAACGGCTGAGGCGTCAGCCGACAGGAAGCAGCCGTGCGCGCCTGAGAACCCTGCGCCGGGGACGGATGGGCTAGAAACGCGGCTAGAGAGGTCTGCAAAGGATCGACTTTTAGACCCCAAGCCGTGCGCCTTCCCAGTGCGCAGCATGAGAGCGCGGGTCCACGCAAGCGTGAAGCATCGCAAGAGTGAAGAAGCTGCGGCAAGTCTCTTGCCAAAGGGCGAGCAGGCTGAGATCTGGGACGATTCCTCCTCGCTCCCTGGCAGTGCCTCTGACTCCCCCGCCAGGGTCGCCTGCGAGCTGCTGTCTCAGCAAGAGAAGGAGGCCCGCGAACCCGCGCCGCGCACTCACCGGCAACCGCCCTCTTCACGGAACAGACGTGGCGCGTCCTGGACTTCCAGCGAGTCGCCTGGACGCGCCGACGAGTCCCTCTTCGCCTGGGGCCGCTCAGGAGAGACCCGCAGGGCTGCCTCAGCCTGCGAGAGCGATGACAGGCTCGGGCGCTCTGCAGCATCCGCGTTCGACTCGTGTGCATGCTGCGGCAGCACCTGCTCAAACGCAGCAGCCGATCAGGCTTCCTGCCAGATAGAAAGAGCGGCGGGGAGTCTTTCACACAGCCCACAGTCGGCTGGCGGAGTGCAGCGCATCGCAGAGGACTCAGAGCTCGAGATGCAGGCCAATGAGTGTTGCCTTGCCGACCCGTTCCTGGAAGGCAGTCGCGATCAGAAATTCGCGAAAGACCGTGACGGGGACACAACAACATGGGAAGCGACAACGCATTCTACGGACTCGGTGCTCGAGGTTGACATGCGTGGCGCGCTCACGCCGACAAAGCAGTATGTGGGGTCGCGTGGATTCTTGTGTATCGTGTGTATGCTTGGATGAAGGTGCCTCTGAAGGTCTGAAGGACGCCAGACGCACCGACCCACGCCTCTGATGGGGAATTCAGTTAGATCCCGTCGTTTCTTCAAACTTGCTCGCCAGCCTCACCTTAAGGTGCTAGCCACGCACAGACCCGGGGGACAGAGCGCGCCGCCCCAACGAGACAGCGCCTGAGCACTTCTCGACTCTTTTGTGAGAGCCCAGCAGGCCCGCTGTGTGCGATTGTGTTGGTAGCGGGCCTATGTGGCTGGTTTTCTTCTTTTACGCTTAGAAGGCGGTGCGCGAGGCGGCAACAGGATTTCGCTGACTACTTGGCTCGCCGCTACGGAGAATGCCGCGGGGCTGTAGCTGCAGAGTCCCCTTTTTCGTCATTCGGCGGCAGCGCGACGCCGAGCTGCTTCCAGACTCTGCCGACTTCGCGATGCTGCACTCGAAAGCTCGAGAGGGGTCAGCCGCTCGGAGTTTTTGAGGTTCGGTGCTGCGGGTCGCCTTTTTCTCCCTTGACAGAGAAGAGCCGATCGGCGCAGGCAGTCGCAAAGGCTTTCGGGTGTGCATCGAATCGGGCTGTGATTCTCAATGCCCTTCAACACGCTTGCCTAGCCGGTGAGCGCATGTGACGACGTTGAGCATGCCAGGCTACTTGAGCTGCATTTAGGAGTGATTCTCTCTTGGCGCCGGGGTTGCCTCGCATCTACTCTCGAGCGTATGTCGCAGCAGATTAGCGGAGGGTGCCCAGTTTCTCTCAAAGCCTCGCGATTGACGCGCCTGTCGGAGGCGCGACCTGCGTCCTGTTGCTGAAGCATCTGGCGTTCATTCCCCTTGCCCTTCGCTCATGCCTCACGATTCTGCGTCCGTGTGTAGGCATAAGGGAACCGCCGATGTGGGGTGAGGCAGCGCCGCAGTCGCTCAGACACGAGCTTGTTGTGCCGACGGCGCGGAAATCGCAAGTCCTGTAGTTCGTTTTGCCATGCCTAAGGCCAGCTGCTAGCAATCTGAGGAATTGTGAAGCACATAGAGAATGAAAGCTGTGACGAAAAGAAAACAGAGCCGGCGGAGACTGTCCTGCAGCCGGTTTGTCGGGAGTCGCGCGTTCATCCACTGTAGCCGTTGTGTCTCGGTTTCGCTTTCTCTTCGGGCCTGCTTCAGGGGAAGTCAACCGGCGGAGGCGCGAGCGTCTGATCGCCTGTTTCAACGAAGAGTGGACAGAACGCCGAGTTTTCATCATTCTGCTGAAGGGCCCTGGTGACCGCCACGAGCTCAGGGCGCTGTACGCCCTCGACGCGAGACGGGGTCTAGTAAAGGTAGGCCACGCGCATTTGACTAAAGAGCCATGCAGTTCATTGAGAAAGAACGTATTTTCGCTGTAAAGCTTGTCAACCCTAAGAGGCGAACGAAGAAGTGGGTGCCATTGCGCTCGTAAACTTCGTTAATCACAATCGCCACCTCCGCCGTCCACGGACTCCATCGCTCACGGGCGTCCATCTTCACGCGGCTGCCTAGAATTGCTGTTTGTTGACTCAAGTAGAACTATTGGAGCCCCGGTTGCCAGACATGACGTTGGCGGGGGGGGGCTGGGGGCAGAGAGGGCCTTGCGGAATCGGCGGCCTTCATAAAAAAAATTTTTCTCAGCTGGTGGAAGGCGGCGACAAGACGTAGTCTCTATGCATGCACCCGTAGTCGAGTTCGAGTCCTCACCTCCTCTGCGGTGTTCGGCAGCATGAGTTGCAAGTGCCATTTTCTTTCTCTTTTCTGCAATTGCAGGTGGCTCAAGTCTCCCCTGCTCCATCGTTCCTTGAGGACGGCATGATAGAGCAGGTGTTTCGGTACGACTGCGCCACGAGGCGTTTCCGCCTCGTCGAGGGCGCGAGGACGCTCAGCCCCCTCACCGCAGCAGTGACTCTCAAGCGGAATCTGCAGCCGGCGTCGGTTTCGCAAACAGCGGTGCATGTGTAGACTCGGTGGCCTCACACGCTGACGAAAAACGTCTTCAGGCCGGCACACATCGTCTGCATGTTGCTTATATCGTCTGGAGGACTCCCTACCATACAGGAACCCCGAAACGGAAGCGAGGCTCCAGCCTCAGATCACAGCGCTATGCGTGCGCGAATCCAGCAGACCCCCTGAAAGCCAAAGAGCTTATTGGCACGATGCAGGCGTGGTGTGTCAAGGCGCAGAACGCTTTGCGGGCGTGCAAACTCTTTAACAGGTGTTATACGTGGAGATATTTGGCTTGTATGAGCGTCTCAGGCACGAGAGATAAATATATGGAGCGCCGCGTTGAGTTTACCGGTGATCGCACTCAGGGTTGTCTTGCCAACGGCGTGGATGCTCAAACCAACAGAGACAGCGCGTCACAGTAGTGCAGTACAATGCCAGGGTGCTCCCAAAGAGAGCGTGTGATGAGGAGTTCTCGGATCGTGAAACAGCGAAATAGAAGACACGCATCATGCCTGCTCCAGAGTCCGCGCAGCTGCGCAACCTTGTGTTTACACAAGACCTACAGCATGTTAGTATGCAGCTCGGTGCCTAGCATTAGTATCTCTCCAGTCAGGATGTCTCTCCCCTAAAGTGTTTGCACCACTGCGTCTGGAATATTCCTTTCACAGTAGTGCTACGATTAGTCGAGCGCAGCAGGCATTACGGAGCTGGTTACACGTGTGCAGTTGCATCGGCTTGTACGATTACAAAGACGCTAGATATTTTCGAATAGGAGGAACTCGAAAGCTTCTCTTTGGTTGTATCTTCTGAGTGGGGAAGGTAGCAACACAAGAAGCGAGATAAATCCGCAAAAGCTAGCATTCGTTTCAGAGCAAGGTCGCGGCAAGGCGCATCGGCGGCATCTGCTGGCGACTCTGCATCATTAGTCATTAAGTGGAAGTGTCATGCGGATGGAAGTGCCTCTTTCGCACACGTTCTTTAGACCGCATCCCAGTAACCTCCTGCACAGTGGACAGCTAGGGTGTGTTGACATACCGTAATCTATGAAACTTGGTCTCTGCACTGAACATCGTGAGCACGATCGGTAACTCGATCCTGCGCGTATTCACCCAGCCAGACGCTTCGTTACAGCTGTGTACATTGCAAACGCTGCCCTCCCCCAAGGCGTGAGTTCGGAGGGAGAACCTCTAGTTTGGGAGTCCTTCCGTCAGGGCAAGATCTGTTGAGATTCAGCCGCCACATGGCGGTGAGCCGAGTGCGGTGGTGACGGGCGTCAGCGACGAGCGTAGCGCCGATTTGCGGCGACTTGCGCGTGGACGGCTTTTCCCAGCAGCACACTCGCATCTGAACGACGGTTGACCAGTGGCACGCTTAAGCTTGGATATCCTACGTCCTTGAGACACGCCTTCTAGAGGAAGCCTGGGAAAGTCTTCCTTTCTGCTTGTCTCGTAGCTTGAGACCTGCACATCGGCGGCGGACGGGGCTTCGATTGTCGCGGAAAAAGGCAGCGCAGCATCCTCGTCGTCCGACCTCGGACGGGCGCTTGCATGAAAAGCAAAGACCTTCCGCGTACAGTAGAAATATGAATAAAACTCTTCAGTTTGAATACCCGTTTTTGTTTGAGGAATCGGGTGACGTCCGTCCATGCGAGGGCGGGTTCTGTGACTGCAAAAGGGCGCAGGTGTCGCGCTCGGAGACTTGTCTCCGCTGCAACTGACTGCATGTTTGCCTGCCTTCTCAGCTGTTAGTTCTCACATGTCCGCTCCTCCAAAACCTCATTCGCACTCTGCTCGCTCTTGTCGCCGCCGAAAATCCACATCTCTCCGTCGCCTAGCTGCGAGCCTTCAAGTTGACGCTGGCGCTGGGCTTTTTGCTCGAGGGCCTCACAGGTCGCCTCGAGTCGTATCCATTGACTGACGGCACGAAGGCGTTGCATCGGCGCGCGAGGCGGCATTGTTCTGTGTCTCTTTCCCTGCGTGATTTGGGCATCCCTTTCACGACATGAAGACTGTAGAAGACTCGGCCTTCGGCTGAGGCGGCAGGACGCTGCAGAGCGCGTGTCTCGTCGTTTTTGTTCCGTTGTAGCGCCACGGTGGAGACGCAGCAGGAGGTTTTCACAAAGATGAGCGTCGCCTTGCCCCGTTCAATAATGGGGGCGTGGAGCGGGGCTTTCTTCGCTATCGTCGCTCTTCTTCTGTCTGGGCATGCGGCCGCGGGTTCAGTCGCCGGGCGTGGCGGCAGCCGCTCGCTCGGGCGTTCCTTCTTCTCCTCGTCCGCTTCCTTTTCCGTCCCTGCCCTCAGCTCCCTCGGTGAAAAAGACGGACTTCTTGGTTCCAGCGTGTTTCGGCTGCCGCCGCTACCTCCCTCATCTGTGACCTCCCTCCTCTCTCCTTCCGCTCACGCCTCGCTGTCGTCTTTAAGCGGCTCCCAGCCGCCTTTGTCTTCTCTTCATCGTCAGCGTTTCTCCGCTTCCACGCGGCCGTCCGCACACGCGAGGCGGCGCAGCACCCCGGGGTGCGTCGCGCCTTTTTCCTTCGTCCTCCCTCCCGCGCTCGCATCGCGTGCGTATGGGCTCCACTCTTCTTCGTTGCGCTGCCGTGTGTCTCGCCGCACTTTCCTCTATCTGAGGAGGCCTTTTCCGAAACACGACCTTACGGTGACTTCTCTGCGTTTCTCACGCTTCGGGGAGAAGCCAGGCACGCACCACGGACATCTGCTTGGCGCCGTTGCGTCTGGCGCGCCTTGTCGAGCGACAGGAGGCGTTTTCGCGGCGGTCCCTTCCCTGCGCCCTCACTCGGCGGCCTGGCAGTCCAGTGCGCGGATTTCGTCTTCACCCGCTCCCCCCTCTACTCCTGTCCAGCCGCCAGGCTCGTCCCCGAGGCTAGACAGGTGGTCTCCAGGGCCTTTCGCAGCGGCGCCTCCTGTGCCTGCCACTGCTGAAGAGACTCCTCCGCCCCCGCCGCCATGCCCGCTGACGTTTGCGGGGCTACCGCTGCCGCCGTATCTGTCAGCGGCGCTGGCGAGTCGGGACGTGCAGGTGCCCACAGGCATCCAGCGGGCAGCGCTTCCCGTCGGCGCCTCTGGCGCCGATCTGCTAGTTCACTCAGAGACAGGCAGCGGAAAGACGTTCGCGTATCTGCTTTCTCTGCTTCACTGGCACCACCACGCAAACGCGGAGGGCGCCGCGGCGCCCGCTGCCTCTGAGGCGGTGTCGCTGCTCTACACGCCTCTCGACGCGGAGCCGCGGGGGGAAGGCGCGGAGGGCAGCAGGCACCGCAAGAAACCGAGTGGGCGCGCGCTGACACGGCGGAAAACCGACTTGAGCAGTAAAAAGGCAGCGACAGGAGGGCGCGAAGAAGCAGAAGAGGCGCAGTCGGCTGCAGAGAGCTACCTCTCCCATGCAGCGTGTCTGGACGCTCCCGAGGTCGCCAACGCCGTCGCGCGAGCCTCTGCTTGCTCGCTCATCGTCACACCGACGCGGGAGTTGGCTGTGCAGGTCGCGCACGAAGTCCACAGTCTCCTTCGAACCAACTTCTGTCTGACCAGCAGGGAATCGGAAGCAGGGCGTGCCTCGCCGCTGCAGCGAGCTGCCGACGCGTACGCGGCAGCCAGGCGAGAGCTTGAGGCCGCTGAACACGCGGCCAGCGAGCTGAAGACGGCGGCGGCTGCGACGTCTCAAGAGGGAGGAAAGGGCGCGCCAGCGCTCCTGGCTCGCGCTCATCAGGCGCAAACTGAAGCTGCCCGCGCTCAGGACCGTCTCGTGAAGGCCCGCCTGGCTTTGGCTCACGCCAGAGGCGAGGGGAAGCGCCCGCGCCTCCTCCTCGTTTTGAGCGAGCCTCTGAGGACTGCAGAGGGAACAGCTGGCAACGCCCAGGCACCTCGCGTAGGCGCGGAGGCTGACCCTCGAGACAGCGATAACGCAGGCGACGACGGCGACCGATGCCGTGAAGAGAAGGCCAGAGCGAGAGGCGGAGGCCAGGGCGCGCGCCCTGAGGGCGAGGGAGAGGCGTCGAAAGCAGTCAGCCGCGCGACAGAGCCGCCTCTCTTTGAAACAGAGGTCAAGCAGCTTCCAGCGTGGGCGCGCGACAAGTAAGAGAGCCCGAGGCGAGCAGCAGCGACCAACTGCTGTCGGTGAAGAAGAGACACTCTCTGTCGGGCGTGCAGGAACCGTGTCTACGTACTCCCGCAGCCCATCACAAACAGCGCACAGTGCATGCGGCTCCGTCTGGCTGGGCGCGCTTAGAGAGTCTTTGAGGAAGGCGGCCAACACACACGCAGGCTGCAGGCTGGATGCTGAAGATTCCAAGTGAACTCTTTTTCTGTGTGCGTTGCAGGATCGGCTCGTCTCTCATCGTCGTCGGCGCCGCTCAAACGCTTCGTCACCTTCTGCAGGTCAGTCGGACGCTCCTTGGAGTTTTGTTGGCTTCTGGCTAGCCTTCGGGCCTCCCGCTGTCTGCTTCGCAAGTCTCTGTCTCCTCGTTCCTTGCCCTTCCTTGCTTCCTTCTTCTCAGAGACTGGGGGCCGTCCAGCCGCAGACACTCGAGACGTTTCTGAAGCGCGTCAAGCACGTCGTCTTCGATGAAGCGGATCGTCTTCTCCAGCCTCTCAGTGAGTCTCGGGTATCCGTCGATGGGTTTTCATTTGCTTGTTCAATACAGTCTTCTTGATCATTATTGGTAGAATATACAGGATGATCTTCTCGATTATCATTGGTGGACTGTATGGTCTTCTTGATTATTATTGGTAGAATATGCAGCGTGATGCAGTATGATCTTATTATTATCGGCAGAATACGCACTATGACCTTCTTCATGATGATCGGCAGAGTATGCAGCATTATCTTTTTGATTTTTAGTGGAGGAATACGCAATATGGTCTTCTTGGTTATTATTAGTGGGGTTTAACTTCTTTACACACGGCTTCTGGTTTGATAGAATTATCGCGCCCAGATGCTAGCCATCAAAAGCTGTGCTCTCGCTCCAACGGTCTGATCTTACGAGCCACACAGAACACGCTGTACGGAGCGCAGTTGCGCGGGTGTGCCCGTGGATGGGCTGGTGGTGTCCTGCAATCATAAAGAACTTGTTGGCGCTGCGGGTGTTTTCGCTGACAAGGGTGCCGGGTGGGTGGCCTCTGCGTATCGTGTCGCGGTCATTGCTGTCAGCTTCCGTCTTATTCTATCTCGCTTCTGGAGTGTGTATTCGTCAATCGATCGACGCTTGGGGTTTGACTCAGTCTCGGGATGGAACTGGCCCAATCCGCATACTCTAAGAGTGGATGCCGACTCTGTAAAGTAATTGCATGTCTGCCGCCGCCCCGCCTTGATGTGCAGCGTTTCGTGTGGGCTGCTGCGTGATGCTTGTCTCAGCTCGATATGCGCCGCTGAAGAAGAGGACTTTGCGAGCCTCACGTCCGCGCCCGGCGTCTCTCCTTTTTTCTTCGCTTCTCGTTGCGAAGAAACGGTTCTTCCAGAAGCGGCGGAAAGCTGCGACGAGACCTGGCGCTTCTCTCCTTCTCTCTGCACCAGCCTGCCTCCTTCCGCAAGCGGCTGCACCAGGCGCGAGCAAGCGGAAGAAAAAACGCGAAAGCTCTCCGTCGCCGCTCGAGTTCCTTCACCGCGTCTTCCGCCTGCCGCCAGGCACGCTGTCGCCTTCGCCTCATCCGTCATCAATGGATTTCCAAATCATCGGCGCAAGCGCGACTGTGGGTCGGCCGCTGAGGCGGCAGCTCGCCGATATGCTCAATCTGCGCGAGGCCCTGCGACTGTCTTCTTCTCGCAGTTCCTGCGGGGCTGCAGAAGAGGCGGAGACGAGTGAAGGAGACCAGAAATCCGTATCGCAGGACGAGAGGGAGGAAATGGAACGCGTCATCCAAGACCTGCAGTCTCGGGGACTCCTCACTCTGCAGCGCGACACAAAAGACGAGAGAGGAGAAGGCGAATGGCTCGCAGCGAAATCGGGAGCCCCTGAGAATGGAAAGGGCACACGCCTCATGAGAGTCGTCCGGTAAGGGGATTCACGGCGGAGGGCGTTCAGTGATGTTTCGATTTTTTATGCGGACGGGATTCGGGCTGGAGAGCTGCTTCCCTCCATCAGCGTCCTGCTCAACACAGTTTCAGGCTCCCTCTCTATGTAAAGTAACTTGGGGCGGTGACCGTGCCCGTTGGGGTGGCTTCTCACGAGCTTGAGTTCTCCGGTGTACCGTAGTTACAGATAGAGTCACAGTCGTCCGCAGTGTTTGCTCCACTGGATGTCGACACGCTTCACAGCATCCTGTTTGGTCGGAGGCGTTACCACGGGGTTTTGAGGGGGCCGCGCTCTTTGTGTGTATTAAAGCTCCCTGCGCAACGTTTTCTTCGTCGTTCCCTCGCCGCAGACCTCTCCGAGAATCTGCCGCCGCCGCCTCTCCGCACGAGCAGGGGTGGCCCCTCGTAGGGCTGCCGGCGTCCCTGGAGCACTTTCTTCACCCGTCGCCCAGGGGATTTCTGGGTGAGAACGCGGCGAGGCAGCCGAAAGGGCGGCGACTGCTTTCACGCAGCTGTTTTATGAACCCAACAAGCCCGCAGGACTCTGTGCCTAGACACAAGTTTTCTGTGGACCCGCACGTGCGTTTTGGACTGTCAATCGCGTGAGTGTCAAATATTCGCAAGAAGCCTCGGCGTGTTGTTCCGCGTTGTCTCTCCGCGTCGTGGTCTAGGCGTCGCGTCGCGCGCTTGGCTGGAGAGCCTTTATGCCGAGAAGTTAACGACCAGGAATGTGCAGAAAAGGACATCTGTTGAGGGTAGCGCCGCTTCGCCTGGAAGCACGCGTGAGAACTATGGCCGCAAGCGGGTACAAAACGTCGCGCGTACGTTTTCTGCTCGAGAGCGGCTTTCTGCGTTGACGCAGTGCATCTCTCGCCGCTGTATACGCCTTTTTTTGCGCGACTTGCTTCCTGCGTGTGCAGCCACGCTCGCCTACGAGACTTCCCTGCTGCTGCATGCGCTGCAGCCCCGCCGGGCTCTGATTTTGCTCGCGCACCGGCACTCGGTTGTCTCCTTTCTTCTGCATCTTCGGCGTCTCGGGATAGAAGTAGGCTCAGCTGGCGATCGTCAGTAGACCTGCGGTCGATGACGAGACAATCGTCTCTATCACTCACGTCTGTCGCTGGCGAGGTTCAGTGTCACTGCGTTTCGGTCTACGCGACCCCTTTGTGCCGCTCTTCAAGACCGGGGTGGTCGCGCTGTGCATATATGTATATATATATATATATATATATGTTTAATATATATATATGTGTAGGCACATACATGCAGGCGTGTATCTGACAAAACGTAGCCTTCTGTGTGTCGTCAACTTAGGAAGGGTTCAGGCTCCTTCTCTGGCGACCCGTTCGTTGCCGTCTGAGGCGGAAAGCACTCTTTTCTTGATTTCTCTGATGTGTGCAGCACACGCAGCTTCTGCATGAGGCCTTTGGTTTTCTCTCTCCCCGTCTCACGCATCGCCTGCAGTCAGCGAACGAGAAGATGCCCTCTTTGCCCTCTTCCCCGTCCGCAGTGGCCTCATCTTCTCGTCTTCACTTTCACTTCTCCAGAAGGCAAAGCCTCGCCCAGGCCCCGCGGGAGAGTCCGCTGTCTGCCTCGGGCGCCGCTGCGCATTCGGTTGCGGAGGAGACTGGCTCGCTGCGGTCGCCTGGCGCCTTCTCTATCGCCGAGGAACGGGCCGAAGAGGATGAAAGAGAGTTGGAGAGGGGCGACACGGCTTTGCGTCAAGTGCGGGATGTGGGACACGCTGCCGATGCAACAAGGCCGCGCACGCTGTTACTCACGTCGATGACCACAGCACGCGGACTTCATTTTGACGATGTAAGTGAACGGGTTCGAGTGTGCAGGGATAGACACGGTCTTCGGAGCGAGTTTCTAACGTATCGGCAGGCTGCAGGAACCATGAGTTCCCAATGCCTATACCCGTCTTGATATAGGCGTATATATATATATATATATATATATATATATATATATATATATATATATATATATATATATATATATATATATATTGTTTATATGTGGATATGGGTATGGAGTGACATGAGGGCGACCGCCTGAGAGTATAAGGCGCTGCGTATAGTCGTGAGCGTCTTTTCGAATGTATTCGCATAAGGGAAGCTTAGTGTTGGATTTCACGCCCTGTCTGCATTTTTTCAGCTCGACTACGTCTTTCTCGTAGGAGAGATCGAGAACGCGAGGGAGTACCAGCATCTCGCAGGTGCGTCTGTCTGCCGCCGTCGCTCGTTGCGATTCGACGGCGAGCAGAGGTCTCAGAAGGCCACTGATCTTGTGTAGGGGCACCAGTTGGTGCCAGGGATTCGTGTAGTCGTGCTCGTTTCATCCACCCCCCCTCCCCCCCCTCTTGGCACAACCTCCTGAGCTCAACAAGATGGGTGTCATATTTGTCTGTCCGTGTATGTGGTGCATCGAACTTCCCGTAGGTAACGTGGCGGTGTATAGATGTGGTGTGTGTGCCTTTGGGACTTTTCGGCAGGTCGAGCGGGAAGGCAGGGACGGCGCGGCACTGTTGTTTCAATCAGTGACGCTGCGGCTCAAAAGTAAGAATGCCAAGGGAAGAAATCTCGGCGCAAAATACTCAATGGGGTTGCGCTTTGTGGGTGTATGTCTCGCGGTCCTGGCTGGCATTGTCGAGGGACGCACGCCGCTTTGCCACCGTTTAGTGTCGTATTTCTTCTGAATCGGCGGAAAGCTAGTCCACCGACCAGCGTCCTTCGGGCGGATGGTGTAGTGGTATCACGCCTGATTTGCATTCAGGAGGTCCCGGGATCGATCCCCGGTCCGTCCATCTTCTTCCTGTTAACTCTAGGGAGCTTCTCTGTGGTTGTATTCAGCGCTTTAGCAGTGCGGCGGAACCTCGCAAGCAGAGACGTTATTCGTTCTTACACGCGACGTGGAAAACGAATACTCGTACTGCAGTTAAAACGGGCATTGAGGGAGGCCTACGCGGGCAGCAACTCATGTTGTCCGCTGAGCCCGAGGACGGCCACGTGGCGATCGCTGTTTGATGAGTCTTGTCCAGAGGAAGACGTATGTGTCCTCCTAACGGTGTGTTTTCTATGCGTATGTCGTAGACTAACTCGATCCACTGACTGAGGTTCCAGGGCGCCGGGCGTGTGCGTCCAGCAGGGTGCATTGCCGACGCCGACTGGGCTCTGTCCTCAGCGTAGAACAGCGGAACTCTGCTTTGCAAGACGTGTCTGTCACCTACGTTCTTATCAATTCCATCGGTCTGAAGGTTGTTTCTTCGCAGATCCATTTCCTCCTGGGCCAACATGCTTGGCGTGAAGTTCCAGGACTCACGGCAGCTGCTGGTCCGGCTGCAAGAAGGTATGCCAACCTCTGATTACCTACGGGACTTGCGGAATTTGTCGTCTTCGGAACCAGAAGAAAAAGACTTCGCAACGAGGAAACAGCACGATTCAGAGAACGACGAACAATGCCGCGGAGGCAAAGACTGCGGACAGGTAGCAGCCCGCGGCGAGGCAGGGGGGCTGAACGACGTGCAAGACGAGTCCGCCCACGAGGGAAGCGAGCACGAGGACAGAGCGAAAGGCCAGCTAGCGATGGAGGGCTGCTTAGAAGGAGGGGAAATGAGGCGAACCGCCCCTCGTGAGGAACGGGAAAGAAACGCCACCGGGGTCAGCGAGGCAGACACCAATGAAGGCGGGCGAACAGAAAGCGGCGGCGGCAGTGACGCCGTAGGGCATGTCGAAACCCCCCTGCCTTCCAGTCCCATTAAGACATCGGAGTTCGGGAAACCTCCTGGTTCGCCGGAAACCTTGCTAGAGATGGTTTCTAAATTGTCTTTTCCGTCCTTTTCGTCTCTAGTGTCTCAGTTGTGAAGCTGTGAGGGTTTTGAAAGACGGCCGTTTGCTTTGGAGGCAACATTGCCTCCACGCGGGGGGGGGGGGGGGGGGGTACCAGTTGTGTTCTGTTGGGTACGGAAGCATGAGGCTGCCTCGATAGCGCACTGTATGCTCGACAGGAGCTCTTCTGCGTTGTATGGGTGTTTGAGCCCTTGTGTTGTAACGCAGCTGTCTTTAGTGGCAACAGCAGAGCCCGGGCCAGTTCTGCTTGCAGTGAGCACAGAGTGTCCGCAGAAAGAACTTCTAAGCAACCGAGTCTCCCACATCAGACTGTCTACACGTGAATTTCCCCTTTTAATCGTTTTTCTACGCGTTCTGTGGTACGTACTCGGCTGTGTTCCTTACTGCGTCGACCGGAGCGGCACGCAGCCTCTCTCGCTCCGCGGGGAAAAAACAAAAGTGAAGCAGAAAGAAACTAGGATAACGGACGAGCCAGCGGTGACGCAGGACACGTGTGCAGGGCAAAACTGCATCCAATAAGAACGTTTGGAGGTCAGACGCTTGCGGAAGACCTGCTGGCGGGTTTCCTGAGCTGTGGAGACCACTCTATTTCCATGGCCTGCAGCGAAACGTGAGCACGTGAGCCTCTCTTTAGAATTTGAGTTTTATCATTATTCTGCTCCGAGTCCGGATGCACCAAAAAACGTTGCGGCCCGTCTGCCCGCAGAGATGGAGAGAGGAAGGAATACGCACGAAAGGCAGACAGAGGGCACACAAGACGAGCGCAGTCTCTCTGCGCAGCCACTCCAACTCAGCAAACAAAAACACGCGAACACCCGCTACCCCCACGAAAGACTCGGTCTCTAGAAGGAAGGGAACCGCGGCAGAAGGCGAAACAGTGCACAGAGACACGCCAGACGACAGCTACAAACCTACAGGAAGCAGAACAAGTTGCCTCGTCCCCACTTTCCACTGGAGCCAACACATGAGGTCAACGAGAGTCCCCTTGGCATAGAGGCCCCCGGGAGAAGCGGTCGCAGAAGAACAGCAGAGAGAAGAGATCACACAGCAGGTGGAACAGGAAAAACTGACGGCGTCGACTTCCTTGCTAGTTCTTCATGGCACGGGAACGAAAACTTCGGTTCAGAAGAGGAGAAGACGGCCGTCTGCCTCTCGCGCGAGACTGAACGAGAGACACATCGTAACAACCCGGGTGTTGAACAACTGCATGTATGCATGTATCTTCACGGATGCGCATGCACATCTATTTGAAGTGAGTGTCAGGGCCTACGATACCAGGAAAGAACGAAAAACTCAAGACAGAACGGAACGTATCCGCCGGTGCATCTAGTATGCGTCAGGCAGAGGCGTGACGACGGGGGCGGGCGCGGAGTTTCGAATGGCAACGAAAAAGACGCAGTGGTACTGGACCTGAACACAGACAAGCAGAGAGCGCACGCAAGCGCGTCGGCGCGGAGAAGGACGGCGGAGACCGGCAACGGCGAGAAAGTCGAAAAACACGCGCAGGACGCGACAGCTTTCGCGGCAGGAAGTCGACGAG